>NC_081211.1:26559875-26900708 GCF_902713425.1 Acipenser ruthenus
AGTGTGCAGGCTTCACTTTGTGCCGCCAGAAGGTCTGAATAGTGTGTTGTAAGAAAGCAGACTTGAACAGCTTCCTCAAAAAAAGGCACCTTAGGGATAGAAATGTAGATTTTCAGTTATGTTAGCACTACAGCATTCTTTTTTTTTAATGTTCATTATGTTTCCAATGAATACATATCTGCCCCCTGGTAAACTCAAACTTCTAAAGTTTATGCTGTAGTAACTATTTCAAATCAGCACTGAAATATTTACTGTTAATCAATGTATCTAGTGTGCAAGTCAAATGAGTCTTTTGCATTATAATGAAGAGAATCGGGAATGGTGATTCAGCAATAGGATTCCAATCCCAATTCTAATCACAAAACTATAAAACACTAATAAAGATCATCATAATACGAGGAAAAAAACTCCCATGGAAGTTTTTAAAAAAAAAAAAAAAATATTAAACAGTGAATTTTCATAGATTATAATAATGAACATACAAAGAAAAGTTGGCTCAGTTCATGCAGCACTTCTCTAACAGAATAAATGCTACTCAAACACATTGATCTGCCTTTTTCTGTACAGCTTTAACAATTTCAGATTGACATTATTAGTTGAGAATACTGCCCCCTGCTGTTTTTTTTTAAAATCCAGAATAAAAATTCACACTAGTGATGGATTAACCGTTAACAATTTTACAGTTTGTAAAATATAACATCAACCACAAGAACAATTAAAGTGTGATAAATGAAGATGATAATTCCATACCTTCATATAGAATTGAGGCATAGTGGCCACCCATTTCCCATCCTCCTGCTTCTCATAGGGTATACCCTAGTATTGGGAATTAAATGAGATACACATTTATCCATCAGTCAGGGCAGTTAATTTAGAATACTAACAATAAAAGTACTTTAAATGATGCAATTTAAATGATAAAAAAGGGTTACTTTACATTATAATTTACATCCGTCTTATTAGGATGGCAAAACTGTGTTATCAGGGGGTGTCGGCCAACAGGAGGAATTCTTGCAGTTGTTCTCTTTGGGTGAATGCTGGTTTCACTGCCCACAGAAGTAGCTTTCTTCCCATCAGTTTGGGGTGCACCAGGCTCTTTCTTCATCCTCTTGGATCTGCCAGCAGTTGTATCTTTACTAGTTGTTTTCTTGGGGCAAATCGTTGCTTTGCTACCCAGAGAAGGGGTATTATTTCCAACAGTTTGGGGGATCCTAGATACTCCCTCGGACTTTGGAGTTGTGCCTTTTGATTTTGAGGGCCTCTTACGTGTCTTCCTTCTATCACTGTGAAGGATTCTTTGGCCGTCTTCCGCCGATGTCTTTGGAGCACTAGAAGGAGCAATTTTTCTGGGAGATTTCACAGCGCTTTCCATGTTTTCTTTGACAGCCGCCGATTCACAGGTTTGTAGAATAGGAGTCTCAAGGGGGACTGCAAAACTAACCACTTTCCGGCACTTCACAACTGAAGTTGTTTTTACCTGGGTTAAATAGAAATACAGTATGCTTTACAAATATGTGAATTGCACAAATAATCATCTGTGCACTGGTATTATGCCATTAACAAACTGCTCCCTTAAATAATTACCCACATAAGGATCCACCAAGTTGGTACTACTACAGTCAGCACTCATATCCGACCCCATAAAACGTTGACTTTAGTGACAGTTAAACGTGTGTGACTCATAGCGGATTACTTACTTGAACTGTGTAAAATGAAATGCAATTTAGCAAAAGACCAGTATGCAAAGTCAGTATTCAAAATTTCAGAACATAGTGCTCGATAAGGGCCTAATGTCACAGTTCACTTGCAAATGAAAATGCACAAAAGCAACTAAAGAACACAGATTTTTTTTAAAAATGCATCACCGTATCTAAAACTCTTAATGATTACAGGTTTTAATTACCGTAGCTTGTCTCGTTCGCATTTTCGTCAGGTGAAACTGACGGAAGCGCTGTGTAACTGCATACAGGCTGATTTGGCACTGATTACATACAAATAATGTTAATGGATTTATTTCTTAATACAAGGCCAGTAAAACGCGACTGGCGTATCTGAGCGTCGTATATCTGAGTGCCAACTGTATACAGCGTTGTCTGAGCTAGTCAACACTCGTTTATCCGACCCCTCCAGTCACAGCTTAACCCTGACAGATAAATAATTGAAGGTTTTATAAAACTTCCACTACATTACAATGCTGGACCAGAAAAAAAAAAAACACTAAATCACATGCGTTTCAAACATTACATTTTCAACAACATGCACACAGTTTATACTGCAATGTAACTAGATTCAGTATTAAAAAAAAAACATTGAAATGGTATTTCAAGCGAATCAAAACAAAAACAGCAAATTTACAGATTGCAACACAAACCTACAGTAATAATTATATTATACTGTACTTACAATATGCAATGACATACTTGCCAACATTTGGAAGCTTCAGCGGGACGCTGATCACATATCCTCATATAGTATCCCCACACGACCATCATGACAGTAAAAAGAGACATAATGAAGCGTTCTTACCTTTGTTTAAGTTAGTGATCAGCAGATGTATCAGCTGCACGAAGAGCACAGCGTGTGGTTTTCACGAACTACTGTGCAGAATAAATGTATTTTTTTATATGGGTAAATATCAGGACTTTCTTCCTGTGCATCGGGACCCGGGACATTTGTTAGGAAATTGGGACTTCCAACACCATATAGGGACTGTTGGCATATATGCAATTACATTATACTGCACATGCTACACCACCACAAAGCGGATATGATGATTACCCGCTGACTAAAGGCGGCACATTTCTACTTTCCATAGGGTTTAATAAATGTTTATTTATTTTTTAAAACAATGCCGTCAGATACTAGTGCTTGCTTTATTATTTATTACTGGATCTGCAAATGGTACTCGGGGACCGAGTTAGTAGTATTCTATTTGCTACTGTAAATATGCGCGTTTCATTGGAACCTAATAAAACCTACCTGCTCAGTACACTTCGTAGTGTACATTATTGTTTATTCATTGTTAAATGCTTAACTCACCCAAGCACACACGATGTTCCATCAACGCTCGTAGTTATAAAACAAGAATTTAACCGTCCACATTGATTTTTTTTTTTTTTTTTTTTTTTTTTTTTTTAATACGCATCAAGCGACCCCTTCCAATTAGCGGCAGGTGCCGACAGGATGATCCAATAGCAGGCTTGGACATTTGAAATAGAGGGAGACCGAGAGATGAATTTGGCGGGGTTTCCAGTGACTCTAAACGGGTTGTCAATTTTTTGGCGGTTTTAGCAAAACTGCGATTTATTTTTATATAAAAGCATTGAAACAGTTATTAAATCTCTCGAGAATGATAGTCCCCCACTTTAGTATTGCTGCACATTTTCGGATTTCAATTTGACCCAATTTATATTAGTATAATTTAAAATCTTTAGTATGTTTCTGCTACTACCACAGAAGTATTGCTGCACAATGCACAGGTTTTCAGGTGAAACCAGAAACTAAAAAACAAACTTGTGCAGGTTTTTTGTAAAGTACTTGGCAGCAGACCTGATCATGCCAATAATAAATAAATTAATCCAAATTAAAGAACTGCTAGCAACAGCTATGCTATTTGGTATAATTTTATTAATTAACAAAATTTGTCACACAATTCGACAAAATGTACCAATGGTATATGTGGCCTTTAAGTAAAGGCCTATTCACACTGGGCTCTGAGACAAGTGGTGCAACACACTGTGTCATGAAAACAAAAAAACATGTAGTTTAGATATGAACTATTCACACTGGCTGTGATGCGAAGAATGCATTGCATTAAATACTGTTCATTTATTAATTTTCTCCAAATTCATGGACATCAGATATAATACACATGTTCTATATCTTACAGATCTAATGACATGCCTTTTGGCTCACTGGGCCACAAAACAGGTCTTCCTTTAAATGTAGAAACATTGTATACTACATAAGACTATTAGGTTCAAACTCTTTGGCAGAACAAAGTTAAAATTAAATCAAGTTTTTGATTCATTGTGCCGAGTCAAGACCACTGGAACACACATTATAGTTGACTTACAATGACAAAAATCTAATATTTTTCTAATCACCCCAATACTAAACATGATTTAACAGCAAGGTCTTAAATTGAAGCAAAAGTTCAGCATCCTAAGGAGAGAAATGAAACACAAAAAGTGTGATATCAATTAAAACACTGTTGAAGTATCCCTTTTACCTGTCTTGGAATTGGCTTTTTAAATGGTGTGGAAGGTTCAGGGCATATTCGGGACTTTGGAGTTCTCTCTCCAGATGAAAGTATTTTCAATATGTACTTTCCTGAAATGAATTGGTCAATTGTAATTAAAGTAATGCAAATCATATTTTAGTACCTTTTTGTGTAAAACACTAAATATCTAGGAGAGACACACACCGAGTATTTGTTTTAATTCAAAGTTATTGTGTTTGCACTGTATAGCTAAATTCTGCAATACTGGTGTTTATATTTGCTTAAAACATATCACATACTATACTGGAGATTCAAGAATACAGCATAAAAAAACAGAAATACCTGAGGCGCTTGTTGAAGAATGAGCCGATACACCGTCAGTTTGTATTTTATTTTGTACAACACTTATGAAAAAGAAGATATTAAAGTGTCAAATCTGATACAGTTGAATAAATTATAAGTACATACATATATAGTAGATATGATTTTAAATGCTAGTAAAATAGAAGTCTCTTGAACCAACTTGACAAATTAAATTGGTCAAAATAAATTTGTATACTAGATAGCATAGATTTAGAATGCCACATCTGGTATAAAATTTGCAGTAAAGTGGGTGAATCCATGAAACCACACACCTGTATAAAGGTGGTGCACAGTATTTGAAAGATTGTTTTCAGTCATTGAAAATGCAGGCAATGTGAGCAAGTTTAAAAAGAGGCATATCCTTGGATGATAGCGATAGGAGCAGGTGTGGCAAATAGTGTTGTCCTGTAGTTAGGACCTTCACACAATACAGTGAAACACCTGTACTTACCTTACCTGTTTTTGAACAGTGATAGATTACCTGTAGAAATGATTTAAGTGTATGCACTGTAAAATAACCTCATTATGGGATTTTTTTTAAATGGTACAGAAGAATTGAGCAAATTAACTTTACCTGTCTTCAGAGACTTTTTTATCCTTGTTTGGTGAAAATGCTGGAGAGTGGGAAAAAAAATGCAAGGTATTAGCCAGTATTATAAATATTTAAGTTAATTATTTTTTGATACCTTAATTTCACCATCCAGGTAGAAGTTTAATTTAAAACATAATCCCACTATTTCATTTTTATAAAATAAGGTACAATTACTTTTTTTCAAATGTATACCACATACAAATATTATAATGTTACCTGAAGAAAACATTCCTAAGCCTACTGTAGTTCACATTACCTTGAATACCAGAAAGGTTTGGAGACCGTCTTGTGTTTATGCCTACTGCATTACTGGTGTCCAGAAGAGTTGAATTTTTGCAGTGTAACCAGCACAATGCATCACCTTTCACAGAAAATGTTTCTGTTTCATCTAACAACAAAAATAGTCAATGTTTATTGAATTCAAAGAAAATCTCAAATCACAACAAGGTTTTCCATTAGACTTGGTCTAATATTGTTGGGGGGCCATTTTAATTTAGAGGCACAGGCACTTTGGGGACATGATATAAAATCAGTACAGCTGCTAATTTCCCCAATGCTGCAATACAGTCTAGTATATCGTTTCAATAAAACTTACCTAAGCCGTCAGCCTCACGAAACACTTCTGGGGAAGAAAGGCTGCAAGCTGAAGAACTTGAAGGGGAAGAGACAGCCGCTGTATCTGAATCCATGCAGGCCAGTAAAAAGGTTGAAACGCCAGACGGCAGAATCATTTCTGTCATCAGAAAAATCCATTACCATTATTTCAACACTGTACGCCGGCTTCTTAATCCCATTACCTTAAATACTGTGAATAAATCCTTTGCAATATATAACAAAGCAGTACAATTATATTCTGCAGATTTACATCAAAACTGATGTTTCATACAAATGCCAGATTCTGGAGCTCTTATTTACTAGAGCAATTTACTGTAGCTATATACTTACCAGAAGTATTTTCACTGTATGTAGACCCACTCACACAACTGTTATAGGTGGACTCCTAAAAACATGCAAAGGTAGTTTTACTTGGCTTGGCTATGCAGTATGTAAGGTCTTACCATTGTTATGTTATGCGAGTTATTTTTGCCATATTACTACCATATCAATTTTATTTAATATTTGGAAGTCAATGTCACGATGAATGCAGCTATTATGCAAGCTAAAAGATTGTCAGACATGTTTTTTGATCCTTGTTAAATGCCAGACAGCATGGGCACCTTCTTAAACAGCAATTATCTACAGCACGTCCAGTATAAGTAAACGTTAATTGTAAAATGCAGAATGTAGCTCTGAGAAAAAAGTGAAATATTTTTAAAACTTTACAACTAATTATCAGTTCAACAATTCTGCTTTTAAAGGGCAAATTACACCTGTTCCGCAAGAATGGCCATCACTGCTACATACTGCTGCATGAAGTACACTAAGGTTCTGCATGGATAGGTGTAAAGAAATTAAGCTAACAACAACAACAACAACAACAACAACAACAACATACTTTGTGCTGTGAAAGTCTTGACATTCTTCTGGGTTTTCCAGGTTGGATGAACAACCTGAAAAAAGTGCAACAGATTGGTATTCTTAAACAGTCAACACACATGAAAAGTTATTTTATTAAGGAATTCTATTAACTGCAACACTCACTCCTGTCCAGATGCAGGAGACTCGCTGATTGGTGGAAGATGGGAACTCTGGTCGGGTTTTGGGAGGCTCGCTTTGTATTTCTTCTTGGGTCCTGTGAAAAGGTGGAAAATAATTAAATGATTCAATTGCTGAAGCTATAACAAATACTTTAGCATTTCACTCCAACCAGCTTCATCACTGCCAACGCATATTAAAATCAACAGATATTTTAACAAGACGAAAATATGCAACGTTCAGAAACAAATATTGTAAACATTATCAAATATCAAGTTTTAAATCAGTAACATATCATATTACATAGATTTTCATACCAATTATTCTACACTATGAACTAAATTTGTATTGGATACATTCAGATAAATTAGTTCCTAGTTCCAGCGATCGTGTGTGTGTGTATATATATGTATATAATATATATATATATATATATATATATATATATATATATATATATATATATATATATACACACACACACTTCAATCAATGCCAAAGAATACACTAATAAAACCTACACATGTCTACAAGTAAATGCAGTGATACAGTACTTGTTCCTTCAACTGTAGGTGTAGATAGCTGCCTTTTCCCCAATAAGTTTGTTCTTCCAAGCAAAGGGGAGTGACATGGTGCTTTGATTCTTCTCTTGGAATACATTTTCATAGCTTTAAAATGTTCCATTGCTGCCTGTAATAATAATAATAATAATAATAATAATAATAATAATAATAATAATAAAAATCTTAACCAACCATTTAATATACAGAACCATTTCCAATTACATGTATATATTTTATAATTAGCCTCATGAATTGCTTCAGTCAATCGGGTAGGCCTACTGAGGAGAAAAAAACATATCTTACATTACTGTAGATGCCTTCAGAGCATAGTGAAATTCTCAGTGTAATATATATGTATACTTTTGGATTCATAAACGCATTAATGCCAAGTGTAGTAACATTTCTGCTAGAATACTAGGCTACTACTTTCAGCCTTTATTTTTGCCTTACCTTCCCGAGATAAAGGATAGGTGAATTAGCGGGATTTTTGTTGTCTGTCAGTGTCACATTGTCCTATAGTTTTCTGTCTAAAAAACAGGACATTGAAAAAAGAGCGCAATATACAGTATCAAGTCCATTCATAACAAAAAGTGTTTAATACAGTTTAGGCATGTAAAAATGTTTGTCTCCCAAAAGTTGATTTCGTTTGAAAATACCAAATAAATAAATAATTCTATACTTCCATGAAATACACGATGTGTATCTCAATGAGCAAGAAAAAAAAGTATATTGTAATCGACGAGTAAAAACGTTTTCAACAGACTTTATTCAGTGTACATTTTCTTTTCGCAAAGCTCTTAAATTTGCAATTGTTGTTAAAACGTTATAACAGTATAATATATCGGGAAGGCTACGCTTACATTTTTAAAGTCCGTTTCCTCAATAAATATTTTTCGGACAGCAAACATGAAAGTACTCACAACACGGCCAGTCTTCTTCTGTCCGTTAAAAACCTCGTCGCTCTCGTGCTCCGCGGCAGCACGTGCATTTCATTAAGGATCGTCAGGAGAGATGCGTGCACAGGTGTGTAAGAAGGCAGGTGCTCACTGAGTGCTCTGTGTGTGTGTGCAGTACGCCGGTTCTTTTTTAGGCAGTGTAAACCTATCCATAAATTAGTATATATAGAGTAAAATTGTTGCCAAAGTAGGCCTACTGTATGCCCTACACATTAAAATATGGTACAGTAGATACCTGTAGGAAAAATATAGACAAATACAATAATTTCAGCCAAAATGAGGGAGTGGGGTGTGATAGCTTCCTAATATCACACATATTAATAACATATATTTATAAAACGAAACTCGAACAAAGTTTATAACTGGGATACATAGAGTATTGTTGTATTGGGTTCTCACCTGAATGAAGAGCATAAACTACACTGCCTTGTTTTCTTAATTACAGGTTTTGTTCTATTGGGGCCTGTTTTCTGTGTAAATTCCAGCACAACTGCAGTTGCTTGTTTGAAGGTGTAGCACCTAAGGTTTTATTATCCTTTAACTTAAGACTCTTTTACCCCTTTTCACCGCCCTCCTTGTCACCGTTTAGTTCAGGGGTGTCCAAAGTTTGCCCTTCCACTCCTTCTAAATTGAACCAATTAAACCTCCATCCAGACCCTGAAGTAGTTATTTAACTTCACCTGTTAAACCTGGCGTGGTATGGCCCTCTAGGACCGTGATTGGACACTGCTGGTCTAGTTCAACTTTCAATTTGTCAAGGCAAACACCTGTTTAAACCACCCCATTTTTGGTTTAAGTCAATACAGTTTTGTGCTCTGAAACTATCAATTGTACAGTATTAAAAATCATACTAACCCACCAATGTAAAATATATACCTGCTACTAAGTTCAATATATTTCTGAAAGTATTGCTTTCATGTAGTCCTGCACATTCTTCACTTCACCAGGTGAATAAAAATCCTTTCAAGGCCTTTCCTGTCATTAACCAGCCAAAAGCTTCCCCTAATGAATCACATGTTCTGCCAATGAAGCTCAGGTAAAAATGATCAAGGAGGCAAGCCAATCAGACAAGGAGCACAGTGCAGTTTCCTGTACAACACAAAGGAGAGAAACACTGTTCTACGTGTGTTTTTAAATCTATTTCAAACATTCGATTAAACCTTTTATGATATAAGTTTGGTATAATGTTGTCTATAAATTATTTTTGATATGTCCAGTATAGCAAACATGAACACAGTTCAGTTTTGCCTCTGAGTACTTTTCAAGCATAACTTTTAAGAAACTCAGTGAAGTACTCTAACTTCATGGTTAAGTTTCTCCCAGCACAAGACTAGTGCAAATCTGACAGAAATATGTAAAGAAAACAAGACTAATACCATGGAGCCTATAATAATAATTTCTTTTATTTGTTTTACATGCAGGAGCGTTAATAAAACTATTTTAAAAAATCCCCTATGTTAATAAAGCTTTTATTATTATTATATATTGTCTATCTATACATATAATATATACACATGTTTGAAGACCTTTTGCTGCATGCTTTGTTTCAGAATACATTCAACAGTATGGGTTTCCAGTGCATTTCATTCTTTGTACTCCCAGTAGAGGATTTTGTTCTGGGAGAACTTGTTGTTGTTGAAAGGGTTGGTTGTTTTTCTTTGTTTTTTTTCATGCAAAAATACTGCTCCTCAGTCTCTTTAGTGTACATTCACGTTACAGTAGTACTGTCTGTACAATCATGCATGTGCTTTCATTTACAATTTACAAGCACAGATACATCATAGATACCTTTACATCCTTTTATTTATGTATTTATTATTTTTTTTATTATTATGTACAGTATGCATAAAGCTAATGTAATGTGAATGTATGCATCGGGTCATTTCAGAGTCAGAATAGAATATGATCAGCCATATATATATATATATATATATATATATATATATATATATATTGAGATTTCCATTCAAAGCTTCAAACAATCAACCATAACATTTAAAAAGAAATCTAAAGATACTTCTTAGGGAGGATTCACTCTAAACACACAGTGATGCTGTAACATGCCATTAGATTGTATTAATATTCAATACTCTTATTATAAAACAATATATAGAACAACATGGATACTGTATTAGTTGATTTCATCTTCCCCTAATCCAATTCATTTTTAGCTGTGAAAAACCAGTTAAATACATGAAATAAACAAGGCACCTGTTTTTATTTTTATTTATCAGTGAAGAATTGCGTCAACATAAAAACTGCTTCACATTTGCTCTCTATCGCATGAATTTATATTTTCCCAGCTAGAAGTTCATTGATTTCAGCCTGGAAGATGAAAGTTCAACAAAAGTGTCTTTTTGAATGTCTGTAAATCTCTATTACTCTGTGCAAACAGGTGACAACATAGAAACAGCATGATTCAAACGCATTATTCCCATTTTAGCTGGGAGCAAAAGTTCAGAAATTCAGAAAATTGTCTTAGCCCTGAGAAACAATAAGTACAACCCCTTTGCCTGTGTTCATGTGATCACACAGTCTTGTGTAAGCACATGTTCCCTTCAGCCTGTCAGTCTTTACTCTGAATGAAAAAAACAAGCTGCATACAAGAGGAGCAGGAATAGAGGGTTATCCGAGGAATGCCAGTTTATTGACGTGTAAAAGCTGAATCAAATTACACACAACATGCAAACTTAACCTTGTGAATACAGAGGTTCACTGTGTGCATGTCACATGCCAGCAATGTCATCACGCTGTGGTCTTGTGGCTGCTTTCTGCAGGGTTCTCAGTGTATTTGGAGTGGTTTGTAACAGTGTGAAATTCAAATAAGTGAATTCTGAATGGTTTGATTCAAATATATACGGATGTGAAATGACTGCGAGCCCCGTTCCAGTTTAAAAAAAAAAAAAAAAAAGTATCTATAGTAAAAAAAAATGTAGTGCAAGGTAAAAAAGACTAGATTCCTATCAAATGATCTCAGTTGTCGTGTGCTAAGATAGGAGGAGCCTTCGTGGGTCAAATGACCCACTTGCTCTTCCCAAACGTATGTTCTTATGAGTCAATATACTTCAGTAAACTTTCTCAAAGTTTGCCCTCAGAAACCAGTATGTAATTGGCTTTCCTTTGCACATGTGACTGCCACCACCCGCACTGTATTCCACACAGATAATACAATCTTTGGAAAAGATGGGAAGAAGAAATTAGTGTCATATTTGTTTTATTTTTTTTTATTTAAGAACTTGTGTTTTATTATACATAACTGGCCTCCATTCCCCTCACTGGGTGCTGTGTTTTAATAAGAAGGTCTACCCGTTTTTTATAACTACTCAGATACTTAAACATTTACAATCTTTTTCTCACTACACACTGCATTTTTTTCGAATCTATTATCTCCAGTTTCTAAAATCAAACAGAACTCGTGGTTCCTAAGATACTCGGAATCAGAAGAATAAAAATGGCCGGCTTTAGCCCACCTTTTATAAAACAAAAAGCAGCATTCAAGGGAACCAATATGAATAAATGCAGAATATATAACATCGCTGTGATAGAAGAAATCGTACTGCTTTTTACTTCTAACAAAGAGGATTGATTTGAAACTTGGGCCAGTAGTCGCTTCGCAGATCCTGGAGGCGCTCATGCAGAACTTCAGAAACACACGCATTCATTGTGACGAGTGGAGTTACAGTGAATAATCTGAGCTCGTATAAAACCTTCAAGACAAATAAATGCAGGTGAAATGTTTTAGTTTGGAAAAACTGTAGATTTGGTTTTAACAGCACTGTTTCAGGACTGTGGAGTTTGCTGTATACTTCAGAATCCTACCCCCTTCCGAATGGACACCACCAGCACTTACAAAAGTCTCTGAAACAGGGCATCTGAATGGATATTTTACATAGAGATGTTGGCATAAAGCTCTTCTATTCTTTCTTTAAAATAATCCCTCAGTTCCGGTCGCTTCGCCTTTAACGTTGGGGTCAAAAGGCCATTTTGTATGGAGAACATTTCACTGTGGATGTAGATGTCTTTGACCTGAAAGGAGAAGGGGCTTGGTTAGATAGGAACAGCAACTGTTTAGATTCAGTGTTTTTAAACCACATTGACAGTACATTGTGTTACATTGTGTGTAGAGAACATGATTAGTAGGCAGTGCTTTGAAAAGTTGCTGTGTCAGTCTCTGTGAATGCCATTCCTGCTCTGTGCCTGTATCCTGGCAGACTCAAGATGGTTTGAACCAGAATGCCATTCCTGCAGTCAGGCACGTATACCACGTTCTTGACGTCATACATTTCCAAGATCAGAGCGGCTCTCTTACTACTGATAGCACAGTGTGGGCCTTGATCACATGCTTCATCCGAACTGCCTTCACTTAAAGTAGCGTGTGCTGTGCTCTATACCTGTGACTCTGATTCCAAACTGCAAATTGCAGAGCTGCCTGTGTGTGTGTCCATCGCCTCACCTGCTCAAATGAATGAAGTCCGTTTGCCTTTCCCAGTCGGACCAAATCTGCCATTATTGCTTTCTTAAGGTCCTGTTTTAAAAAAATAAAATAAGGCACAATTACTCACACAAAAAAGTAAACATATACATTCCACAATTCTTCAGAAATACAGCTTCCGACCCCTTTTCTAAAATATATTTATTTTAGTCTGTGTATCTGCTGCCATCTACTGGACACTTTTGTAAGTGAAACCCTTTTCAAATTCATCCAAAAACCCTTCTGACTCCCAACAATGGTCCCTATCACAGTTCAGTATGTGGATGGTAGGAGTCCTTAACAACAGAACTGGTCAAACTACATCCAACTGATTCATATATGAAGCATTTTAATTTATTCTGATGGGTGAATACAGCTCTTTACACAGTATGAGAACCAGTGGATACACACCTTATCTTTACACAGCTCTCCGTACTGCCCCTTAAAGCCTTTTTTCCTCGCCCAGGGTGGCATGACTTCTGGGTCAGGTACAACAATACCCACCAAGCAGGACTGCAAAGACAAGAGTGTTACTCAACAAAGACAAACTCATGGTAAGGGAGCAGTGAAAACGTCAAATATTACTGAAAACAAAAACCCATTGCCGGTGCCTGTACATGTCCTGTTCAGGAAAGAGAGGTTCAGGGTCACTTACTCTATGTCATTAAAATCGTTTCATTTTCTCTGATCTTCCACAAGGGGGCACTGTAGTCATTTACTGTTGAGTGGTTTTGCTTTTCTTATCTTGCTGTGCTTATAAAGACAGAGAACTTGGGTCGAATCAGGTTACATCTTGTTTAAAACTAGGCATGGTACTTTCAGCCTGGCTTCTGGGACGCAATCCTGAGCAGAATGTTTAAAGCACTGATTCACAGTTAGACAAACCCATCACCCTAATAGTGGAGTTTGCATTAGTGATCGAAAACAGTGGCTTTACATGAAACCTTTCACTGAAACAGAGCCTTAGTTTCATCAGACTTTGAAGAGTTGGGAAACCACATCATTACAATGGAAAACTGGTTTCACAGGCTGCGAAAAGTGGTGGACTATCTCATCTAAGGTAACATTAGGTAGTCCAAGATAAGTCTTGAAACCAGATTACTTTTTATGTGTCATACACACATTTCTCAACTCTTGTTTTTCTACTTTCAATTACAGGTGCATTGCTTTACTCCAGAATACCACAGTGAAGGCAGAGCAAAGTGTAGTAAAGCACAGTGAAGGCAGAGCAAAGTGTAGTAAAGCACAGTGAAAGTAAAGAGGGGTGCAAATCACAGGCTGACCTTGCCTGAAGTACTGTAAAGCACGGGAAACAGATAGTAAAAGCAAAAGATACTGCAAAGTACTCTGAATAAAATGTCCCATGGTTAGATTTGAATAGTATGGTTTGAGCTCTGGGAAGAGCACTGAAAGCAGAGTGTTTTAACAGCAGGGTTACCTGTAAACTGTGCCCGTGGACATACACCTGGGCTACTGGCTCACTCCGGATGTAAATGTTTTCAATCTTCTCCGGGGCGATATACTCCCCCTGGGCCAGTTTAAAGATATGATTCTTTCGATCAATTATTCTTAACGTACCGTTCTAGTAAAGGAACAAGACAAAAAGATGAATGCAGGGGTAATAAAACAAAAAACAGTGAAGGGAGGGCAGCAGCACACTCAATAAAGCAAGATTCTGTTAATGCAGAATTTCTAAATCACACTTCAATGACATTTATTATTTAAAAAACATGCAAGTTTACTTAAATGGCCCAATTAGATTCTATTTATATTTTTATTAGATTATATTTTTTAAATGATTTTTTTTCCTGTGTGGTTCTCCCAGCAACACAGTAGTAGGTTACGTGACTGATTCACTGAGATGCAATATCAGTTTGCATGGATGTCCTGTCCCATCCTATGAAGACCTATGTTCCATTACTCAGTGCAGACAGAGGGGCAGCGAAACAATACTGAAGTCACATGCACACATGGGAACTGCAACAGCAGCCTCATCCTAGCAGTGTTTCACTATACTAATGATATTATTACTGGACTTACTGGTAACCATTTCCCAACGTCCCCAGTGTACAGCCATCCATCCTCATCCAACGCCTCTGCAGTCTTCTCCGGGTCTTTGAGGTAGCCCTTGAAAACATTCGGTCCCTTCACACAGACCTGCAGTGAAAAAAACACAGCAGTGAAGCTTTTCAAATGGATCAACCGCCCCCCACCAAGTTAAACTAGGGTGCAGACTGCATACACGGAACATTTGCTTATCGTTGACATAAGCTTTGCACACCAGTTTGATAAGTTCAATAAAGTCCTTCATCCCACAGTAAATCTGTATACCTCATGCATTTTTCACAAAATACCTTTGTTAATTGTTAATGGCTGGTTACGTATCAATAGCACTTGGCGTTTAACAAAGGCAGTCTTTTGCTGACTTCTGTGGCATATCACATGTACATGTGCCCGGTCACAAGCAAATACCTTGAATAAAAATCAGCAACTCCAAGGCAAATCCTGTGCGAGGTTGTAGCAAATCGATGTTGTGTAGTATCGTGGCATTATGTAGCGGTTCTCATAGTTTGAATGCACATACAGTACTTCATCTCCAGTCTTGTAAACATGGCATATTGTGTTAACACATGGAAACTAACTCCATGGAAAGCAGGTGTCCTCCCACCCCTGTAACTGATCATACCTCTCCCTCTCCTTTGGAAGCAAAATAGTTCATCTCCTCCACGTCCACCAGTTTGATCAGATTGCAGGGCAGCGGTGCTCCTACATGACCTGAAACAACACGTTCAAAAAAAACTTTGTTCTTTGTGGAATTTGTGGATCCCTATTCACCTTTATTCAACTGCAAAGAGTACAAAGCTTCGATAGAATATACAATATACTTGGCAATCCGTAAACTTACACGCTGACTTTGTAAGGGCACCGTGAATGAGGAGTAATATATGGTACTCACAGTAAAAAAAAAAAAAAAAATGACAAACAGGATTCCGTGTCAGATTACCATTAATAGTCATAGTGTCCGCATAGCAACAACGACAGCTAACCTGCTGTACAAGGTTTCATTGTCTTCCAAGTAACAGCCTTATACAAAGAAACTACGTATTTATAGTGTGTGTGTGTGTGTGTGTGTGTGTGTGTGTATTCCTGGCAAGTCATCTGCATAGTTTAGACTTGGCAACATGAAACTCTAATAAACGGAAAAATGCAATCAATATGGTATATTAAATGACAGGGTTTATCACCTGCCTGCATACATAATCTGCAGAGGTCTAGGAGGAGCTGTTTTGCGCGTCAAATCCCACACGCTGTTGGTCTGACTTGTTTATTGCAACGGCTCTGAATAACTGACAGTTCTGTTTTGAATACAGGATGTGGGTAAGGCGAGGTCACGTGGAGGTCAGACTGGAAGATGTGACAGTGAATACAGTTCAGCTTCAAACAGGGGATAGAATGGGTCCTCTATTATTTATATGTGCTGCACACATTAAACTCCTCACATAAACGCAGAAAGGGTTTTATTTTAAGGTACTGAAAATCTCACCTGATGTCCAGTCTCCGGGGGTGGTGAAGGTGCATCCAGCAGTACACTCTGTTTGACCATAGCCTTCATACACCTGCCAAAGACAACGGCAAGTTACACCTTGCTTAGAAAGACCCTAATAATGAGATTTGAACCAATCCTTTTTAATCCCAATTTACACATACAGTAGTTTGCATTGGTAAAATTAAAAATGATGCAAATTATTATTTTGTTTTATAACCACAGATACACCATTACAGTAGACTGCAAACAGATATTCAAATTCCAATGAATATATTTGCTATAGAGTTCCAATTATTTGTATTGTTTTTCTATACATGAAAGGTTTCCAGAGCATTTATCAGAGATGCATCTTTGAAATGTTTGTCTGTATTGAGACATGCATTTATTAAAAGGCTTCCTGGAGGGATTGTTTTTGTTCTAGAATGGCTAGTAAGGCATTGAAAGTGTGTTGAATAAAGCTGCTCCTGTGTGTAAGGGTGAACCCCTCCACTTTGTATTCGGTGTGCTCATCTATCACCTGACACCCCAGCGCTGCCCGCAGGAACCCCAGCACGGCGGGGGAAGCTGGAGCCGCTCCTGTGACGATCATTCGCACCCGACCTCCCAGGCTAGCCTGCAAGAAAAAGCACTCTGCTGATCCAGATGGTGCAATACAATACAACTCAAACCTGCAGGACGTTGCACACAAAGCACCAGAGACAAGTGTCACTCTTAACGGACTGTAGATTTCAGATTCATATCTACAGTGTATATAACATCATTTCTGGGCTGCAGTGAACTGCAGGCATATTAATTGCAAAGAGAGGATCTGGGACATCGGAAACCACACAAGACTCGTGAAATGTCACAGATACGTTTATCTGATGAATCATTTAGCTGCTTGTACTATCCATGCGATGTACACGGAGTAAATAACATTCTACAAGTTTACTAGGGTTTTTCACTTTTAGCATGCTTTTCCCCCATGGTTATACTGTGCATTTACTACAGTTTAGCCTAGTTTACCATGTTTATTAATATACTTTACACTATGCTGTGCTTTTACTATGGTGCATTTTTCAAAGGGTAGTCGGTGGTGAGAAATCAACACAAAAAGCACCTGAAAAGTAAATATGGAGGCCCGCACGCACCTGGATTTTGCCGAAGAAGAGTCTGTCCCACAGACTGTCATTCCGGATGATGTTACTTCGAACTTCTGCCGCTTTTCTCTTTGCTGCAAATTCCAGAAGGAAGCGCTTCACTGGGCTGTTTGCCTGGCTAAAGATCTAAAAGAAAAAAAAAGAAAAACAGCAGACTTCAGTGTTTAATGTACTGTAATGCATTCTGTGTCAGGATAGCTGTAGCTTGGGTGAGGCAGACAGCATTGTGAAACAAATACCAATGGAAAGACAGACTGCAGCTCACCTTGTCATACATTCTGTTGAGCAGCCTGGGTACCACAGGGAAGACTGTCGGGCGCAGTGCCTTCATGTCCTCAGACAGGAGTCTGATATCTCCTTGGAAGAACCCAATCCTTCCTCCGTGGCAGTAAACTACAGACTAGGTACAACACAACAACAGAAAGCAGCATTATGGCCAGCAGCCTTATTGTTCTTGTATGGATATCTTCCTTCTGCACAAGCGTGTGTGTCACCGAATGCGTGCAATCCGTTAGCTTTATAACTGAGCGATGGAAAACCCTCTATATTAGAACTCTTTCCACACGGGGTCTTATGCGGGCGGACATGTACAGCTGTTATGCACTGCTGTGATTGCCTGACAGTCTCTACAGTACAGCTATTGAATCAACTTCTGAAAACCAGTCCAAATGTAAATGCAAATAAAACATAATTAAAAACAAAAAGCATTATGAACTGTTGAGAATGTATTCACTAGTCTGGCCTCCTCTGTTACTAAAAAAGCATGAGGTGAAACGAGCATTATGAACCACGTCTTAAAATAAATACGGATTGTCATCACCTCAAGATTAGATCATCACAGGTTTAACCCATTAAGTACCTAATTATTTTTTCTTTACAAAAATCAGAACACAAGCTGCATTTATGTAATTTGATACTTTAACTTTAGACATAACTTTTGTGGTTAACAAAGTTATCATAATATAGTTAGAGAACAATTGAACAAATGCTCGAAAAAATTACGAAGTAGCCTGTCCTCAAATGAGGACAATGGCACTTAATGGGTTAAACCTATTCTTCCTTTTTAGTGTTTCCTGCACTAGAGGGCGCTATGTGACAAAAGCAGCTCACTCACAGATCCTTGTATTTGCTGTACTATCAGGGCAGGTCAGATGAAGCTGTTTCCTGCACCTCTATCAATCTCACTCTACAGAAAATGCAATTAGACATGGCCACAAGGGTGTTTGAATAGGGTTTTGTTTTTTGCTAACCAGAAGCCACAGCTGCATGTACAGTATCACAGACTACCTAAAGTTACAAAGACTGCAAGCTGTCTTTTATGTGCATTGGAAAGCAATTCAGATTTAACCTTGACTGGTACTGATCCCTGTGGAATATTACTAAAAAAAAACACCCTACCACAAAACAGTGAACCACCTATCACATTACGACCTCACTCCCCCAAACGTACCCGCTACTGTGAGGTGAGGTCGCGTTTGAGGTTAGGCTTAGTAGATATATAGCAGCAGTACTATCTGGAAGGACAATGTCCCATGTTTTGAGAGTGCTTTTCAATGACATACAGCAGGAAGGGGTTAGAGCAAAGTGCTGCTTCTGCAGCAGCAGAGCAAAGATGTTTTAGCCATGATCACGCAGTGGGAGGGCGTTTCCTTGTTTTTTATTCTGCTGATGGAAATGAAGATGGCAAAGATCCAGCAGAGCAGAGGAAGATGGACCAATAAGCAGCCCAGCTAAAATAAACAACAGGAAGGGCGGAGGGTGGGGGTACAGTCCATAAGAGTACAGTACAGTGCAGCTCACTGACACACGGGGGCGAGAAAACTATACTTTTATTTTAAATTTTATTTTATGTCCGCTGCTATTAAAATATTGATCCTATCATTTTTTCTCAAGTCTCCTGATTTGAAAGTGCCAGTTTGCTTTGTTATAGAGTATATAGAACGTTTGCATTTCAATGGAAATTTGAAATGACAATTGAGCACATTTACTGCATGGTTTAAGATCTAATCCCACGCTAAAAAAAACACCCATGAATATCCCTTATTAAATAAGACAAAATAAGATCATTTAAGCGCAGCATTGAATTCATTAGCAGTGTTATGCAAACCTTTCTATGTTAAATCATTTGCACACACAACATGGCAGCAGATGGATTGGGTTAATTGTTGTTAAAAGCTCTTTATTTTGCTTAGTTCACTCTTTACAAACACGCTTTGTTGTTCTAGTAGAAGGCAAAACTGAAACATCCACTACGTTGAGCAAACGCTGACACAAACACCTTACCTGAACCATCCTCTCAAACATGTGTGCTAAAGTCAAGTAGGAAATGTGCACATCCTCACTAATAGGAGACCAATGAGTCTGGAAGACAAAGCAAGCGGGCCCAAGCGAGGCCTAGTTAGACAGGCTTTCTTACCTGAATAAGTCTCTCAAACATGTGAGCAAGAGGCAGGAAGGAGATAAGCACATCGTCCTGTCTGGGAAAGATCACTTTCTGCATCATGGGTGAGGGCATGGGAGACAAAAAGGAGAGAAATACTGACAGAACAAATTACCGCAAAGAAAATAGCAGAAAAGAAAGAGAGAGAGAGAGAGAGAGAGAGAGAGAGAGAGAGAGAGAGAGAGAGAGAGAGAAAGTACACAAAGGATGCCTAGAACTGCAAGTATTAGAACACGGTATTAGTGGACAAAAAAAAAAAGTGAAAAGTTTTGCTTCTGTGCAGGTCTGTGTAGCCACTAATAAAGATTATAACGCTTAGTAAAGCTGCCAGCCTCTGTCGTAACCTGAACAATCCTTTGTAATTACCTGTGTTTTTCCAGGGCAATGGCTACGCTGAATTACTAATCACTGCGGAATTGGACACCAATAAATTATTTAAAATGTAAAAGTAATTTCTCCATGACGACCACATACAGACAGACGTGCGTTCATAAGCCTCTGTTGTTGACAGCAGCAGGACTTGCTTGTTTTTCGTAGGTCAAGGGGACCCAGTACATAAACTCATCGGGGGATTGATTTGAGCTTGAATAGTCATTTGGACCGGAGCAGTTTTGTTTCCAGGATATTCACATCCTCTGCTGTTCTCAACACTGAGCTTGGAGGACAATTACGCTGAGAAACTGGCAACTCATTGTAGGAGGCAGAACGTGGAAAAGTTACAGGAAGCGGACAATTATTTGAAAGAAGGGCACCAAACTGACGTACAGTATTCCAAGAGTATCATTTAAAGACATAGGCAATATCCCATGTGTGGTCGAGTGGTTAAAGAAACAGGCTTGTAACCAGAAAGTCCCCGGTTCAAATCCCACCTCAACCACTGACTCATTGTGTGACCCTGAGCAAGTCACTTAACCTCCTTGTGCTCCGTCTTTCGGGTGAGACGTAGTTGTAAGTGACTCTGCAGCTGATGCATAGTTCACACACCCTAGTCTCTGTAAGTCGTCTTGGATAAAGGTGTCTGCTAAATAATGTACTTCTAGAGTGCAGCTGCAGACCAAGGTATTCTCACAGTAACACCTACAATCCTCCACATCAATGTGTGAACATAAAGAACCAATCATTTAACACTAAATACAACTTCAGTGGTTTTAACATGCTGAATACCAAATGATTACATTCAAAATCATTTTGATTCAACATGTACAGCCATGTGGACCTACCTCAGTGACTTTCAGAAAGCCGGAAAAATCGGCTACTACGTTCCCATGAGTCAGCATGACACCTTTAGGGTTTCCTGGAAAGAAATAACATCATTACCTTACAGTAAAGAAAGATCACATAGCTTAGCAAAGTGTGGTCCTTTTGTTAATAGACTGTGCTAACAGAGATTTGGACTGAAGGGCCTATAATTGAATGTGTGTCCACTGTGCCCACAAATGCAAAGCAAGATAATGTTCTGAGTGCATGGTGTAAACAAGAGACGCAACAGCTTTCTAAAAGATAAACAGGAAACGCCAGAAAAGCAGAAGCTCTATTAAGCAAGAATCTAAGAAGGAAAACACAAAGCCTGGTTCACACCCACTTGAGTGATGCATGGCTTCCTGTTAAATGTGCACAGTGAAATGCAGTGCAGTGTTTTGTGATATATGTAACCGTAAAGGCTGCCCTAGGTGTTGCAAGTCTGTAATATATCAGTGTCTGCAGATTGCTGGACAGCAGCAGCACACCCACATGTAAAAGGCAAGGAGGGATGACGTACTGCAGGGCCCCAGTTCCTGTCACTATCAATGACTCTCCTGTGAAGAAGAGTAACACCACTGAATGCACAGTGAATTGTAAACCGCGCGATGGGAATGAGAGAGACACCCGAGAGACACTAACAGGCTCAATCGACTTATTTTCTTTTAATGGATTATCTTTCTGTGCAAAACAGAGAACACGTGTCCGCCATCCGAAGACAGACAGAAACTTCTTCTCCAGCTCAGGGCTTCATAGAACGCAAAGGAAATCTATTCTGACGCAAGTCTTATCAGTTATTTTCAGCTTAGTTGAACAATGCATACTTACAGGGAAGTGTCATTTTGCATGCACTAGGTGACCCTTCGGAAAGTATAATGGTTTCCATTTATTTGCATTTATTTGCATCCCCTGCACAGGTAATATAATAAGATGATCATATGAATACACAATGATGCTCACCTGTTGTTCCACTAGTAAAACACACAATGGATAAATCGTCTGGTTGAGGAGGCTGTATAAAAAGGAAATTACAATTAGACGTGCAGTATATCCATTTAACAGCAACCCTGCTCGTGTGCTAGTTTCTGATGGCACGTTTCACTGCCTCATTCCTCATCATCAGGGGAGTCAGTGCAGGCAGATTAAATAGCTCTTGCTCATGTTTTTTAAAATGATCCCCCTGGATGCCCTTCAGTAGCTGCAATGCACTGCGCATTCAGAAGCTGACTACACTAAACAGCATGCAGCAACAGTTTCATGAAAAAATCTCAGTAATTCACACTGTTCACAATACAGGGAGCTTCTCTGGGCAGCATCTGTCAGGTGTGCCTCTCCTAATGTCAATCAGTAAATACACATTAGAAGTTACAGCACTGGAAATCACTCAGCTATCCATTTTGCCAGCTCTCAAATTAACAAGCCACAAGCCAAAGGCAAGAGACTAAGTTAGAAGTTGTTTCCTTCTTTGATAGATGCATTCTTGATGACACAGGCAGTTCTGCAGACTCTGTGATGAGAAATAATCAATAATACCAACTATTGCATAAGGTTTAAATAAGCTGAAGTAGTTTGGCCAAATGCCTCACAGAGCACACGTCTGACACAGTCTCTACTGGTATTAGGGATGGTTTATTCCTGCCTTCTCTGTGCTTTTGGACAACTGTAAAGAGTCAGGCTGAGAGTAATCACACAGTACGTACCACAGGAACTCTATGGTGCACTCTCCCCAGCGCCTGGATGTACACATAAAAAAACAACATTCTCAGAATAAAAGGAAAACAGCGTTTACAGAAAAGGCAGCTCAATCTCTGAGGCTGAAGTGGCGATGAGTAACAACAATGGAAATATAAAGTGCTGTTATTATGAGTAATACACACAAATCTATCATTTCATAGACACCTCCAAACAATGGTTCATTAATAGTGCAAACATTTCAATCTTGAAACTACCGTAGGTATTTATTTACCCTTTCAATGTGAGGTTTTCTTCCAAGCCGTTATTTAAAATGTAGACTTTCTACCCAGATATTCTGCAATCATCTACCGTGACGCAGTAACTGTTAGTCCACCCTGATTACATTGTGCAGTACACTAACAAGCGCTCAAATTAACAGCAAGGTGAAAATCAGAAGCATAATTAATCACAGAATGGGTTTGTAAATACGTTATGAGAGCAATATTATGAATATGGACTGTTGCTTATTTCTTTGATCTGCTCTTTCTCATTCTTCATATGGACATGCTTATATTGCATTGGCAAAGTGTGGGTACCTCCACGTCCTTAATGAATTGGATGTGAACCCCACATCTGTCCCCCCTCTCTACAAGCGCAGGGTCAAACGGGTCCATTAAAATGATAGTCTTCAACCCGGGGGTTTCCAGCGTCTCCACGTTCTCCAAGAGGACGTTGGCCTTCTCGGGCTTGTCACATATAACTGTAGAAATCTCAGCTAGAAAAAACAGCACCACTGCAGTTAACGACAATTTGTGCAATCACAGTTTAAAGGGGTTATAAGGGTTTACCCAGAAGTCCTTCGTGGTCTGGCACTTAATCATTCCTCCTACTCTTTCAACCCCTCCTTTCCTGTCATTAACCAATCAGCTGCTTTCCATAATGACTGACATGCTTTGCAGCCAGTGACACTCTGTGAGGTGAAATGTGCAGGTGTAATATACTACCTAAAAGTAAGGCAGGACAAGTAAACAGAGAAGCTCCATTTTGAACCATCAAAGCAATGGGGAGAAATACAATTCTATAGGTATAGTACTATGTTTTGTATGCTTTTAGTTCACCTGCATGTGGCTATATTGGTGGAGAAGCGCTACCTCCACTACAGAAGCATGTGATTATATCCACAGTAGTACAGTAATCGTTCAGTGTAACAGCCTTGATCAGCGTCAGCTACAGCATCTTGGGTTCCACGGCTGGTCAGTGTCAATGATCTGCTTATATTGCTTGCATTGTAAGTGTAAAGTATTTAAATCACAGGTACATCAAGAGCTTACCTGGATTTCTCTTACCTGTGTTAATAATATAGCGAATAGCCCCTGGTCCTAGAGTGTCGTAAAGTGGCACAACCACCATAGAATAGGTATAGCAAGCCAACTCTGAGATAATCCACTGCAACACGCAAAACAAGAACAACAACCAAGGATTATCAACATGGGAGGACTTCTGTTTTTATGAGTTTACATTTCAGCTAGCAACAAAACGTACTTTAACAGATTAAGTAAATGAACCATAATATGTTTAAGGGATGCCTTAGTATTAGGATATACATCCAAGTCTTGTCTAGCTGAACTTTCTACATCTGTACACTTAAAATCTATAATTTCATATGTTTGAAACATATTTACCAATTTAAAAGCAAGAAATGTAGTAAACAATGGAAATACTAATAAAACTACTACTAATACTACTATTACTAATAATAATAATAATAATAATAATACATATTTTTTTGGTGTATAACATCTTGGAAATAACATGCAGCATTTGTCCATAATAATCCATGAAATGCTGATGCCTCACCTCCGGTCTGTTCTGTGCAAAGACCCCAATGAACTGCTCTGGACAGGGTCTGCATCCCTGGAAAATCAACCCCGAGCCCAGGCACTGAGCCCTGTCTGAAACCTGGGGGCAGCAAGAGAGAACCGGGGTTTAATAAGCAGCATGCTGTATGAACCAGTACAAGGGCAGTCAGTGTAGTTACAACCACATACAAAGCATGCATCAAAGGCTTTTTTTACTCAAGTGTGCTATTTGCACCATTTATTTTTGTGACGGGACAATAACTAGTCAAAACTAGTAAGAAACTATTCCAGGATTCATATGTAGAGCCCTTATACATACTGTATATTTAGAGTTCATGAATAAAACACATTTTGATGAAAAACTAAACCCTAGGTCTGTAAGACATACTAAACTTGAGTTTTTCTTACATCCCAAAACAGGGGTAGATTTATTACCCGTTTTGCAAAACAGGTAAAAAAACAAACAAACAAAAAAAAAACACAGTAAAAAAGCTTGATTCAAAAAGAGGTCAAAGTTTGGCAGAATGCTCCAGTGTAATGACTGCATATACTTGGAAAAAGCCAGCAAAAGAACAGGCGTTTACCTTTCCGTTGCAGTTTAATAAAGCAACTGAAAGGAAGTTTACCCCATAAACGCAAAGTCTAAACATAGTTCATTCCCATTAATCAGCTTAGCTGTGTTTCCCTCGCCAAAAACTCAACTATTTGCCCTTCTCTCCTAATTGGCAGAGGATCCCGTCACAGTCTGCAGGTTTAAGCACCCTCAGATCACAAGAAATCAACCTCACAGCGCACAGCTTACACAACCAAGCTAGCCTGAAGACACCTGAAAGGCTCAGGGGGAAGCGGTGTGTCGGGGTGGGGATGCACTTGAGTTGCCTCAAACTTGCTGAATGAAAGCACATAACGACCCACCGTCTGCAAAAAACATGGGGAGACACTGCACTGCAGGGTCATTATTACTCTGGGTCGCTGCACTGCAGGGTCATTATTACTCCGGGTCACTGCACTGCAGGGTCATTAATACTCTGGGTCACTGCACTGCAGGGTCATTAGTACTCTGGGTCACTGCACTGCAGGGTCATTATTACTCTAGGTCACTGCACTGCAGGGTCATTATTACTCTGGGTCACTGCACTGCAGGGTCATTATTACTCTGGGTCACTGCACTGCAGGATCATTATTACTCTGGGTCACTGCACTGCAGGGTCATTAGTTGTGCAAACTAGCAGTACACAATGCAAGTGAATGTCAACCATACAAACATGTGAAGGAGACATCCATTTTGATGCCTCTTGTGTCAGTTTGGTATGTTAGCTTTTTTGTAAAGCTTTTACTGGGTTGAGTTCCTTCATATCAGATTGCATTGCAATTACATGATTTTGTTTGAACACCAATGGTATTCCATTAGCAGAATTTAAGATATATGCCTCAAACCACTGTGTAACGTTGACTGTAACATGCTAATCTGAAAGCACATAACTAATTGCAGATAAGCATTGCACAAGAACCTCTGTTTATGTGAATTGTATAGTGCTGAGTCACCATGTCAACTAAGACCAAACATACAGCATGATGAACCCCAGAGGAAAATCCTAATGCTGTGATTGCTTATGGTTAGATCACAGCTTTTATACAAAGTAGCAAACATCTGCATCATTTCTATTGAGAATGCAGCTACACAGTTAAACCTAGTGATCATTTTCAGCGATCAAGCACAGACACATGTCAAAGGACTGATGCTGCTTGCAGTGCAGAGGATTACTTACCTCCCTGTACGACAGCCATTCATATGGTTGTTTGGGCTTTCTGGAGCCCAAACAAGGGCCGTCACCTAATGACACAGGAACAAACCACAGGTTAACTGAAAATGTATTGGCTGCAACTGACACCAGCATTGAAAAAGAAAAGGACAGTACACTGAACATGAATAGGTGCACTTTTTCAGTACTGCAATAAAACATCAATACAGGCTAATTTATGAACAACTTGGAGGCGTAATGTATGCTAGGTTGTGTGAAAGTAGAGCTGTTAGTTTGGGGGTGGAAGCATAGCTGTTTAGGGCATCATTTCCAAAGGCTGTGATCCAATTGAAGTCAACAGAGATATGCTCAAATAACTTTGATGCTTATATGGAGCACTACAGATGTGCTGAGAAACTTCAGGAGACTTTGTTCTCATTAGTTAGCTTGCTGTGCCAACGCATGTTTCTTTAGCTTATTATAATCATTTAATTTATTGTAGCGTTACTAACAAATTGACATATTGCTGTAAATATGTACAGCACTATATGATATTTGATTTGATTCATTGAATCATACAGATGCTGTATACAGTGTATTCTGGGTGCATGCCACTGATTTAGATTGAACGGAATGACATTGCCCCAGTGATGGTGCTTGGTACTAACCTGCTATGTGCAGCCCTCGCTGGAACACCTCGTACATCGTTCTCGCATCATCATAATAGTGTGTTAGCAGCTTGGGATTGTCACCCAGTACAGAGCGGCGTGCACCAGCGTAGTGCTGCAACATGAAAGAGAAACACGCACTCAGCTTTTATTTCTCTGGCTTCTGGAAGTCAAACAATGTTCCAGAATTATCTTTGTATCGAAAAATTATTTCAGCTAATGCATTAACTAAAGTCCTTTTTTAAAAGCCAGACTGTGTCCAGCCGCCCCTGACGAACCACGGTAACAGTGTTAAAGGAATATCGCCACAAAATAGAAAACAGTTTAATTTGCATGCATAGGTTAAATCAGGCCAACAAGACTTATGCCTAGAGACTGAGTTTCTGCAACACAGTCTGGAACAAAGAGCAGTTGCACAGAACTCATCAAGCATTCCCTGTTCTCAGCTATAATAACTGTTCAAGGATGGTAAAGGGTACTTGCAACCTCAGGGTGTTGGACCTTTCTGCTTGCATGAAGGACTATTCTGAGTTTACACATATAAATCTCTTTCAAGCCAACCCCAGTGGCAGATGGAAACAAGCCTCACTGTTTTGCAATGATGCCCCGCAGCAACAGCAGCAGCTTACCTCCACTTCCTTGGACTGCCTTGTGAGGTCACAGGGAGGTTTCATGGCCTTGGGTCTGGTGGCCAGCCAGTAGGCAATGACAGCGGCGAGAGCCCCGATCCCGACCAGTGTGGGGGCAGGCAGGCTGCGGAAGAACTGGCTGAACTCCTGGAGCTCGGGCAGGCGCAGGCTCCTCAGGATCTCCTGGGCCTGCATCTTCTCAATCAACGTGTTACTAATCTCTGCAGAGAAAGAGAAGCTTTAACAGGGAGGCGCCCGGCTTTGTGCTCACATATTTAGTTGCTAACAGATTTAATTCCATGCAAAATATATATATTTTTTACTATATTACCTTGAATTAGTTTCCTTTTTCTAAGGTCAGCATATTGTAAAGATCAATGAGCACATATGACAGATGTATTAGATTGATGTCTCCTGTAAAATGTCACCCAAGGTGTTTTCAAAACCTATATGAAGTCTGTATCTTGCGTGAACTGGCGACCCCGCAAGTCACAAGCGAACGTCTTAACCACAATGCAAAAGAGCCAGGCTCGTATGCCTTTGTGGTTACAGGGCTTTTAACTTCATCTCTCTGGCAGGAGACTGAATTGGTAACGGCAGTGCAGCACACAATGCTGCCCATTCCACTCATTTCCTAACAGATACGATGCCTGGTTGAAGGGTTATAATGAAACAATTTAGATAATCTTGCAATTGCAGAAACAGATTTAACATTAATTAAGCACCTTCATAAAGGGGGTGATACAATGATGTTGCATTTCACCTGCACTCAAAGAGTGACAAATACTGGTAACTACAATTCAACCTTGCAGGGGTCACACACTGTAAAACATATCATTATAACCCCTGTGAGAGCTGCCTTTCTTACCCAATCAGATTATTTCATTTCTTACAGGCTTAAACCTTGGAGGCTTTCACAAAAGCCACAGTAAAAGCATATTTGAGCTGTATGTGGTATAGAATGCAGCTTTCCTCAGCAAGACATGGAGAGGGGCAGATTTTTTTTTTCTGTAATTGAAGTAGATCCCTAACTATTACACAAGCCTAACTCAATTCTGTTGCAATGGGGAGTTATGTAATCGTATGAAAAGTTCACAAAAACAACTAAGCCTTTGTAAGGAAAGTGTCTTATGGTTTCTCTGGCAGCAGATGCTTGCAATGCAGCCTGGGAGTTCTTCAGTAAATCACTTACATTCCTGCAGCACGGTTTCAGACACAGCGCATACAAGGTTACAATTTCATTTTTTTTATTCTTTAGTAAAACATAGAAAGGTCCCATTTATTAATATTGATATCATATTAGTTTACTTTCAAATAAACTGGAACATTGTGGACTCCAGGCCTGGTGTAGGCAGCATGCACAAATTCCCATACTAATCTGTCTAAAAAAAAAAAAAAAGAACACTAGGATGGTGAAACATTAACTGATTATAAGAAATAAAACTACCTGTACGAACAGGACTATGTGATTAATAAAGCCTGGAAACCATATAGAGGGAGATTCAGAATGTGTGCCCTCCTACTTTTATCTTAATTAATGAGCGAGTATTGAGAGTCTCAGTATTGTACTTGTACTTTTAATCTGGATTGCTAGTTCGGGGGCCCCTTGTGTAAAAAAATGCATGGTGACAGAGAATTCATCTCTTCATTTTTAATCTTTCATAAACATGATAAAAATCCCAAGGTCTACATCAATGCTCCCCACAACAAAAATAAAGTTGTACAATCATTCAGTTTATTATAGGTGTTAAAATGAACTCGACGGAAACAATACATAACAGAACGAAACCCATACATTTCAACCTTACTCTTATTCGTGTTCCATTCCGACACCCATGCACTGTAGGCTG
Source organism: Acipenser ruthenus (assembly GCF_902713425.1). Taxonomy (NCBI): domain Eukaryota; kingdom Metazoa; phylum Chordata; class Actinopteri; order Acipenseriformes; family Acipenseridae; genus Acipenser; species Acipenser ruthenus. The sequence continues at coordinate 26,589,465 of NC_081211.1, forward strand.
TGTGTATTTTTAAGGTGTTTAATGGGACACAATCTTGTGGGTCATAAAGAGGTATTTTTTGATTGAATGCAAGGTTTCCTGGAACATACTGTACATCCTACATGCAGTTCTGTAACACTTACCTGCAATGCCTTAGTCTTCATAGCTGATCCTATAAACAGCATTCTTCTTCAGTGATAATATTATATATTTTTACTTTTGTAAAACGAGGAAGGTGGCATTCATCTGACAAGTGAAATGAGTGTGTATTCCCGAGACTGCTATCGCAGTATTTAGGCCACCAGTAGCACAACACATTCTGTGTACAGTAATGATATTTGACAAAATGTCTCGAAATACCTCTTCTGCTATTTACAGAACAAAAAAAAAAAAAAAAAACACATCACCCTCCTTTGTTCCAGATCAAGGACAAAAGGGCTTTCTGATGTAATTGCATTAGATGGTAAGACTGGAGGATTCTCAGGCAGGCCTGAGCTGTCTTACTGGGCTGAGTTGAGTGGTGTCGGACAGGGCCAGAGCTTAGCCCTTTTTTACACACACTGTAATCCCTGAAACGCACAGTATGAACATGCTCATTCCAACGCTGCCAACATCGCATTCGTTTTTAATTTGGTTAATTACAGAAAGAAAAATACATTTAAAAATCCTTTCGGGAATTGTGTCCTACCGTAATGCCCCTGTAAAAGCATGAGCTGCTGTCTGTGTAGTGCACTGTGCTTCGAAGAGAGGACCACGGGCCAATTCAATTTACTGTATCGCTCAAGGGAAATGTTAAGGAAACGATATTAATTTAATTGAGATAATATGAGGTTTGAAGAGATAATGCCTGGTCCCTATTCACCATTAACTCTGTATGAAAGTCTGATTAATGCAATAACGTTTGATATTCAACATTATCATAATTGTTAAAACAAACCAGTAAGCATTCAGGTTTCAGGAACACCAATCAGCAATCCATTATTCTATATCAAGTACAGATGTGTAATTTAAGTGACAGAATGAGGAATTCAGAGTTTTAAACATTTTCAAATGCTATTTTAAAAGGGTCTTTTTTGTTTGTTTTACCTTGGCTTTTCTGCTCCCTTCAATATAGTATTACGGCTAAGCTGCAATGCAGACTGCCTGTGAGGCTGTAGCCCTTTGACTGTTTGCCCCATTGGCTCTATACATAGAAGAAATGAAATGAAGATAGCAGAGTCAACGTATGGGAGCAGCCTCTGTGCTCTGCTGCAAAGCATCTCAATCATTCCAGGCAGGCTCTTTGTCTTGCTTCCACTTTCTATCCTGCATCAGCGAATGGTGATACATTAACTGATTCTATGAAATACAACTATCAGTACTTTGCAGTATTACATAGTAAGGAGTTCCTAATAACTTTAACTTCTTCTTAACCCTATGCACCTTTCCATTACTGAAAGCATTATGCGATGTTCACTTCTCTACTTAACTCAGACCTAGTTGAGACCCCTGTTCGAAGACCCTTTGAAAAGTAATTCCTTAATGTATTTTTGAAATGCTCAGTATAACAATAACGCAATCCAGATTCACAGGAATGATTCAGAAAGACAGTTCTTTAGAGATTACTCACATCTATATAGAGTTTTAGCATTTTACCTTGTAAATGACCGTAGGTTGAAAATGATTCAGTTCAAAAGCCTACGTGCAGCATGATCAGTTTATCTGAGCAAAGAGCACATGACAGATATTGTAGCTTGCAGGTCTTATTTGCTTGAACGGAATGACACATGGGAAAGGCAGATTCCACTCTGTTGTCATGGTGTCTGTTGGCAGTGATATTTTCATTGCCTACTCCGGAAAACATTCAATTTCACAGCACCAAAACAAATTGAAATAAGCAGCAAAGATACAATTCAAACTTAAAAACGAGGAACACCATGGGGAAATCACAGCAAAGTGTAGTGAAGCACAGTGAAAGCATGGAGGAAGCACCAATGGTAAATCACAGGCATGTATGGCAAAGCAGATCCCAAGCATATGGTAAACTAGATGGCATTTCTCTTTCTTGGGCCTTGTATCCTTTGCTTTGTAAGACAAGATTTGGGGAGAGCTGAATGAAGGACAACTCAGTGTCCTGGCCAGCTTTCTTATGGGGCTTCTGGAAGTTATGAATTCAGCTGGTGCATGAAGTCACCAGACACAGCATGGTAATAAACACACATTACTGTACAAACTTCCTCACAGTAGGATGGTTTATTTGTTGATCTGCTGAGGCGCTGTTGAAGATCACACTGTCTCAGTATAATGGTATCCAGGGATGGTATGTTTATATGTTTTTATACAGTCCAGTGGACTATCGCTTACAATCCAGACCCTGTGCCAGAGCCCTAGGAATACCAAGGCTTCCAGCAGTCATGCATTTGGACAGAGAGACTGACAAGCTGCCTATAATTAAACACGTACAGTACATTTTGCTTTCATTCAAGATGTAAATGATTGATCTGAAAGGCACACGCTGATTCATTCATTGTATCAGTCTATGTGTGAGTGGTTGATCAGAACAGCCTGTTAAACTGAAACTGAATGAACTGCAGTCGTCCCCTTAGAAACAAGAGGAACTGTATCTCCAGGGCTGTATTCTAGGGAGCCGCCCTACACTTAACGTTAAAGAAGGCTGACACAGCAACTCTACTCTTGCTTATTGAGGACTCCATGGATTGAGGACTCCAATGCACACACCACACAGTCCTTAGTTCTGCTTTTACAGCCCATAACATTGGCAGCATATCCAAGCAAGAACACTTATCCTCTGTCCTACCCAGCCTCCATGGAAAAAGCCTTCTTTTTTTCCTCTTTTGCTATCCTATACAGAACTAAAGCACAAAGCCCTAAGAGGAGTGCTTTTCAAGGAGCAAGTCAATATCAGTATCCCCCAGTGAACTGAGGGAAAGAAATAAGTATACGTCATATCCCAGTGACAGTGCTAGCAACAGTAATGTGGAATCAGCACATCTCAGGGCACCGCAGCATCAAGACTAGTGCAGAGTTTGTCCACTGTGTAGACTGCACAGTATAAGCCGATAATGATAAAGCAGCACACTGCTTAACACGCCTTCCTGAAAATTACAAAATGAATGCATGTATATTGTCATGCATTATTTCTACCATAAAACAGTACACAATAGGCTATGAACTTAACAGATGTGTAGAATAACAACTATCTGCAGCAGATTCAGAGGAATGTCAAGACTGTTGTCGAGTGTGACAGACACATAGACAGATAAGGGGGGGGGGGGGGCACCCAATAGAAAGGCTTAGAATTGCCATATACTGCATGAACTAATTTGTCCACATTAGCTAACAATTAAAGTCAAGCTATGGTTTCCTGCCAGTTGCTGTATTATTACTTGCTGACTTTACCCATTTTTTTAATTCATTTTCTGTATGTAAACACACAGGCAATATCCACGAATCATTAGCACCCCAGCAATGCTAATTCGTCATGATGATAAAATACGATGTGCACCTATAGCCATTCTGTCAGTCATGTTTTACTTACTCATGGAATACATTTGAAAACCCCACATGCTCATATGTGTGTGTTTTCACTACGATTAAGTAGATGTGGATTGCTTTGTTGTCACATGCAAATGAGCAACCATTATAACTTTAGGCTTGGCACCCTTTTCACTGAATTGTGTAATTGATAAGATCTAACAGGTTTTCTTATCTTTTAACCCTGTAGGGTGCATCTCTCCTCCATGCTGATCCCAAGATATTCCTCCAATGCTCTCTGTGCTGGACAGTCATGACTTTTCAGAACAAAACCCCAAACCAGCTTGGTGTCTTTCACTTCTCCCACATTAAAGCAGATGAGATCCCAGGAGAACGGAATTTGGAATTTTGGAATGGAACCCAACGGGGACTCGCTTCTTCTTAAAAGTGAAGACAATGTATTGGAGAGTACAATAATAAGGGGTGCACTGAAAAAAAGACTTCTTGTTGAAACCCTTGTCATTGGATGCCTTGTGTTTCTAGAATTCGCACTAATGTGTGTGTTATGGCAATGGATGAAGGACCCAGTGCAACCTCCTAGCTTGCAATGTCGTCATGGTAATAACAAGCATATGCGTGGTCGTTTTAAAAGCCTTTATTGATGACAGCCTGCATGCAGTGAAGAATTACACAGGCGATATAAAGAGATCTGTGTTAGAGGTCAAGAGCAGACAGTGTTTTCAGCTCTATATGTTCAAACTTCTAAACAATTCCAATTCTCATACATCATTATTTATGCCTTTCTTATAATACTGAAAGGTGTAGGAAAAGAACAGGTAGGGCACCTATAGCTTTCCTTGCTTATCCATAACTTGATTCCTGTTATAGGGTATTCCCTTCACTAGTGCAACAACTCTGCAGTGTGTAAAAGCAAGGGTGTACAGGAAGGTGGTCCTATTTTCAATGGTGTGTACAAACTTTCATGGTTCATTTTCATGGTACACGACAATATATTGACTTTCATGTGTGACTATCCATTCCCTACACTTCATGGAAAGTATTGATGAAAGACATGGTATACTTGGCCTTTTAATTGAATTAACCAGCTGCTGGTGGTGCTCATTAAGGGTGCGCTCTTTTCATAACCAGGTTACTGGCAGGGGTGCACAGACACTCATACTTGCAATTGCCTTTAAGAAGTATTTATCGGGGGGTATTCAATACATCCATTCATTAACGGGTTGACTAATGGGAAAATAGCACAGAAAGCTTAAACATGCTTAAAACGCCCCTTCGCTTTTTACTTGTAAGATGAGGTTAAATGCTATTTAAGAGTAAGGGGAAATCTCCCTTTATTTTGTACCTCTATAGAATAAATCCTGCTTTAAATAGTACTGCACAGTGGAATACGGGGTCGATTATAAATCCTCTCTCAAGGAATTATTTCACAGTGTTTAGTATGCCCCTTATGGCTCATGATTCTCTGTAGCTCACTAAGAAGCATGAACATGATACCCAATCTACCCACTGCAGACACACTGTGACTGACACACAGAACCCTACCAAGATAGCAGAAACCACAAACCACCTCATGTGACAGAACGACTGCCCTTCACAAGACAGCTAACAAATTACGTCAAACCGACTTGGAAGCAGAAAGTTACCTGTGTTTGACCAGCACGACTCTTCAGCTTTCTCCTTCACAGCCCTCCTTTGACGAAACCACTTAAATCCTACCACTGCAGACGATTCACCCAAACAGACAGACAAAGGCAATAAAAACCATGTACTATTTCACCAACCTCCAACTTTGGCTTGTGTGACGAACTAAGAGAGCCTCCTTCAAAAACAGCCTGATATGTGATAGGTGCTCTTAGCACTTTTTCCATTTAAAAGGGGTAGCAACAAGCATGGGAGTCTAGTTTCCAACAGCGCTACGTGAAAGAAAAGCTTCAGCGCTTGACGTTAAAGCAACAAGGTCTCAGGATTTCCAGTGGCTATTACTTCTGCCTCGTTAGAAAGTTAAATAGTAATCAATTAGATCAATTCACCACTTGGCGACTGGAAGCAAGGCTAACTCTGATTTGCAGGGGCTTACGATAGTAAAAAAAAAAAAAGGCTCTCATCAAGCTTGTACCCAATTCCCCTCCCCGTCTGTAAACTGTCACTGACAATTAGGATTCACCGATGTCAGTTTATAGCTTATTAGCGAAGAGACCGCTGTTCAGAGGTAACCCCTGCAATAGTTTTCCATTTGCACGGCTGTCAAATTAGTCCGATTAGTTTCCTTGCCTTCTGGATCTGTTTCTACATCAAGCAATGTCGACCTGTTTAAGAAGACTGGGAGAAACAGGCATCCTTCCACTACCAGGCAATGACAGTAGGGGAAAACCTAAGACATAATAACGAACAAAAAAGAGGCAATGACTGATAGGTGGTCTTGCATTAATTTTCAGTGGCTCTGAGCTTGCCTTTCGAAAACGTGTTTGCTACTCACTGTATCACATCACCCTCACCAGACTCTCATGCCAATAGCTTTGCTTGGGTTTTTATATTTAACCCAGAGTGCCCTGTCTCTAGAAACATCCAAGAGAAGCATCAACCTCTCTGGCCACGAAATCACTACAGCAGTTTAACCAAATCAGAAAAAAAAAAATCGCTTTGCTAGAAAGTGGTGGCACTGTTTGACAAAAATGGGGTAGTCAGAAAGCCATTAGAACCAAGGGATAGATTCTACAAAGATTTTTTTTCTCCACAATTAGCACAATTCTAAAATTAATAAGAAACACTTATTTACCAACCCCTAAATTAAACATACAACAGTTGCTTTTTTCTGATTTGTTAACTTAATTTGGTGCATTTTTCCTTTATTTAAAAAAAAAAAAAGTTAATGTTTGCTTCATTTATTGACTCAGATACAAAATATGAACAAATATGTCACTAATATTTTTGTCTAACGCATGAAGTCAAGTCAGTTATTTTTTAAAACATTTGTTTTTAAATGAGGTAATAAACCGTGAAAAACAAGTCCTTACTCTATATTTCACTAGCTAAATTCAAGAAACTACAAGACTAAATATGACGTCAAACTGGCAGTCGACTAACCTTTAAGAAAGAAAGAAAGCGCTTAAGTGAGTTGCCGGTCACTCATAAGAACTAAAGCGTGCTCAGCAAACCTCAGCACCTCGATGCCAGAGGACAGCTCCACTTAACTCTCTAGTCAGCAGATTCAGTTTGGGAGGCCTAACAGAATAGTACACAGCTGACGGTTGCGTTAAATAGAACACACTTCACTACAAATTTAAAAAAAAAAACATGTATATAATAATAATATAAATAATGATCATTGGTACAATTATATGCAGCAACCACGTGAAAATCATGTAAAAATAAGAAAACACAAACATTAAAATTTCAATAACTTTGTACATTTCAGCAGTGTAACTGTAAAAGATTAATGGTTTTCTTTATGTTGTCTGTTATGTAAATTTACATTACAAATATCGTAAAATGGCAAATACGTTGGCAGTTACCATTCAATAAAAGACTGTAAAGGTGGTTTAACTGCAGCATTATCGGCAATCCTACACATTTTAACAGTGTATAATAAACAAGTCTGATAAAGGCTACATATAATGATTACTGAAATAATAGCTACCTATATTTAATCACCGTGTGCTGGTTAATACAATCTATTTTTTACATTTATTTTCTCTCAATCCCATGCACACGTTGACCTAAGTAATGTAATCTAGCAACATTTCTGAATGGGATATATTATAATCTTAAAATGGTTTGACTGTGTTGGATGTCATATTCATTTCTCCCGTTGTATTAATATAAGATGCATGTCATCTACTAAGCTTAAAAGATTCGGTTTGTTACAGGTCATGCCAAAATGATCTCAGCACAAAACCAGAAAAAAACCAATGCGCCGAGTTAATTCTAAATATAAACTGCACAGGCAATTCTACATACTGGCAGATGGAAATACATTTCTATGACTTAACATTTCGCAGTGCAATACTGCTCTGTTATACCTGATATTGACTGGCATAGTACTGACAGCATGCCATAGTGCTCGCTTTCAATTGACACATGAAAATGCACATATCAGTTAACTGCATTATTAGTAGTAGTTCACTTACCTAAAACCATCCAAATGGAGCCAGATACTAGAATAAAGGCAAGCATGTCTCTCGCATTGAGCTCGGTGCAGCTGGGAGAGCCTGGCGTTGTAGGAATCGAAGACTGCAGTAGACACTGCAGCAGCGCTGGGGCAATCTGGGAGTTTATTAGACGAGAATCTACTGAGCTAATCAATTCGGCTTTGCAGCACTGGATTGCAATGCAATCATGCCCGGTCCTTATATTTTCATGTGGTTATTTTGTTCCGTTATTTCTTTCTCTCTTAGCATCTACACATTTGCAGATTTTACTCGTCAGAGCTGAAGGTGAACCGGTCAGAACAAGGTGAAGTTAGTTTACCCATCCTCGTTTCCGGTTTTCTTTACGGCATCCTTACGTTGGTTATTATAATGTGATGTTCACTCGTGCGGCTTTTTTTTTTTTCTTCATTAAAGATGGCTGTTACACTATACACATGGGTTTAATCCTATATTATTATATTGCAGGGTATTGTTATTGTAATTCGTTTTGAATGTGCGAATCATGTTTGTCAAGTGATATTTAAAAAGGCATTACTTTGAAACAAGTGTTATATACTGTTATACTTACTTTGCGTTCGTCTTACATATTCCGCTTTTTCCGGTACAGAACAGGTGTAGCTTAATTTGATCATTTATTCGGCTTTACAGCGACCACTAGTGTCGGGTATCGGTAGCAAAAAACTGTAATGCCTTGGTTGGGGAAGTCAGTTTCCCAAAAATAACTGAAAATTCTATAAATAGAAGAATATGTCTCAGAAGTAAAAGATGGGATATAGATCAGGGTGATTTTTAATAACATGCACATATTTGTGTAAGATCGGTACTGTTACATTGAAAACACTAGGATTTTGTTAATTGTAAATATGTGTTCCCTATTCACAAAACAAAGATAAACGACAGTCTATAACTGTCTATAAGAAGCTGTATGCAAACGACACCACACAACAGACAGTAATATCAAATGCATCAGTTCATCATCTGAATATAGTTTTTAGATAAATAAATTTGAACAGAACTCAGCTTTAATGTCCAGGGCAGACATGTCTCCATGTGGGTCTGCTCAATCAAAGAAAGGATCCATAAGTCAAGAGCCACAAAATTATGAGGAATCACAGTTTAAAATTATTATTATACTGATTTTACTGGCACTACAATAAATGAGACACACACAGGCAGATGCAAGGGTCCTGTTACTGCTGATGAAGACTGTTGTCTCACTCCCACTGAAGGATGTAAAAATGCCGTAACATGATGTTGAAAGACACATTGTTAACTCATTTTTTGATGAATGCACATTCAAAGACACTGTGTGGAAGGTGGTGCCATCGTTAAAATGGAATAGCAACCCCCTACTCATGATCCTCAGGGATTAGAATGACCTTCTGTGCCTCGCAGTGCAATGTGGTCTGCCTGTGCGGTAATCCAGAATCTGTACATCGTAAACACACAACCGTCTCCTGAGGCTGGGTGCTCCGTTAAGACACGCCGTCTGGCGGCTTGTTCACTAATCATCATCAACTCATTTCCTGTTGAGTAGTTTAGCAGTGAAAATCCCACAGTAGGATGTAACCGGATGAAACAGACTGGTGGGTTTCTGGGGGAGTTATTTTTTAGTGGTGTACTATAACCTATCTCAGAACAGTGTTGTATCACCCTAGCCGACACCACTGGATTCAATGCTTGAAAAACTACGGAAGTGCATCGGCCTTGTTTTGACAGGCTGTCACTGGTCTGTGAGACAGATGGCTGTGAGGAGATTTGTATGCACAAGCGACTTCCTCTTCCAACGCTTCCTCTTCCAAAGGTCGTTTCTCATGAAGTCAGGTTAATTATTCATAAAGCCTGTTCGTTTTGTGCTGTATGTCTCAAGCATCTATAAGAAGAGGAACTGACCCATGTACAGTAGTGCATGTTGGAGTCATTCTAATCTGGAAAACTGGGAGACCTTGGTATCATTAGTTTGATCCTAGTTTCATCCTTACCGAATATGCGTGCTGGATTTGTGTCACCTTTTACAATAAGAGTGGAACAGAGAACCATGTTCATAGAGTCTGTCTCCTAACCCTTAAAGGAATACCGTGTATAATGAGAGGTGTCACTCATATTCCATTTCTATCTGGTTTAATATTCTATTAAGTGTGCTCTGTATGGGTTTCTTTTGTTGTTTCGGCTTCGATGAAGTGTTACAAGCAGCAAAACATGTTTCTGAAAAGACTCTTCAAGGCTGACTGTGAGGAAGTGAGGTGGGGAAGAATAATAACATTGCACAGGCTTCAGTACACCGGATTTTACTATGGGTTTCAGTGCACAGTGCAACGCTAATATGCTTCCCCACCTCACATCCTCACAATCCACCTTAAAAATGTATTCAGTATATATTAATAGTGTAGGGCATCTAATATATTCGATAGATTCCAGTATATCAACATAATGGAGGCTGTGTGGTCCAGTGGTCCCCGGTTCAAATCCTGGCTCAGCCACTGACTCATTGTGTGACCCTGAGCAAGTCACTTAACCTCCTTATGCTCCGTCATTCGGTCATTTGATGTAAGTGACCCTGCAACTGATGCATAGTTCACACACCCTAGTCTCTGTAAGTTGCTTTGGATAAAAGCGTCTGCTAAATAAACAAATAATAATAATAATAATAATAATAATAATAATAATAATAATAGCATCAGTGTATCAACAACTTTCTGTGACATGAAAGATTATGTAAACAGTTAAATTATGCATAACTTAAAATGCAATTTACAGGCACTGTACACCTATAACACAATAGGGTTAGTCTGTCCAAAGCAGTGGACACTTGCAAAGACTACAGTTTGCATTGCAAGGTTATAAAATCCACAACTGAGGTGGTGAACAATATGCAGTACAAAGCACAGATGCGTAAACTTCCCTTTGCTTTCAAGCTCATGTTACTGCAGAAGCTGATTTTATAGCCACTAGGTGGCACTGATTTTCCACAAGGTAGCCCTTATGCTCACATTGCTATAGCATTAGAGCAGTAGCTCAATGTTCTACACAAGGTTAACACTGTAAAGAAACAAAACGGGTTATTGCTGTCATACGAGGAACTGGGGACATAATTATGGCAAAGACACTTAATCAAGGATTTCCTGAACTATTTATATTCCTAGCAGTACTATGCCTATTAACTATTCCAGCAAATTCCATTTTCAACCACAGGTCAGCATCAGAACAGATGAGTTTCTGAAGAGTAGATTGATAAATGAGTTGCAAATCCATTCTAAAAACCAACTCACTTTCAATAAGAGTCTTCCCAATAGCACAATGACATTAGTTAGTAAGCCTGGTATTCACATCTCAGCAGAAAGAGCAATAGAGAATTATACATGGGAAATTTAAAAAGGTGTCACATTTAAAATCATTTCAAAATCCGAACAGAACGCCTTGTGCTCACTAACGGCATTCAGTCTTTGGGTATGATGCATATTAAGGTTCATCTTTCAGTCTTAAGCTTCCTTATCAGAAGGTTCCTGTAAAATGTTATGAGGAACAAAAACACCTTTTTTCCCCCAAGCTATTTTCTGACATCACTTATAACCCCCACTGCTGCATGCTTCGAGTAAAGAGGAAGCGTGTGCCCCCACCCCAGCCAGTCACCCAGGATCATATTCTAGTATAAATCTGTCCATGAATGTCGGGCTTCTGGAGATCAAAGGACATCACTCAGCATTTACAGTGTATTATAAATTTGAGGAAATGCTAAATGGGCCGTGTTCTCTATTCAACACTGGGAAATGGGAACTGGTTAAATTTAGCAAAACAGATTATTACAGGGCCTCTGCAAAATAACACTCAAGACAGCATGATGAAAATGCATACCATCACCATACTAATCAGGTCTGAAATGTACTTAAACAAATTGCAGTCTCGCTACTAGGAATTATGGTTATATAATAATCTCTGAAATTACAGAATCCCCACAGAAATTATGAAGCTGGGTTCTTCAAAAAAAAGTTTGGAACTTATGAAAAAAAAGTTGTACTTTTCCAATATTTCCTGGGTTATTTTGGTTGAATTGTGCGCCCATTGTCAGATTAAAATCCAGTTTTATACCATTTACTGTAAAGAACTTGTTTTCACATTTGTACGTCCACTGTGACAAACATGCAGTTGAGGTCAGTGATTTTGCAATGATTCTAAAAATACGAATCACCCAGAAACCAACACTGATGCAATACTGTGTGAATTATTTATGCTTCCTCAAAGTGTTTTCTGTTTTCTGCAGTGGAGGATTGTCAATCAGTTGACACAAAGCCGGTCGGTCTTCTCTGAATGTCTTTCTGAGAAGAAAATAAACAAGGTCTTGTGTTTAATTTACATCACATCTGTCACATTTCTACACCATTAAACTTGTCATAAAAAAATTGCCAATATGTTTTGTAATTTATTTTTTAAAAAGTGATAATTAATACTACCAAAAAAAAAAAGAATTCAGCAACAACATTACAATAATCCATTGTGTTGTCCCAATGGTGAAAAGGAATAGTGGATACTGGTCCTGAAACAGTTTGGAGGTGCACTGACCACCAAGGGGAGTCATTTAATCACCGTGGCTTTCCTAAATCACTCGGAGTTTCAACTGTTTTCTGGGAGCTCTGCCAGTGTGCTGAGGGAAGGGCTCGCAATGATAAACTGTCAGGAAGGACTTTAATCTGTTGGGACTGCTTATCACATCAAGGCTGCACGTACCACAGAAAAACAGAATGCCACCGGGATGAGGTGCTGTGTTTTTGGAAAAATTAAAAGAAATATAAATGGCTACTGATGATACAGCATCAGGTACCCATTTGCAACAAGGCCAATGTCACTGAACCAAATTATTTTTCAGGCCATTATAGTTCATGCTCATCTCTGGGTTGCCAGTCAGTGTAACCCAGCAAGGCTATCTTATAGTAAATGTACATAGAGAGACCAATAGCAGACGGAACACAAAAATGCCTTTGATAGGGTATGAATCCTTCCCACCATTAGTGCTTTCTCACCGTGTGTTACAATAGCAACATCGTTTTATTTGTGTCTGTATTGCGCCTCTGTAACGTCACTCGTTTAAAGAACGCTGCCCATACAGTCGCCACCGCTTAATCGGGACGCCTCGGTAGAGGTAACAATATCCTGAATACGCGGCTGTTCCAATTAAACGACATTTGAAACGAACTTAGTCACATTTTTTTATTTCTAAAGGCAAAGAAAAAGAATGGCATCACATTATGATTAAATTTTAAATACATAATTTAAAATACGAGTCTTTTTTTGTTACAGAAAACCAAACTAATCATTATTTTTATTTTTGATTTCTACATTAAATGAAAAATAATGAAATCACATCTTATCACAAGGCGAGGCTCCTGCGATGTTGACACACCATCATTTTGTGCCACAGCAGCCAAACTACAGGAGACTCCACTCCTCAGAGTTCAACGAGGTTTACGCAGTTTACGCAAGTCACAGCGTAATCACGTACTCACTGCACTCTGCTACGGGAAGCTGTTTTGCTGTGAAAAGCGGTCTCCGTTCATCATTTGACAATAATGTATCCCAGTTAAACGAAGTGACGTCCCAATTAAACTACATAAAGGCAGGAATGTTCAATGCGTTTCAGTGGAGTGTGTTACATTTCAGTTCAAATGTTTTTAAATCGGCCCCTCCTCTCCACAAGTATTTAAGATCGCGTGCCTTGTTTGCTGTCATTTCGGGTAACCCTAAAGCATTTGGGCGCAACGGCAATAAAAATACACCGTGTACGAAAACAAAAATGTTGTGGTTTAAGTGAACATAAAACATACCCGCATCAACCTGCAACTGCTGTATAAAAATAATACTAAAGTAATCAAACCTGCTCCCGCTTTGTACGTGAAGGCCAACAGCGAATGCAGGTCGTTTTATTTTTGTACTAGGGGAAGAAAACATGCGGGTGCATATTATTCAGAAGAAATTGCTTCACATTTCACAATCTATGTTCCTCTCAGTCCCCTTGATCCTGTACAATCCCCACGTTTCCAGCATCCAGATAAAATGCAGCGGGACGTAGCACAAAGGGGCGTGTCAGTGCCAGGGAACTGTAGACCCGCCTTCTTTGAGAATCCATCTGGAATATTAGCCATGCTGGGAAAACCCAGAGCACTAAATTACTGTAGAGAAAAATTCCAGAGGAAATCACCAGCATTCCCACTCGCTGCCCACAAGTACCTTTTCACATACTGCATGACCTCATATTTTATTCCTCCCAAAAACTCAGCATCATTATTGAGGATTTTGTTTTTCCTTTAATCGGATTTCTTTTTTAGAGGCATACAAAACATTAAACACGAATCTCTGAAGTTCAGTCGTTTAGGATATAGATAATAATAATAACCTTAGGTTAGACTGCAGCGCCGCAGCAGATAGCTGCAGTTAGATGCATGCAAATGAATTGCAGCCAGAAATATGATTCACTTTCGCAGTGTTAATCTGAAGTTTTGTGATTTTTTTAATAGGATGCACCTTGAACATCATTAGCACCTTGCATAAGCATGCATTATTATTATTATTATTATTATTATTATTATTATTATTATTATTATTATTATTATTATTATTATTATTACAAACAATGTGGTACTTAAATATATCTATATGCACGGGAGATTTTATGAACCTCTCAAAGCATTTACGCTGTGTTCAGACTAACTAGACTGTACGTGCATTCAATTCGTATGCATATAGTTAACTAATTGCAAGGGTCCCAGAGGCCCTGGCCATTGTTCTTCTATAGATCAATATGCAAAAACTAAAGTGCAATAATAGGGTACACACTTATAGCAGCCAAGAGGACACAGCTCAAGACTCCCCCTGTTGTCCAGACGCGTGTACTGTCGATTCCTGGAAATAGCTGCTTTGCAGTTAAGAGAAACACAAATCAGACTCACATGACTATTAAGAAGAGTTTGGTTAAGAGGGGTTGAACTTCTTTTTTTTTTTTTACCTCAGTGAAATGCACGTGCCTGCTATTTTGCAATGCAGGTGCGTGCTATTTACCTAACTGTTAATACTGACTGGGTGTAGTGTATGTCGATTGGGCCTTGTGGGCAGGGTCCAGAGGAATACTGTAGCCCACCATTTAGATGCTGCGCATTGTATTTTATACGCAATATAGTTTGCATATGTAAAAATAAGAAATACTTATTCAAAGTGCTGTAAAATCGAAAACGAAATTCTCCCTTTGTTTGTATTGTTTCCTTAGTATGACGTTTTCTCTAGCACCCTGTGTTTTCATAATAATACTATTTTTTAAATAAAGTACTGCTGTACTTACAGTGCAATATTTTGGATGTGCTTACTTTGCACTGGAAATAATTACTCAGTCCCACTGCATTGCTCTGCATTCAAATGTTACTGTAGATAATATTGCATTGCACTGTACACTAACACAGTGGTACATTTTAATGATACTATTTATAAAATGTATGTACTAATACAAATACTGCATATGTCAGTATTACTGCAATTAATGCAAAACATCCTCTTCAGTCGCCCAGTATCACTGTACTAAAAATGGAAGGGCATTGGCTCATTTGAGGCTATGTAATTTCCTAGAGCATTTGTAACTGTTATTTTAATGTTCTCTTTAACTATATTGTTATGATAACTTAATCTCATTGTGTTAACCGTACAAGTTAAGTCTAAAGGTAATGTAGTGAATTACATAAATACAGCTCTAGTTCAGATTTTTCTTCAAAGAAATGTGTCTTTGGTGTTTAATGGGTTAATGTGAACTTGGTGCATTCCACAAAAAGCCCGGCTACGAGAATGAAAAACATTCCAAACGGCAGGCTGCTTCCAGCTCTAAACCCGTACTCTATTGTTTTGTTATTTTCGTACACAACTGTATGGTAACACAGTTCTGCTATACATTTCTTACACGAGAGGCGTACCACTTCCCTTTCTCACGTCTGCCACTAGAACTACAACGGTATGATTTCTCGGAAATCAGCTCCGAGCGACGGCAGCCAATAACATGTGAGGCTAGTTGACAGCAATATCTCTCATACCACCTGCAATTTCATTGGCGTGATATCACTGGGAAATCCCGCGTCTGTGTGTGTTTTTATAAAGAGCCAGCATACTGCAGAGAGGAGTTCAGAACGTGTGAACCTCTGGAACGAAAGGATATATTTTGAATATAGCCAAGACGCATTCGCACTCACTGGATTAACTTCTTGAAGATTTGTTTATCTATTACAGATAAAACAAGTGAGTTATATTGTTATTATATTATTGCTATTACTTGTACTGATGTTTTATTAATTTTTTTAAATTATTATTATTATTGCACTGTATTTTAATATATACATGCAATATGCAGAATAAATGTGAAAACAATGGTTACAAAATAGGGTCGTTCATATTGCTTTGCATATTTTCAGAGCTGCGTGGAACAAAAGAATATACTCGGAGTTACAGTGCTTTGTCCAGGAAGTCGCTGTACCAGAAAAGACGCACATAAGCAGAACTTATTTTCATATATTTTTAATATGAGATTACCATCGTTTTTCAAAGTCAGTGGTTGATCAATACGTTTCAAGTGCATAATGCATCGCTTCTTGGTCTGGTCATTGAATCCTGCTAGAAAGTAGCTATTAGATAACAAACAGACACATAACTAAATAACATGTTTTTTGTATTGATAGTTTTATCTTTCAGTGTCTTTTAGTAGCACACATATTTATTCTATAGAACTTGCAGAAATGTACCACATTTACTATTAACAAAAAACAAAGGTATTTTTTTTTAAATCATTCTTAAACTATCAATAACATTTGAATACCCGTCACCCGAGCACCTACTAATGTATGACTTGCTTGGTTGTATGTTACAGCATACATTTCCTACTCTACTGTAAACGTGGTGAACTGCACACATTGTGAAAAACACGGGGCAGTCTGCCTAAGTGATTATAATTGCCAGTTCCCCGACAGTTATCTTCATGTTTAAAAAAAAAAAAAAAAAAGGTGTAGATGAAGATTTTTGCCAAGTGTGGAATTTGTAACTTAATATCTACTACTGCTAAAAACAAGGAAGTCAGTCTTGTAATTGCTAATCATACGCTGCAGTAAATGCATTTGCAACGATTTCGAAGGCGATATGAAGGAGTGCCGTAGTCCTTTCCTCAGTTGACATTTGGGTCCCAAGTTACTGTAAATTCACCGAACCCGAGTCCCGAAGTGTTGTACTGCAGAGCGCTGAATGCCAGCAGCGACTGTCAAGATAGGATGCATTAGTTCTTGCTTCGAATTATACATGAAATCTATTAATAGTTACTAACAATGAAATATCTTGCTCTGTAACGAAATGCAACGGACGTTTATGTTATTGCGTTTTTGGAAGGTCGCTGCTCCTCTCTGCACTTTGTGTGAACTGCTTTCCCCATGAAGGGCCTCAGAGGTTCTGCATGACGTGTTAGTTTCAATTAACTATTTAGAGGAAGGAAATATATATATAAACTACAAGCAAACAAAGCAGAGTGAATGTAAGACTTTTTAACTAAATCTATATCATCATTGTATTGAAATAGGAAACTGTTTTTATTTCCACAGCCAAAATGCCTGTTTCAAGAACGCGCATGAGACCCTGGCTGGAAAAAAAAATCGACTCCAATGAAATTCCAGGATTAGTCTGGATCAATAAAGTAAGACATGTTTTTAAATGCTTGATCTTACTTAAATAATACTTGATGTGCATTTCATCTGTCATGTTTCTAGTTTAAATATGTGTATGCATGTGCATTCTTTGTTACTGTTCAAACGATATACAGCTTCTGGTTTGCAAAACCTCCTGGTTATTGTACTATTTCAATTCATATACATTTCCAATGGTAATATAGCAATAACACAGTACAGAACTCATTAATAATGCACTAAATGTGTTCACTAATCACTTTGAAGGAGAAGAAAATGTTTCAAATTCCTTGGAAGCATGCGGCCCGTCACGGCTGGGACTTGGACAAAGACGCTTGCCTGTTCAAACAGTGGGCCCTACACACAGGTAGGCGATGTGCAGAGACTGACTGTCGCATATTTCAAAATATGTTGTTGATATTATAGTTCTTATTAAATAAACATGGTTCCATTAGTATTTAGACCGAAGCTTAAAAGACACTTTTTTAGTACCATCACCTAAAAGCCATTTATAAAGTGCAATGGTAATTGAAGACAATTTAATGTAGCGAACAGCCTTTCTTTTTACAAATGAGGTAATAGTGTTTATTTTGCACATGTGTCCTTTTTGCTTCTTAATGCAATTCATTTTGGAATTAATTTTTCTGCTAGAACTTATATTTTAAGTCTTTAAGAGAGTACGAGTTAAAGATTGCAAACAATTCTGTGTTTATTTATTTATTTATTATTTTATTCAGGGAAATTTAAACAAGACTATAACAAACCAGACCCGAAAACATGGAAAGCCAATTTCCGATGTGCAATGAACTCTCTCCCAGACATCGAAGAAGTCAAGGACAGAAGCATCAATAAGGGCTCCAGTGCAATTCGAGTGTACAGAATGCTCCCCCCAGTAACCAAGGCACAGAGGAAAGGTAACTAGACAATACATTAGCCGTTACAATGGCCCAAAACACTAGCAAGCCATAGTAAAGAAAGTTTTGTAATCAAATGTACTCCATTTCTTTTAGTATGTCTTAATTGGCCTACGTTGAGTGTTTTTGTTTCAGTTGTGGATTTCTTACACGTGCACCACGAAAAATTGTTTAAAAATAATTAGGATCCCTGAAAACCCTAGTGGCCTACATACCAAAACGCATCTACTGTTTTTGTCAGATTAAAAAAAAAAAAAAAAAAAAAGAAATTCACCCATTTTTTTTTTTAAACATCTTGTTACAGGATCATGAAAACAATTATTTTTCTTTAATGTCACCTCTACTCTATTTCTTTACAGATAAAAAATCACGGACGAAAGAGGTCAGAAACAAAAATAAGAACAAGGTAAATTAAACAAAATATTTTCTTGCCTGCTGAGCAGGTTTCTTTTCTTGCTAAGCCCATCCTCCAAGTACCTGTCACCTTTTCATTTGGGTGTTTCATTATTCCTCAACCTGAAGTCTGTCTGGAAGAGCTTGTCTGTCTGACCTCAGCAGCCTAGTTCACATCTGCATAGCCGCCTATGAGCTGTATTACTGAACCTAGACAGTCGTCTGTAACACATCGTGAATTACACAGAGGGAACCGGTTTCCACAACAATAGATAGAACATATACACTGAATAGGATACATGTCATCGGCTCATTCTTTTATGTTGTTCAGTAGAAATGTATTTATGTGGTGCAGTCATGCATGTAACAAACAATCCTGCTAGACACTGTGTATGTAAAATAGAGAATGTGTAATATGCAATCACTTTAACAGGTAACGAAACAGACATTTAAACAGAGCCTGGAAACACCCTTTATCTACAGTGCTATTGCCTCTTTAGGTGGTCTGAATCCATCTAATGCTATGTTAACATAATGACGCTTTGCATAGCTTGCATGAGAGTACAGTAAGTGTAAGGCTATTCGTTAGAGCATTGTTTGGGTCTTACTGAGGTCTTATGTTTGTCGACAGGTGATGAGCATGAAATTGAAGGTTGAAGCCTCTGACTACAGTGAACATGAGCTTCCAGATGACCACAACACATACACAGCCCCACACGACAGTCCAACACAGGAAGCTCAGGTTGACTGCACAGATAATCATTTAGGTATGAGAACCTTTTAAATAGAAACTTTCCTTTTTGTTGTGTATTCTGGATTCTCTTTTTAAAAAGTTTACCATAGTAAAAATATAGAAAAGTGTAATAGATTGTAGTGAAAGCATGGTAAAGTATAGGTAAGCATTGTAAAGCTCAAGGTGATATTGTAAAGCATATACATTTTACAAACCATAGTAAACTAAGAAATGCTTATTATAACCGTGGGGAAACCATGCACATTTACCATGGGAAACTTCAATAAGGATATATAGCGAAACACCTGCTATTATTTATTATTCCATCCATTGTTTTTAACAGTTATACCAATATAACAAGGCATATGCAGAGCAATTAGGGTGAACAGCAAATTAGTTACCTGTTAAAAAAAAAAACATTAGAAGAGTTCATTTTATAATAGGTACAGTAGTTGCTTTTAATGGAACCCCTTTCATAATTATCATTTTTTCCCCCCAGTAGAATTTAGTAACAACCACTTTGAAGAAGACATCATTAGTGTGCCCTCAGAATGGAGCCATACTGTGGAGATCTCCACAGCCGACAGCACAAACGACATCTACACATTCCAAGTGTCCCCCTTACCCTCTCCAGGTTGGTATTGCCCTATTCCACAAAGCTTAACAAGGCTGCACACTAACATCGATCCATCGTTTACGGTTCGGCAGACGATGATAAACTAGACTTTGATTGCTTCGACAGTTTCAAGTGGACTTATACCACCACCATTCCAGAGTGATTGATACGGAATGTCTATTTACTAGTGGCAGTGGGGATACCACTGATAAAGGCATAGTTTACCTTAAAATGGCGTTCACATGCATGCCTGTTCAACAAACTGCCTGATCAAAACAAAAGGGTGCGGCAGAGCGTACTGCACCTGTTTAGGAAGGCCCGAGTGCGTACTCAACTTGTTTTTGCTTTTGTTCTGCAGATCTGGAAGAAGCGGAGGACAGTAACCTCCATGATGTCATTCAGGTGTGTAGTATGTTGCATTTGTTGTGTTAAATAGGTAGTGGCCCCACGCTTTGACTGCCTGATTTCTAAGAGTATATATATATATATATATATATATACATACAGTACTGAAACAACAGCAAGTTTCATTTCCTTTTTTGCTCTTTCAGATGGCACAGGAATTGGAGCAAGATCAAACACAGTGGCAGCAAAGCAATATTAATGGCAAAGGTTTCCTGAGCAATGCAGTAGGCACGTCATTAACGCCACAAAATATCGATCACGGCTGGAGTGATGTTACAGGTAATACTCACAGCAGTCACTTCAGATTACGTTAATAAAAATTGCAAAAAGTCTACCCTGGACAGCGCCAAAAATGAAGCCTTTTTGGGGACCGACAGTATTTTGACGTGAAACGTTTGTATTTGTTTTTATAACACAGTAAAACATTTCACAAATACTGTACGTGATGAGCTAAAATGCAATGGAGCTTGCTGTACCTAGTGTAGTTGTGAATACACACAGTTTGAAAGATAAATTAATAACGTACCAAAGTATAATCCAGTGGACATTGTTTAAATGAATGCTGCAGCTGTTCTAAATAACAAGTACGACATATTATGATATTTAGCTAATACTGCAATGGTGTTGTTTTTAAAAATACATTTTCAGTAAAATAATTCCTGCTTCTGCTTTTCTTTTCAGGTGAAATTGAATTGCGATTTTATAGTGAACTGAAAACAGGAGTGGATCTTGTGAGCTATCTTGACCCCATCAATTCCTGGCAATCCTCATCCAGTTTTGCACCCGTTGCCTGCCTGCAGTAGTTCTTATAAATAAATCCATAAGCTTGTACAGTAAATAATGTATAAATTGTTTCCTTAAAACAAAAAACTTTGACCGAGGGACTTCAAGGAATCATTTGCGGGCATTTGTACCGCCTTCAGTACATTTTCATTATATTGGTAAATGGTGCAGAGTAGACCAATATATTCTTTTTTTTTTTTTAAATATAGTTGATTGAATATTTTGATGTTCGTTCATTTACTTATTCTCCTTCTGTTAATGGATCCCTTAATTAAATTCCAATACACCATTAGGCTAGTGCACCTTTCTGTCTTCAGGAACAGATGATCATCAGACTTACAGAAAGCACTGCATCGAGATTTACAATGATGTGAAATCTGTTATTTGTGTTTCCTTTTGCACCAACAATATTGTAATAGAGACTTTCTTTCTGTGAGTGGAGATGCGCGCTAGACGTCACTTTGAGACAGAGATTCATGTGTGGATGAGACAATAAGACTAACAACAGCTTCACACATTTTGTGGAATGTTGTATTGTAAGAAAAGAGTGAGATAACAGTCCATGTAGCTTCAAATGATGTTTTGATGCAGCCTTTTGTTAAAAATACTATCCCTTTGGTAAAAGCTCTATAATGTGAACTGTATATAGTTGTAAATATTAAAATTGTACATATTATCTTTTTTGTTAAAAAATAAAAAAAAATTAAATCAATGTACCGTATGTTTCAATTGTTGTTCAGTTTGGTTTGTTATTTGGTTAGTGGCCGTCATATTTACAAACACATATTTCCAGTGGCTTTATAATGCACTAATGAATTACTGTAACTGTTTATTAGCTAAAAACTTGTAATACTCTACATGCAGTAATTTGGAATTGGTTAGACTTGAATTCCCCACCTAATGAGAAACAGCTGTTCTAAGTGGACACAATAGTCAAAGTGCCCTCTTTACAGTAAGATGTAGAACACTGATGCAGGAATTGGTCACATTGTTGGTCTGCTTTCTTTCTGGTTTACCCTACGATGAGATTCCCGTTCTCCATGTGAAATTCACAGCAGGCTATTCAATAAGATTTCCAACATGGATACAGGATAGCAGGTACAGTACCAGGATGCGCATAGACAGAAAACATGTATAAAAGAGTTCCACAACGTCCAGAGTCCTTAAGGTTTTATAGGTATCATAAAATAATGAACTGATCAATGACTGTAATTTACGGTAAAGGTCGAAAGAAGAGTCACAGTGAGCCTAAGTATGCTCACCTAATCTTCCCTTTGGCAATCCAACAAGGAAAAAGCTCAGGTTAGAATAATGAAGCTCGCAGTAAAGCCTGGAATATCTGGGCTCCCAAGTGGCGCATCCAGTAAAGGCGCTCCTCGCAGGATGTGCTCTATAGCCTGGAGATCGCTGGTTCGAATCCAGGCTATGTCACAGCTGACCGTGACTGAGAGTTCCTAGGGGGCGGCGCACAATTGGCTGAGCGCTGCCCGGGTAGGGAGGGCTTAGGTCGGCAGGGGAATCCACGGCTCACCGCGCATCAGCGACCCCTGTGGCCGATAGGGCGCCTGTGGCTCTGCAGCGGAGCCGCCAGATCTGTGTTGTCCTCCGGCACTATAGGTCTGGTAGCATTGCTGTGGATCTGCAGTGCGAAAAATGACGGCTTGGAAGGAGCACGTTTCGGAGGACGCGTGTTCCAGACTCCGTTTCCTGAGTCGGCGGGGGGGTTGCGAGCGGTGAGCCGGGGATACAGATAATAATTGGGCATGCTAAATTGGGGTGAAAACCGGGGTAAAAATAATTGGCGACGACTAAATTTATAAAAAAGAAAAGAAAAGAAAAAAAAAAAAAGCCTGGAATATCTGATGATGGTAGAGAGAATTGGTGTCTTTAACAAAGGCATGTGTTTTAATTCTCTAATTGGCGGTTAGCGATGCTTCTGTGTTTTTGGACAGATGTGATCAAACCTGGGACTTGATGTATTAGACCTGTTTTAATGGCGATCTTCCAGTTATGTGTGTTATCAGATTTAGCAAGAAGCAACTGAACTCATCAAGTATTTCCTGCAATATTCGTGACAGATTAAAATGACTGTAAAATAAAGTTCGAAGTCTTTACAAGACTTTAGAAGAATGCACTTCTCTTCAACCAGATCGCCGGTCGGAACGGGTGACCTGTGTACTGCCGACTTTGTCATGCATTGTAAAAATTCCTGGATAACCGAACAGTAACTTCACATGAGGTGGGGAGTTGCAGTAAATGTTATTGCTATCTTTTTATATATCAAATGTACGCATGTGTGGCATATACAAGATCTGTCATGAAGCGATGTCTTGAGCAGTGTGAGGAGGAAGGATAACTAACTCGTCTAAAGGCTGCCATGAGTTTTCATGACATATACTCTTTCTAACAGCACATTCCTAATATTCTTTATAGGAGGAACTGCTGTCAGCTTGACACTTGCTTTACCTCCAATTGTCACCTGACATTTGCCATTTTAAAATTAGTAGACTAGTCAGTAGCATTAGGGATAGTTTATTTTTTAGTGAAACTCTTAAACTGGTCTGCTATCCTGAATGTGGATCTGAAAAAGTCACTGAATGTGAAAGACAATGGTCTATACTTTCTGGCAGACATCCTTCAAATCAGTGGTACAGTTTTGTTAACATGAATGATACCCACACAGATTTAAAGTGGTTTGCCTGGAAACAGATGTTGGTCTGTGGTATGGGTTTATCAAGTTAAGCTAAAATGCTGTACATTTCGGTGAGAATGAAGTCATAGCGCTAATTGTAAGGTCTTCATTAAAAGGGTGAGCAATATACTTAATGCTAGCATTTTGACAATAGGGATCTACAACAAGCTACTCCAGTGTACAGGTAGAGTTAAACTGACTGTCAATACAAACACTTACATCGTTTGTATAGTATGTTTCATGGAGACAGTCACACTTCCCATTAAGTCAAGTCATTCAGGGGTTTGGAGAGCCTTTTTGAGATCACTTTACAGCGTAAAAATAACATTTAAGTATCATACAGGTGTTGGATTATGAAAAATAATAATAATTTAAAGTTACAGTAATACGTTGTATGTATAGTGTCTCTTATGGTATATCTCATGCAGTTTGGGCAAGAGGTTCTGGTCGCTCAATCTGTGCAAAAAGAATACCTTCTAATAATAACACACAATGTATTAACTTTATTTTAAAGAGGATTTTGTATAAGGATTTTGAACTTCTATTTAACATGTTTTTGTTGTTGTAGTGTGCTTTATGATCTGTGATCTATGCTGGAAACCCGATAAATCCTGAAGAGTAATTGTTTTTGTTTATTTTGTAGTATTATTTTCGAGTTTCAAAGGTATTTATTTAACCAGGATAGAACCCCTGAGATATACATCTCATTTCAAGGGGGTCCTGGCAGGAGAAGACAACAAGAAAACAACATTATAAAACCAATGACAAAAGTAGGCAAATCATTTAAACAGGACAGAAACACGTACAACAGTCACAAAAAAAAAAAAAAAAAAAAACTAATAAAAAATTACAAACTATTATAAAATTTATAACAATTCCAATTTACATGATCCTGGTCATAATCAGCACTTACAGGATTTGCAACCCTGGTCAGATTTTAAAAGGTATTGTGAAGAGGCTGCTTTCATGTCCGAAGGCAATGAGTTCCAGAGATGAGATGCTTGATAAGCAAAGGCACGCTGGCCCATATTAGGGATTTGGCACATCATTTTAAAGTTGGCACATCATTTTAAAGTTGGCACATCATTTTAAAGTTGGCACATCATTTTATCCTAGTGCATGGGTAGAGTTGCATGTCTCAACAGAGAAGTAAGGTGACTTGGAGCATTTCCAGTACACACCTTATAAACTCACACTCACAGCGACTTATAAAATGCAACACACTCTTAGATCACAACTGACAAAACTGCAATCCGCACCTAATGGCATTCATTTATTCTGAAATACATAAAAGCTGCACCTTTGGATTGCTGGAGTTTGTTAAAGTGTGTGAACAGTAGATTTAGATTTCCTTAGAGAGCTGATTAGTTATTCACTTCATGGCACTTCATCTTCTTGACTGTGTTACACAGTAGTATGACCCTCTAGTCACTGCATGTATAATTGTTGTGCCATGTTGTCTCTTACCTAAGTATTTATTCTATCATGCATAATGTTTTTGCAGGGCAACCTCAAAGTCCATAGAGTCTAAAATGTCTAGAAATGTTATTTAAAAATCGTGACCAAAGCGGATATATCTGTTTGTCTTCAGAAGGGAAAATAGACTTCCTTCTCAAACGAAACTATGGGTGAAGCAATTTTATGTATTTTCAGTCTGTACAAAAAAGAGCTCAATACATTTAGTGTTTTCTAACAGGTTTTTTGAACACTTTCTATTAAGTAAATAAAATATGCTGTCCTTCATCTGTGACCAAAAACATGAATTCAAACATGTATTATCAGTCCTACTGTTTTGTTGACTGCGGGGGCCATGCAAAAACAGCAGGGTGCTTACCTGAGCAAAGCAAAGTTCACCTTCTTCAGTTAACGTCATAAAACCTCTTGCCAAGAAAAACATTTAAAAAATACACAACCAATGTGAACCATCTGTTCTCAAATTTCAAAGTGTTAGAATTATGAAGTCTGATTTTCAGGGGGAAGTCATGCTAGCAGTTTCCTGTGCTTACTTACGGTATGTTTTGTGCTTACCCTTTTATAGCACAGTGATTTTTATTTTTTTACCATTCTTTATCTTGCTTAGCTGTCATATACCAATCCTGTCTGGTTTGTCCTATGTTTTCACACTGTGTTACTCATGCACTTACCATGATATACAACAGGAGACACTTATTGGAAAGTTGGGACCAGATCCTGCTGAGACTCATGATTTGTTTGCAGCCCTGATTCTAATCTGAACCCCACCTGCATTGACTAAACTTTGTTTAGTACAAAAACCAGCAAGGATTGAAACGTACCGAGCTACTGTAGATGTCTGCACACTCATCACAGAATTGTGATACTGAAGCTTGCTTTCTATAGCTGCAACCATTAAGTGAATTACAGATTGGAGAAAAACACTGGACTTGTATATATTTTTTTATTTAACTTTTATTTATTAAGACAGCAGCAGAAAAAGATGAAATTAACAGAAACGCATGACACATCATTTTCAAAACATACAGCCGCACGTTAAAACAATTTCTCAAGGTCTGACTGACCTACAAGAATGACCCTGCAATTTAAAGTGACATAATAATGGGGCAGCCAATGTGTTGCACAATACACAGCTGTGTATTTTGGCTACTGTATACTAGTATTACATGTTTAGCAGTATGATAGATTTGGCTTCATTGGCAGTGCTGTAACATTGCCAGTGGTGCTGTAATAAATCGTCATTAGTATGTTTTTTTTGTTCAGGTAGTAAAACCACACCTAATAAAATTATCAAACCGTGAATAAACTCAGACATTTAATGCAGTGGCTTGTGAGCAGTTGAAATATGGTTTCTTATTCATTTTAGAATTGTAATTGTAATGGTTTATTTTTTTGTTGCTTTCAGATACAAAATTGCACTTCTGATGCATTGCAGACTAGCTAGGCACAAAACCAGAATAGCTGGGATCCCTGTGCATGTGAGCAGTGTGTGATTAGCACCCTCTTACTAACATGTGCTTAACCAAGGTGATATATGTTCTTGTTGTGAGCCCCTGAAGACAGCTGAGTAGCCAAATGAAACAGGATGTACACCGGAGACGGCTTTTAAGCATGCATATGTAAGTTAGCATGAACAGTTGTTGCAATAAAGCACCATTGCACAGAAGAATCAGTGTGCGAATTTCATTGAATACACAACAACTACTGAAAGGGAAAATATGCCTACTAAAGTATGCTCCCAATGCTTGTCAGGTCAGTCATGCAGCGTTCATGGTACTGTAGGCTCACTCCAGATGTGCTGCAAACAGAGAAAGACAAATAGGTAGTTAGTTTTTAGTTAATGACACAATGTGTCAGCACGTTTCTGTCTTACATAAGACACAGGTCTGCAACCCTAAGTATTGACCCACTTCTATATTTTGCCAGTGCTACAGTATGTATGCTTCCAGAATAAAGAGGTGTTCTTTCAGACTTGGGTGTCTATTTACTTGTGTCAAGTCTCTGTATACTCTGCTGTTGTCTGTGTCATTTTAACTGCACTTGCTTTTTGTGTTCATTTTGAACACATACAAATACTGAATGAGGCATTGTCTACACTGGCGCATCAGGTGTGGTTTCCACTGTTTTTGGTAACCACTGCACTCATGTTGTTGCCTGCAACTGTAGGTTATATTTGTGAAATACAGTACAATGTCATGATTAACATCTGACATGATAACATGCGTTTTGCCCTCGTTTTATTTATTTATTGTTCTTGTTACAATGTCATGAGTAACATTTGACATGATAACATGCGTTTTGCCCTCGTTTTATTTATTTATTGTTCTTGTTACAATGTCATGAGTAACATTTGACATGATAACATGCGTTTTGCCCTTGTTTTTTTTCTTTTTTTTTGTCGTTCTTGTTTTTAGTTTACAGATGCATTCTCTAAGTTTAAAAACACAATACAGATAGGGCCCTGATTAGAGCCAAGCTGCAAATAGATTTAAAATAGAAGAAAAATACAATGACCAAGTGAGTGGGCGGCACGTACTACCTGCGCATTTGAATGCATTTCAATGTGTTTGCAAAATGTTGCACAGCATAGTGTCAGTAAAGAGCAAACAATACCCATTGAAAAACAAAGTCTATTCAATTATATTTTACAATGGCAGTAAACTGAGAAAGCCCCTACAGGTATAGTGTATAAAGTAACAGAGGATATAGTAGCTATGTACTGATTATTATTATTGCTTTTTATTCAGAACTAAATAGCTATATAAGTTATGATGGGCAAAGTGCATTTGTGCACTGTGGACGATGAATAAAAAATGTGTTGTTTTCAAGTTTTCTTTGCATGTTGTGTAACAGTTGGTCTAGTGTGTAACCAATTGAAAGGCTTCTGGGAAATAATATTTAACCCTGTTCCTGAGTCAGTATAACCCAATAAACGCTTGTGACAAGGTACTCGTCACGCGTGTGAGACACCGCTGATATGCAAGACAGAGAGACGTCCTTAAAGTTTAGTGACTATGTCTCAACTGATTGAAACCATAGTAGACACCTATGGTATCTCATTAGCTTTGGACCACAGTATATTGTGTGCGCCATTAATAAACATATACTCCTCCTTAATAAGGAAAATGTAAAACCACATTAAAACAATTTAAGGGTTACTTACACATCATGTAAAAGTTTACCAGAAAATTTATTTCAGTAGGTAAGGAGAAGAAACCCAATTTCTTTTTTTCCCCTGAAGTCTAAGCAGTTCACTGGATTTGCTAATACAGAAATGCCAGCTGGGGTTTTATTTTGGGGGGTACACCTTCCTTCACTTGTTATTCAGCTTGCACACAGAGGCCTGTGTCTACTGAATGTATTCCCAGTATTCAGAATGACTCAGGAAAATCAGTCAAAAAACTGCTAGTTCAGTCAGATTGCAAAGCAGACCCATGCTTCCCTATAGTTTCGAATACAAACCACAACTGAAGTGAGTCATATTGTAGTGATACTAAATGCAGCAGAAAAAAAAAAAAAAAAAAAAAACACATGGCAGTTTCCCAAAACACATTGCCTGGGCCTTCACTGAAGACGATATGCCAAGTAATTTCCCACACATTTGTTGAGGGCTGAGGCCAGCACATGGGAAAGAAAAGCTTAAGAGATGGTGGTTTCTATAAATACAGTGCTATGAGACGCAGCACTGTGGCATCTTCTGCTTTCTACATTCTGTTGGAGCTCAGTGAAGAGTATTAGTAGTTTATTTTCCCAGAAGAGAAGAGAGCTCTAGTGGTGTCGATTTACAACACTGAAGCAGCTTCACTGCTGTTTTTGTAATGCCTATTTTAAAAAAGCTTCTATTGCGTGGACCAAACGCTCCTCACCGACAGTAAGCTACTGTCATCTGGGTGTTTTGCAAAACACAAATCGAGTAGTATAGCTGGCTTTTTTTTACAGCCCACTCCATTTTGTATTGATTTACAGTGAAGTGCACATCAGGAGGTACTTAGGAGGGTAAATGTATTTTCCACGGTGCAGAAGAACACAGTGCGCTTGCCAGTATATGCCAACCTTAGCTCGGAAGTGTAAAGATTTTATACCTGCTGCACAATATTATGTAAACTCTGATATTTACTATTAGTTCATTTGAATTCCTATAATTGTTGGCCTTCAGGCTGCTTCCAAAGGATATATCCTATTACACTATCTGATTGGTCTTGAGAGGTTCGAATCTCTATCAATTTGAAGAACTGGGACATCTGAGGTTCTGTTTTTGTCTGTATAATTAACATGTGTTTCTTAATGCCTTTGCTTCCTAGTTTAAGGCAGAGTGTCGCTGTGGAGGCCCCAAAACAGAGACTTAGACAAGAAATTAAAATGCGTAGAAGAAAAATGGTAACTTCACTACACTGGATGGGGGTATGAATTAAGCTGATATGAAAGCTGAAGAAAAGTAGGGCCATCATATCTTCATTTTAAAGTTTGAGACAGTCATATTTGACTTTCAGTTCAGTTGTGAGTAAGACTTCAGGCCTCAGTATATAAATGCATTTTTAAATAATTGCAGTACAACACATTTGCGTGCTCGTGGTATATGTTTTGTATCAGAATATCATTTTTGTATTTGCATATAGCTTTGTTTATAAGTTCACACAGCAAGTAACACCCACAGCATGCTTTTCGAAAGGAGCGAAGTTAAGGACTAGAAACCTGGTTTGGACAACTAGTAGTGTGATATTCAAAAAGACCAAAACCTACAGTAGTGAAAGTCTTTGACAAATATTTCAAGGAGAAGCGATTGACGAAATTAGACACAATGTGGTTTAATTTCCAATATTAGGTTTTAATAAAACTACTTTGCAACCTGGTGATTATTGGGAACAATGTATTTGACTTGCCTCTAACGACACTATAATTACACTGTAACAAGGCAGTAATTACACATGTGGTTTATAGTTACAATGTAACGCCATGGTTAATGACAAAAACAATAATTACAATTTACAAACACTTGATGTAAAATGTTCCCTTTTTATGTACCTGTTTTGAAACTCTCACTGTTAGTGTGGCCTGTTATAATATCAAGCAATGCTTTGATATGCTGGATACACTATGTCAAAAGATTCACAATGTGACCAGCTGCACAACAAAGTACAGTACCGGAAATAAAGACAATGACCAAGGATATTCTCTTCTGGAGTCTCTAGTGGCTGTTTCCACAGTTTCACCACAGAAACATGACAGCTGCTAATTCCAGTACTAGCAGCCTGATTTCCAGCACGTAAGTCAGTTAGTGTCACAAAGATCGCTCTCATTGTGAGGTCATGTTAGGAATATCTCTTCTAGACTGTTAGTAGTAAATCATCTACTTGTGTGCATTGGGCCTGCTTATTTGTCAACAAGCACACCAGAATGGTTTTTAAATTTAACAAATATATTTTACAGTGACAAAAAGCTTTTGTGAATGAGAAGACTGCATTGAGTATGAGAGCAAACGAGAAGAAAGCATGCTGAATGACTAAAACAGAATTAGTGGTAATGACACGCCATTTATATTAATATAATAAACAAACTGAGCATCCAGCTTACAAGTCTAAATATAGAAAAACTCTATTTGCCGCATAAATAGAATTGTATATCTTAAAAATTGAGCATCATATTCTTACATTTTTTTTTCAAGTATCTGTTGGCATTCGATAAGAATTAAAAAGCATTTTTCAGGATATTACAATAGTCTCTATTCCCCTGTGAGCCTCGGTTTGATATGGAACTGCTGGCACATTTTTATTTCACAAGAATCCTCCTGCAGAACGCATCACAATGTCATTTGTTTATTTATATTGTTAGTATGAAGTGGCACTGTTTGTATTAGAGGAAGGAACATAAAGTAAAATTATGCTATTTGTTCCGTTGCTCTGGTATTGAGCTTGAATAAAATTAAAACATCCGAAAGTTAATTTGCGGCAGCTGCTGTATACGGACATTTATAATAAACATAATCATAATAATAATCAAGCTATCCTCTTTGCTGAGTATATTAATTCTGCTTCCTTCAGTACCACTACTTGCAACTACTTAGCCTAATGGTGCCTGAGCGGCAGAATACTCCAGCTAAATGTTAGGTCCTCAACAAGTAAACATTTAATAAAGGCGTCTGCTAAATAATAATAATATTGCTTCATAAAGTTGAATGAAACCTGCTGAATAATGTTACGTTAATATATTGAATTGCATAACGCTTTGTAGTCTACCATATACATAACAAAAAAATGTAAACATTTAAAAATGTAACATTACACAGTTTCTTGATTACATTGTGTCAATCAAATATCTAAATTATGTTTATATAGTTCTAGGTGAGGCACAACCTATGGCCATCGTTGCAGATCAGAAGTGCGAATGCTCCACTGGCACACTGGTGTTGAATAATTTTTTACATTGTTTTTGTCAATATTCAATTTATTTCCACCACAACACTATATTAATACATGTGCAACATTTTTACAAAAAAAAAAAAAAACAACAACAAGGAAATGCAGCACACCAGCTTGTTTTTTCTGGCATAGCTCCTATCGAGTCAAACCAACTGCTAGGGACTTTTTTACATTTTTTGCAGCCACAACCCTTGGCATAATAACAGGGGCTTTTCCTAGTATTCTTTACAAAGTAAGGCCAGCATAGAGATTATTACCAGACAAAAACAACACATAGGCCTGCAACTGACAAAAGCTAGAGGAATGCAAGAACCTTTCCACAAATAAACACAAATGCGATTTCTCTTTAGCAATTGAGATGTGGTACACCCTACTGGACTGTAGAATCTCAATTGAGTCTTGTTTTAAACCTGTTAAATAAGAAAAACAGAAAAGCATTATGTGTTTCCTGTCAGAAAGCTATAACCGAAAACATAAACACAAAAGCATACAGGATCTCTCACAAACACACGTGCCCAGCAGTCAGTTACACTGCCTAGGTTTCCCTCTTAAGCTGCTGAGTCAGATGCTGGCCTGGCAGGTATCCCTTGTCTCAGTGTAACGGGCAGTGCTGTGTGATGCACTGCTGTGACTGATTCTGTCCTGTCCCGTCAGAGTAGCGTCCAGCCTCCGTCCTGTTACAGAGGAATGCCAACTGGACTTACCGCTGCATGTTTTACCTGCCAACAGCAGTGTGGTTTAAAAATCTACATCGTCTTACATAAAATAGCATTACAGACGGAAAATCAACTCTGTCCACTGCATCTCTACACAGTTCTGTTTTAAACAGAGCCAAACCGAGCTGTAGTTCTAGGCCGTTGATAAACATTCTTCATCACTGTCTGGCTAATGCTTTCCTTGTGCTCCTCAAAGTAAGTAAGTACAAAGACTGGTTTATAGTATTAAATGCTGGCCTCCGTGCGTGTTTGTGGTTGTGCGAAATGTTCCTCACATTACTTTAGGGAACAACAATTATGTTTTGCAATTATTGTCCTTGCAGAGAGTTAATCACCTAAGTATCACAATAACCTGTATTACAGTTTATTCCAAGAATCGTCTCTCATTGTAATTTTACACACTCACACCACGCTTCTCCTTGCAGTACATTACTTTGCAAAGCTGTTTTTACTGGTAACACTTTGTATTACGTGTCTCTGACTACACTATAATTATAATGCAATAAGTCTGTAGAGTTACAATGCAACAAGCCTTCCATATGCTTCAGTGCAAAAAGGAACACCATGGAATACAGACTGACAAAAGCTATTGAAAGGTAACTTGAATTTATATCTGTATTTATTTACTGTACATACACATACTGGTTTTGTGTTTTTATACCAGGGATGATAATAACTGATTGGACAATTGTAGGTCATTGCCTGGATTTCTACAATTCAGCACTCAGATTGGCTGCCAAGTGTGCAGTCGTGACTGAATGAATACCTGAGGAATACCTGATTTCCTCACCTGCTTACTGACGCTAAGTAAAATAAAAGCAAGGCAGTCTTCCACTGATTTGGAGGACTGAAAGCTCGCTGTGCTGTCTTCTTCAGGAAGAAACATCGCTCATGCTTTCCTCCGGACTCCTAGGAGGGGAGATTCAATCAACACACAGAGCTGTGTTATTTCTAACTTCCGAAATCAGCATTGTAATGGCACAATTTAGAGGCCACATTTTAAACCCATATACTACACTCCCAGAAAGTGACTGAATTTCACAATGTACAGAAATGTATTGGCTGTATTACTTTATTGAATCTCCCTATATAAATGTAACCTAAGCATATTAGTGTCTGCTATTCATGTACATGACCACACACTTTGTATATCAAATACCAGCAACATTTTCTGTGAAATCTCTTGATTAGGACCTGTGTGTGAACTCCCCTGCGTCTGTGACTGATTAGTGAGAGAAACACAGATAGTGGGACATGTTGACGCAAGCTTGGAGTTTTTGGGAAAGTGAACAATTACGATAAGACCGTTACAAATTGGTACAAATCTAGCATTACGGTGTATAAAAATGCAATGCAATACAATGCAATACAAATGTATTTTTATATAGCACTCTTCACACCATGGCATCCCAGAGCATGCACAAAGTTAAAAACAAAACAAGAGAGCTCGTATGTACAATACACTCCAGCTACAACCAATTATATGAAAGCACATAAAAAAAAGTATGTTTTTAAGACTTAAAAGAATCCATTGTTTCAACCTGCCTAATGTCAACCGGAATAGAGTTCCACAAACGAGAAGCATAGCAGCAAAAAGCTCTGGATTTAAGACAATTTTTTGGAACAACTAATCTCAAGGAACGACTAGGAATATGCAGTTAGTAGCTATTAGAGATATGGCAGCCCTAATCCATGAAGGACCTTATAAATGATTACGACAGCTTTAGGGCAGCAGTGTGGAGTAGTGATTAGGGCTCTGGACTCTTGACCAGAGGGTTGTGGGTTCAATCCCCAGTGGGGGACACTGCTGTTGTACCCTTGAGCAAAGTACTTTACCTAGATTGCTCCAACAAAAACCCAACTGTATAAATGGGTAATTGTATGTAAAAATAATGTGATATCTGTATAATGTGAAATAAAGTATAATGTGATATGTTGTAACAATTGTAAGTCGCCCTGGATAAGGGCGTCTGCTAAGAAATAAATAATGATAATAATAATTTAAAGACCCTGAGCGTAACATTCGGAGTTGTTGCAATTTTTTTGTTTGTTTTGTTTTTGAACATTTGCAGTAGTTTAGTAACCTTGGGAACTGCCTCCCAGTTTTACAACCCCCTCTGTTCAATTGCTACCTTTGAGTTCACATCTTACATTCTTGTGTCTACAGGATATAACAGCAGAAAAAAATAACGATAAAAAAAAAATAACACACTGTTACAATAATGATAAATCAATAAACGTGTTCAGGTCAAGGAAAGTTTGTGTCACCTGTATTCTGTAATTCTACATGCAATTGGAATAGTAATTACACTGCAATGACATAACGATCTGTATAATTCCATACAGGCAACGAGTATTCACTTCCTTGCACAGGTTTTATTGAGATCTACTGGATAATAAGATGTTAGCAGTATTTTAATAACAACAGTTATGATAACATTTTAAAATTGGTTTTCAAAGAGATTCATGAAAGCCATATCGTTTTGTAGGGTACAATTAAAATAAAACGTTGCTGAATATTTTCAGGTTCCTGTACATTTTACATTTTTTAAATAACCTGTTTTCTGAAACTTCATTTTTGTATTTTATTTATTAGAAATCATGTCGTTTACTCAGATATGGTGAACAATCACGTGTGAATGATAAAGGAAGTGGTTTCGATGGGGAAGCACCAAACTGCCCAACCTACAGGGCCACTCTGTCAAAAACAAAGTCATGTGCATGGTCCAATATGACTTGGTAGTTTCCAAACACCAAACAAGTCCCTCAAGATGAAACTCCCTTATTGCTGACAGTTCGGCCACTGCTTATCTCTATGGTTACATTTCCTGTCACACACCCTATTTTCTAGCCTCTATTGTGACATCACTTCCATGTATTTACTGTACAATAAGTGCAGGAGCAGTCTACCTCATTAGATTTGGCAGCACCATAAAGATTCACGAGCAGCACAATTGCAAACAGTCTATGCATTCGAGCAGGTGGCACAGTAGGAAAGAGTCATGTGGGAACAGTATCCAACACACCAGTCATCAGAGTGTATCTGCAATGGTAAAACGAAGGGAAAGTGGTCACCAATATGGATAGGAAAACATTTATTAAACCAGTAACAGTCCAACGGTATCATGGTTTCAGACACATAGTTGGTAGCTATAGAAATCCAGTGATCTTTGACCACACAGACATTACTTGCTGTAAAAAAAAAAAAAAAAAAAGAAGCCGGTCTGTACTTGTCCCAGTCAGTACCTGCCGTTTTCTCTAAGTCACATCTCTAGTTCTGCTTTGTTGGTCGCGTTGACTTATTTTCAGCAGCTATTTGTCAGTGGGTCCACAAAATAGCAGCTTTCTCAAGGAAGTGGTGAGTATGTTGCTACCGGTGTGATAATGGGCTCTCTAAATATCACAAGTTCGGTTAAAGCCACATGAAGTACTGCACACGTACGTTTCACATAAAGAATATATTAGACAGAACCTGCCATTAGCTATTACAGCACAGAATGGCAATGTTTACATACCTGTACATCAAATGGTGATCTTCATAATATATTACATTTTACACAAACTTTGCACATTCAGTCATCTGAAGTACAGTGCACAGGTCAATGCTCATGAAGCATACTATATGTACAATTGCAATAAGCCTTTATGCTAAAACCTGGTCCCTTATTCAGTCATACAGAGAGGCAGTCTGAAACCTGCACAGACAAATCACACAAAGCGCTCTGTATGAAAACTAACCCGTATCCTGTTTTAAATCTTTTTTTTTATGTTGTGCAGCTTGTTTTTCTGTCAGATTTGTGTTATGAATATTTGGCAGTTGTTATATCAGTTGGCATGTCTTTACAGAGTCATTGTTCCAGGTCTCCCTGGGTTATTATCTCACCCTGATCTGATCTTCATGTCTGAAGCTCTACAAGAAGAAGCGACATGTTGCTGTACTCAGAGACGATGCCTACAGGGTTGAGGTGCTCTATGTCAGGGTAGAGAAATGGGCCATGTCTCCCCATCATGACAGTTCAACACATAGAAATCAAACTCAGTGGCACTTTTAGTTAATTAGTAGCTACACTGTAACTACATAGCTACAGTCCATGTGTAATCACACTTCCAATAATGAGACACAAAACTAAATGCTACCAGTAAGAGCAGCAGTGACACAGTTAAACACATTTATACTGCCTTTCATATGAAAGGATTTTCACACATCTCTCTGCATATTTTAAAATTGACATCCTGCCATTCTTATTTTCAAATAAAAATACTCCCCCCCCACACACACACTACAGTACTAGCATTTTTGCAGTCTCCAAGTAGTGTGCAGTACACTAAACAGAGAAATTGGGCAACCCCCTAAAAAACACCAAACAGAAAACATTTGCCTCATGGTATTTCCCTAGGTTTAACTGAGTAAATAAAGTTCAAACCATAAGGAATTCACCTGTGAAATATAAGAACACATAAACCAGCCTGCACCACTATACCCATACAGGCCTCAGCGTGATATACCATTCCAACTCTCATTACGGATAGCACAATATATGGCCTCTGTTCGCTAGAGATACACAGCTGAGAAGTTATGGTTTTCGGTGTCTCATTGGTAGAACTCAAGCAGTTTTAATAAAGGTATTATTCTGTATATAAGACGAAAGAATGGAGATCACATTATAAGAACTGACACAAACGAGATGTTTCTGTGAAGTAACTATTATCTGACATGCTGTGGTTGTAATACTGAATGTGTTTAAGGGAAAGAGGGCACAGGGAGGCAATCAAAACAACTGAGTCCTGCCCAAACAGTAATTCAAGAGCTTATACTGATAAAAATAAATAAAAAAAACAACTCAAATGCTTTTGAAAAGTTAGCAGTTGGAGCCAATTTTCTGTGATCTGGGTTGAGCGGAGCTAAGCAGCTTCCTGTGTATTTTAAACAAACAGAATCTGCAATCATAAAAACTTTGTGCTCTGCCCATCTTCCCTCTAGTGGCTGTCTGCAGGCTGTTGCCAAAATCTTTCACAAATAATGCCTTTGTCAGGGGAGTGTAAGAGGTCAGTGTGCTACTAGGGAACTGAAAGCGATTTTGTTTATTTTTAAGCATTCTAACTAATTTTGTATTACATTATTGCTGTATATTTTCATGATCATTCTCAAGTTGAATCTGCTTTTCCAGGGTTTATCCCATGTGTGTACTTTACCATTTACAACACTTTGCTGTACTTTGACCATGGTATACTGCAGTACACCTTTACAAGATATATCCAGCCATATACTCTACAGTAGTAGTTTACAACCATTTTTTAAAACTGTATCCCTTCTGTCTGGAGGTTTCAGGTCAAGTAGCCCTTTATGATTTTCACTCCACTGAATGGTACCACAGTTGCAATAAAAAATATTGAATATATAATTCATGTCACAACAGCTTGGGAGCGACACGTCTTTGTATGGGCAGAATCAAAAGAGAGTATTTGGGAATCAGTCTATAAAAAATGTATTAATTATGCTATTAACTGTTATAGATTATGTTACTGTGTTATAAGATCAGGTTATACGGCTGTTATAACGTATGCTGAATAAGGATCTACTTTTGTTCAGCAAAGGAAACTATTAAAATAAATGGTAACATATAAACTTTGCCTGAGAAGTTTGTTGATCTGAATAGCTGATAGAAGGTTTTGCTTAGTCTGAGAACCTTGCACTGAAGCCAGCATTTAGTACATCTGACCCCACATTGTTCTGTCACAGACGGATCTATATATTGTAATTGTCTTTTTAAAGCTATGGCAGATTTCACAGACGAGAATTACAGATCTTTCTACATGCGGTACAACATATCTCGTGTTAGGGATTGTTAAGAAACGGATGCTTTGTAACATAAAGAAGTTACAGAAAGCAAGTCTATTTCTAACTGCTTTCCATTAAGAAGCATAAAAACCCAAACTGATTGCACAACTGTGTCTGTATTGGCAAGAACAGAAGATACAGCTGCAAGGGGTAAGCCTTGTTCCAAAGAAAGTGGCCACAGCCTGTTTGTTTAGAATAAGAGGATACTAATGTCTGTGCATACCTCAACTACTACTGAGACCGTTCTTTGAGACAGCTGGCATACACAGAGTGACAAACTGATAAAACGGTTATTGCAAGTCAAACACTGCATTCACTGCACCTCCCCCCTAGTAAATGGAAATACAATTAAGCCCCTATGAAACTTGACTAGTAAGCAGAATTAAAGTGGCAAGATGCAAGTATTGCTGTTATACAGTATAGCAGGGTCAACAACTTAATGTTTCAAAATGCACAGTACATCCAGGAGCACTTCCCTTATGTATATATTTAAAACAAACTGTAGTACAACTTCAATAAATTGCAGCGTGATGAATGCAGTATTGAACACAGAGGATACAACTATTGTAACAGTAAAACTAAACAACAAAAGTTGCAGAAAAGAGCACTTAAATGATTGTTAAATGATGCTGTTCAAAATGTTTTATATTCATAATAATTATTTTTGAAAATAATTTGCCTTTGCACTTCATAATACAACCCAATAACTTTTTGTTCAATTCCACTATTGTCGTACTGCAGAATCGCTACATGTATACTTGAATACTGGGTTTTGTTTGTTTGTCTTGTTTTGTGCTTAATAATAATAATAATAATAATAATAATAATAATAATAATAATAATAATAATAATAGTGAAAGTGGTGTTTATCTACTGTATAATCTATGATGATCTGTCCCGGACTTCATTAGCAGAAGATCCCTGTGCTCCACAAGCAAGATTTTACAAACTACTTTCTTCCAGTGGAAGAATGCAAAAGATAACATGCTTCTAAAATGTAAAAAATAAAGCAGTTACTAAACACACGTTTATTGCCCTCGCATCAGGCGTCACCAGTGATTTACTGTGTGGCTCCAGCGCATTACTGTCAGAAAACAACCTGCATTCTCTGCTTAAACAATCTGGTCTTATTCCAGCACATGCTTGATGACTTCATGAAATGCTATCCAACAATGCTTCTGCGAGGTTTACACTATGCTGCTGGCCAACACCCGTCGTACAGGCCAACCGTCCCTGGCATACAGTATCACTGTAAATAACTATTTATCAGTTCTTGGATCGAATATTATAAAATTAACTTTTTATCGTTTTTGCAATTCTAATCAGTCATTTATCTGGTGAAAACAACAACACAATAATAATAATAATAATAATAATAATAATAATAATAATAATAATAATAATAATAATAATAATAATGAAATACTAACAAAGTTCCATTCCACTTAACAATGCTTTTAAATGTTAATTGCAGTGACTTTTAATTTAGCTGGGATGTTATTGTTTGGAACCACTCATTAAACTGGAAAGCATGGTATATGGATCTCTCATTTCTTTCCTCTCATGTAGCACAGAAACCAGGGGCGGGTATCACCTTCATCTTGGACAATAGTAACCTCACGTATGCACTTACGGGAATACAAGGCTTTACACCCCCTTATCAGCACTGTTTGATGACCTGTTTATTATACTAATGTTTGCCTGCTCTACTACCAGTATATGAACGCTTGACTCAACTAGATGAGAGAGCAAGCCAATAAAAAAAAAAAAAAAAAAACAAGATGCGTGATGCCCTGCCAGGGGAGGGTGAGTAATATAACTGCACCATTGTAAATTTACAAATGACGGACATGGATACAGTGATAGGGGGCTGTCATAGGCTAACTCTCATAGGCACTCAATGCAACTGAGGTCCAATGTTGGACCCGATCTGTATCAGTGTACGAGGAACACTGTGCCAGGTGTTGGACGTGGATCCAAAAAAATCCAGCCTCTATCGATTACATTTAAAAAGCCAATTGGCTTTGTGGAAGACATGGAAAGCACTTGTGAGAATGTGGAAAGACAAGGCCACAGATTGATGCGGCTAATCCAATCCAATACTGAGCAGGTCTCCGCAGTGTGGCGTGAATAGGCAGAACACAGTCCACGCTACACAGCTTGGTTTCATGTGTGGCATCTTGAATATCCACCGAGGTAAACAGCAGGGGAATGATAACAACAGTCTAGTGAGACTGAATCAACTGGGTTGGTACTCAAAAAAGCATGCATTCAGTTCACCTTATGAAACATTACACTAGCAGACGAGGTTGATGTATTGTAATAAACAAAACTAAGATTTTATATACCGATAGCAGATGAGAATTCTGAGAAAGTAAATCAAGAAATATGTCTTGTATCCACCAGGCTGTTAGCTGGCATGAATAGTGGATTTTCACGTTTGAGTTTACATGTAAAGCAGGTATTATTTACCTTTACAAGACAGCAAGGAGCAAAAATGTGGAATTAAAACTGCAAAACTGCTCTTGTGCACACTTTCTGTCATCAATGGTTGAGCACAGGAGAGGATGACCAATGACGCTCTGTTGCAGTCACACACGTAAAAAAAAATCCATCACTCTTGTATGACACTTAAACTATCACAGTTTCAACCTTATAAAATACTGCAAAGGTACTGTAATAAAGGGACATAGAGTTACCTCCATTAAAACAAAGCAGGCAAAACAAATTATTCAAGTGCTATTAAAATGAAATTGCATCCAAATATCGCGCAGCTGCAGAACTGAAAAAAGCAATACAGGGGTGTGTCAACAAGACAACAAACAACGTATACCTCCTATAATTTATCAAGGGGATGGGTGCATGGAAGACAGAGGCACAGTCCCACTTACAACTGAGTTTAAAGAAATCATTTAGGAGAGGCTTGAAAAGCAAAAACATGGACAAACGTGGACAAAAACTTGGACAAACGCGCTCATTTTAATTCAAAACACAAAACAAACACAACACAAAATAAACACCTAGCTCCGTTTTGGAGCGCTGACTACACTGGTTATTCCCTGACTAACTCGCAGAGCACCTCATCTGCCTCCTTCTACTCAGCAGCCGCCATGAGCAGTCTGGCTGCTCTCTTTTTAATCCCCCGCAAATAATTAACAAAACAAATAGCAAATTAAATTAAACAATACCAAATATAATTAAACTAAACAAGTGTGCATTCCGCACATGTTTTTCTTCAGGGAGGCTTTAACCCCCTCCCTGCTGTCTTACAATATATATATATATATATATATATATATATATATATATATATATATATAT
Source organism: Acipenser ruthenus (assembly GCF_902713425.1). Classification (NCBI taxonomy): domain Eukaryota; kingdom Metazoa; phylum Chordata; class Actinopteri; order Acipenseriformes; family Acipenseridae; genus Acipenser; species Acipenser ruthenus. Next base: position 26,631,074 of record NC_081211.1, read on the forward strand.
ATATATATATATCAAGTCTAATCTCCTGGTTAAATGTATTGTAATTATTTGCGTAGTCACACCCCAATTCCTTATTTTGTCTCATGCACTAATAATACAGGGCTGGAGATTTCCCAGAGCAGCTATTTGCTAACAGTTCAATGTGATAAACGATTAACATCAATAAAACATGGATTATATTTACCCTAACCTAGCTGCAGCTACAGCAACACAGTGTCTGCCCTTGTGAAAGATTACCTGGTGTCAATAACTTGCACGAACTTGTTTGTGTGATACTGCGTGCGACAGACTGTACAGAAATCACTCTTTTACTGCAAGCTACCAACATCAGTTTGATTGAAAATGCTTTTACATGGGCAACCTTCTCCACCCAAGACCACACATGTGCTGTCATTTGCCTGGTTTTTTCGTATATATTTCATATGTCAATGTATAAATGGGGAAGGTCTAATTGAAGTCTACAAATAGCACGACAGGTATGGAGCCACCTGCATCACTTGAGATATGTTTACTTGGTGTTGCTGGGAGACGAACAGCGATACAAAAGACATTTCAGAGGGAAATGTGTAATTCTACAACAAAGGAAAACATGTTTTGTTTGGTTTCATAACAAATACAAGAGCAATACAAGACCAGATTTTAGATTCAATAGTGCTCTCCTGTGTAGCTCTTCCAGTTAAAAATAACATCAATACTGTGCATTCTAACACACTGTAGGATCCTTTTGTGGGTTCCCAACTAGAGGATGCCATAACACTGCAATCTCTTTTCCAAATCCTGCCATTGGGTTACACTTCGCCCCACTGCAAATCTTGTGGTATCTTACCACTCAGATTCTTTCCAATAGCTTTATCTAGTATCAGTTCAATGTCCACGCCAGTAATTGCGGGTCTCTCATTAACAATCCCACTACATGTGAGAGCCCATACTGTATATCAGGGTCAAGGTCTTGCTGAATCTCACTGCACGTGGTTTACGGGAAACCTCAGCTCATATATGGTAATAGCTTTTATTACATAACTGCAATACCTCACCTCAGTTTGATGATAATGAATTGAGAAGGCACTGTGAGCCACCACAGAAACTGGACCAGTTTGCTAATTCCTTAGCATCTGCCAAAAACACCAGTTAACCAGTAACTACTTACAATTGCTATCAATTTTAGTGAAAACAAGATTATTACCTGATACATACTGTAAACTTACTGGCATTTACCGCCTTGTGATTGAGCTGTTGTGTGACAGCACAGAGATTATACGACTGCACTTTATTTGTTTTGGATTCAGGATAGCTTTACCAACCAAGAGGAAAGCAAGCATCAAAGGAACTTACTTCCGGAAAAAAACCTGAAAATCGTTTACGTACAGGTTTTGTACATATAAGGCTGCAATGCCATCTTGGGTTTAGGGCTCTTGGGATTTGGAATAAGAGGCTCAGTGTACATTATTCCTTATATTAAATGCTCTGTAAATGATGTTAATTACTGCTACAGTAACTGCTGCCTGCTTAATATATTCATTACAAACCCTACCTTGTACCATTGGTTTGCCTAACATGGATTAGCCTGGCATTTCATCAGGGAATGCAAACAAAATATTTCTACCGTATGCTGTATTAATTTTAGATCTGCAAAGATGACATGTACAGTAAAATTGTTATATACTGCTACAGTATATTTGTCCTCCACAAAAAACAAACAAACAAACAAACAAACAAACAAACAAAAAAACACATGACCTACAACTCTATAATCAGCAGAGCTTGGAATGCCCCACTGTTTTTAGCTGTGCATGTTAGCTGTCATAACCGCTTGGAAAACAATAGAAATCAAAGAGCTCAATATAGAATTATGACATATTTGAATGCAAAGTATTAACACTGGACTAACTGAACCATCTTCTATACTGTATTTTTCAAGTCTTGCAAAGAGGTCATGGAAGGATATTAAAATAGGTCAAGTTTATAAAATGTGCTTAATTTGCACAGATTGTGTTTGAGGATGCATAACACTGCAAACCCACAAACAATAGTATAGGCCAAAATGATGAGGAAGAAACAATAAAATCTATACAAATGACCGTCTGCACAGCATGCATATAAGGAGCAGGTCCTGTCTCTAGGGACCGGTAGGGTTAATCCTTGTCTTCTGTATGTGCTTCCCATGATATACTGCTGTAGCACTTCAATATAACAGGACCCTGTGTGTGAAGACTATGCACTCTCTGAAGTACCATCTTCTCAGGAGAATTCATTGGAAAGGGAGTGCATTTACTGTAAATCACATGACAAAACTGCATTCACTCATAACAAAACTAGTGTGTGTACACTCAGCTCCTAAACTCTCAGACTGGGAGCGGCAATCACTGAGATCACCAGCCAAAGAATGTGCCTTCGGGAATACAATTATTAAAATAGATTTCTAATGACTTTACTCCTGTGATTAACACTGGCCTCGCTAGACATTCAGGTTTAATAATACAAACAAACCAAAAAAAATGGGCAAGTTACACCAATAACAAAACATACCAGAAAATGAAAGACACATTTTTTGTTATATTTCCATGATATGATTATGCCATTACCAAGTACTCTTATAAGAATTTTCAAATTTAAAAGTCAAGTTTCTTCCAAAAATATTCCACTACATTAGGTCAATTTCACACTACAATAGTTTTACATCTTTACAGGCATCAGAGGGTCCATTCTTGTCCTAGCTCTGTCTTATTCGAATACATTTTGTATGTACGGGTATTCATCCCTTGAGTAAGTCTCCCTCTTGTTGGAGCAGGGTGCTGCACAAGAACAGATTCACTATTACACAAGGTTGTTTTCATGCGCTGACAACTAACCATGCTTTCCTGGTGTACTTTTCATCTACATTCCAAAAAAAAAAAAAAAAAATGTTTTGCCACTGAGAGATCTTAAAGAAAAGATTACATACAAATCTAATTTTAATTCATCTTCGAAAAACAACTCTGTGGACTGCAAACAGCAATGGTGTGCAGTGGTTTAGATCATGTATCACTCTTCAGAAGGCTGTGTTTCCAAACATCCTGCCACTGAAGAGACTGTCGGGTTATCAATTGATACTATTAGTTTCTTAAACAGGCCGTTTTCGCTTCTATCTTTTGTCTCTTTTCACATTTTTTTTTAAACCACTCCAATTCAAATATTATTACTGGCAGTGAAGTTCACTGGTCTGTTTAAATGTCGTTTTTCAGTTGTTTTATTTAGTTGTTCAACATAACAGATATACGGAGAGTTTTACTGTCGCAACGACTTCATTAAGACCATGGGGCAATTTTCCAGTGTGGAGATGTTGACCAGACACGTCATACGGTTACTATGGAGACAACTATATATGCAAGCAAACTGCACACAGTGGAAAACACAGACTCGGTAGAGAATGGTTTAAATTGCACCAGTTTGTGGCTCTGACAAAGCCACTAAGCATATGCAGTGCCACCCAGTATACAATCAGAGCAGTCAGAGCAATGACTAAATGAGTCACAAGATTAACAAAACAGCAACAGCATGAAAGAGTCCCAGCCGGGCAGTGCACTTGAAGGGTGTCCACTGGTCTGTCACTAAATGCCCTACAGCCACACTTTGAGTAGCATCTATTGTATGGAGACATGTTTCAATCAAACCCACGCAGTGCCCTTCTTGAAAAACAAGAACTCTTAATTAGAACCCAAACGGAATCAAACAACACAACTTAGGGATTTGAAAAGTTTTTTGCTAGTATCCAGAGAGAGAATCGTAGCACAATTCTTTCAAAAACAGTTCAAGAAATTAGTTTATTTTCCAGGCAGGTACGCGTAGCAAAGGGAAAGTCGGAGTGTTATACTTTTCATACAATTAGCTAAATGTGTGCTTTTTATATTTAAAATATATTTATATTTTGCTAAGCCCAACCTTTTGTTCTAACTGTTCAGACGCATTTGAGTTCCCCCCCACCTCCCATGCTGTCTTTTGCAGAACAATGATACTGAGAAACTGTGCATTATTCTCACACGTGTGGTTGAAAACAGTAAAATGTATATGCAGGTTGCCTGCCAGCTCATAACAGCATTAAATAATACCACCCCCCATTGCAGATTCCAACTACCACACAACTCTTATTGGGAAATGCATGGATAATGAAAATGTCCAAACCCTATACAGTCAATGAAGAATTAAACATGTTATTTGGAGAAAAAAAAGACCTTTCGAAGGGTCTGGTCTCCTTTGCTGCTTGTGCATTCCATTTGGTGGTTTCCATGCATTTCTCCAGCATCATGGTGTTCTGTATTTAATCACCCAAAGCAACAACCCGTTTCTTTCAGCTGAAATAGCGTGTCTACTGCTGTGTTCATACTGTTAGACAAAGCGCTGTTGTATTGGTAATATTTATTTTATATGTTGCTATGATTTGTCTGTATATTTGCTAAGGCCACATGTCTGTATATTTGATAAGGCCACATTCCTTTTTCTCGTGTGCTATACAGAGTTTACTGAAGCCTGGAAATTTCCCTGTGTCTTGTCTCTCTTATAGTAATATATATTATTAGCGGGGGGACGGGGGGGGGGGCATGAATTGTGATTATGTTTAGTCTTAAACTGACTACCTGTTGTATTGAGCTAATCATTCAGAGTTAATCCATACAATAAGACTCACAATAGAGTACAGTAATGTGACATAACTCTTATTTCACTAGAAATGCACATACCCTGTCATCATTGTAAAGCACCAAATAGGCCTGTATATATATATTTTTTTTTTATTAAAAGATGAATTCATAACTCACCGGTGTAATATTATTTAAAAGTCCATGAAAAAAAAAAAAAAAAAAATTATAAATGTATTGTGATACAATTAAATATAAGTTTCAATCATGAACTAAACTTCAGATACTAAAGGCAAACAAAATATCTCGACTTTACACTACAGCAAGTATCTTACTCACCTAGGCACCAAAATAGATGAAAGGCTGTCACCATTTCCAATGGGGGAAACCACACGCTCTATTGACCTTTGTTTTAAAAAGACTGTGGGGTTCTACAAGACTGTTCTCATGATTTAGCGTAACCCTTCAGATGTGTCTGAAAACATTCTGGAGAGCATTTAGCTTTCCTTATAAAATACACTATTTACAAATATATATATTCACATGGTGTGTTTGGTTATGCTGCAAAACAAGGTGGTCTCAGACAGCTAGAGAAACTGACGAGAATTGGACGAGAAACGTTTTAATTTTGTGTCACGAGAGCCCTAAATCATCAGAAGTTAAATAGACATTGCTTTCTTGCAGCTTGAGTTTGCATTCAGCTCTTGCATGCATGCACCACTTACACACACACACACACACACACACACATATATATTTTTTTTAAAGGTTTAAGCATGTTAACATTTTAATCAGCCAGTATGAACATCAGCAGCCAGTATAAACAGATACATTGCTTTGATACTGAGAATGGTATACTAGGTGTTACAGGCTGAATAAAACATCCCTTTTATTCACACTACATGAGATTAGTTTTTATTACAAAGGTGAGTTCATATAAAAACTCCCCCCTCCCGAGGCTCCTACAAAGCAATGCTGACAAGCCTCTTGATTTTCATCTACACTAGCTTCAAAAAAGTGACATGAGGTCACTGAACTATGTTCACATGCCTGCAATGCTAATAGTTATATAACCTAGACCAGAGCTGTCCAACTTTTTTGTTTAAAAGAGCCATATCATTGACATAAAAATAAATACGGTTTTACCAGCCTGCAAAAGACCCAGCTTCAGTATGTGTGTGCTCATTAAACACATGTGACGTTTAAACACAGCATCACATTTATTTGCATTTTGACTGTACTTGCTTCCACCAGCGACTACAGATTGCCCTTGTAGTTTTTTTCAGACCAAACAGTAGGGTAACCATATGACTCCATGTACACTAGGACAGTTCAGCATTTTTAACTCACACCCCAATGCATTCTGGTAAGTGTAGTCCTTCTGTGAAAGGTACCTGAGACAGGTCAAACGTACCGGAATGCATTGCAATGTGAGTTGAAAAGTCTGAAATGTCCCACACTGTCCTAGTGTACACAGAGTCATATGGTAACCCTACTTAAATGGGCCTACAGTACACTAGACCATTCAAATATGTTGTGGGAACTGGCTTGCTTTTCCACATAGTCACAGACTGCAGGCAATGGTTACTGTAAAACCTGGTTTTAAATCAAAGTAAAGGAAAAAAAATTGTCTGCAGTTTTTTTTAAAATTTTTAATTTGATTTCCCAGCACATTTATATCATCCTACTGTTGGGATAAGCCAATGCTGGATTTGGGATTTTTTGTTGGCATTTTATAACATCAGGAAATTCACCTGGACATATAGGGGTATCCCAGGATAACTAAGGATAGGTGGTTACTGTAATCCAGTGTGATTGACTAGTACTGGGGTGTACAGACAGTTTAGAAGTTTAGAAAATGAAAAACGGCCCCTCAGATCAGCACATCACACGCTGTATAATGCCGCCCATCTGAGGCTGCAAGTTTCAGGTGCACACACCTGGCAACAAGTTAGACTTGTTTAGGAAGAATTCTTCTTTCGTGTCAAAAACAAGGTCTGCATCCATAACACAACTATTCTTTTCAGGAGCTGATTAAGATCTGTCCTTTGAAAACTCATCAGTCATACTCGTCACTTTCATGTAAATATTTGTTTTTGTTTTTTACTGCTACGAAAATTTCATCTTAAAAGAAAAACAATGCAGTCTCGGAGAGTAATGCATTGCTTCTAATGCTTTGTAGTGCCTGTGAACGTTGTACTGAAAAATGTAATCAGATTACTGTGATTTCCAATACAAAGTTCACAGGTGCCGCGGTCTTTATTGGTAAACTATCACCTTCTGCAGAAGGTGCTTGCCGACTTCACTTAACTCTTCAACGCAAAATGTATGAGAGGAGCATTTAACATTATGGATGATGTGCCTTACAGTCAAACAAAGATGCATTTCATCACTCAATATAAGCAGGCTGGAATTCATTTAGTTATAAAGGACCTGTTTGTATAGTGGTGTATTCAATTAACCTGTAGTTCCAAGATCATTTTTAAAGGCTCAGCATTTTACGCTTTCTGGAAAAAAAAAAGAAAAACTGCTCTACAGGTAAACTGTTACCTTTATTGGTAAACTACTACCTTCTACACAATGCTGGTGGTGGACTACAGAGTTCAAGTCTGGGTCATTTCCTGTTTCCTGATTTAAAGATGATGTCTGTGAGGAGGTTCACACAGTAACTGCTGGTAAGTGTAGTCCTGCTGTGAAAGGTATGTTTAATTTATCTAAAGGTTGCAATGTATAAATGGCAAATGAGTCAGCCTTAATACAGCTTTACACATACTATAAATCTGTGCTGGGCATGTATACTCAGACAGTGTGCAAGTGGAACAGGGTGGAGGCTGGGCCTGGCCATCTAAACCGTAATGCAAAAGAGCCGGGCTCGCCTGCATTTGTGGTTTTAAAGCTTTTAACCTCATTTCATCTCACCGACAGGAGACAGGATCTGTAACAGCAGTGCATCACACAGAGCTGCCCGTTACACTCGTCCCCTCTTTAACCTCGATGATCTATGCGATCCGAGTCACGGCTGGGCTCTTCAGCATTGTAGTTTACGCTCGCTTGCACGGCGCATTCCCAGCCTCAGCCCTGTTACACAAGCAATTTCCACTGGCAACATGCCATTCCATTTAAAAAAAGAAAAGCTTATAGGTTACAGAGAAACAGCTTTTCCCGTAAGCAGCTGGCAAAGCCAGTTTTACAACTGCGGCAGTTCCTGGTATAAGCCTGTTTGCATTCACTGTGATCATAAAGATGGCACTGTGTTTGGTATGATAGTATGTTCAATTGTTATGAGTCCTTTAAAGTGGATATAAAAACATGGACACGTACTGCAACATGAGAAGCAACTAGCAGCAATACATTCTGCAGAATTCCACACACTATGCTGCAGCCACTTTGTATGGCATCAGATAACCCACACAAATATGTTAGGCAGGCCAGCACAGTAACATGGCATGGTACAGAAGCTGCGGCTGTGGAGATGAGCTGTTGTTCGAGCCTTATAAAAAGTTTCTTATAGTAAAAACATAGCAAAGTGTAATAAAGCACAGTGACAGCACAGTAAAGCATAGAGTGGTATGGTAAAGCACATTAAAAAACATGGCAAACCAGGGTAAGCCATGGTAAATGTGTAGCATAACTATGGGAAAAGCATAGTGATAGTGCAAACATGCAAATATACAGTGGTAAACTTGTCTAAGGATCTCTACTCTCTGATTGATTTCAGAAGGGATGGGGAATGCTACTGTAGAACATCAATAGTTTGACTTGCCTTATGGAGTCAGTAGGAGTGACCCCTCTATACAAACGTGCACACCTGTTTGGCTCAATCCACGCTGCAGTGCTGGACTGGAGGCATCATACCTGCTGTATTTATCCCCCTCCTCTCTGGCTCTCTACTGACCAAGGCAGTGACCGTGCATATATTTCATTAAGAAAAAGAATCTTCTGACATGATCAGCCATTTATTTGAAATCACTTTTCCAGTTTTCTACTCACGTGTGAGACCTGAGTTTTAAATCAACTAGCACAAGATCAACATCTGATCTGCTGATCACAGGACAGCAGCAGAGGGAATGCAAGCAGGTTTTTAGAGCTCTGAAGAGCAGCATTCCACTCAAACTTCTGATACCTACAATTCCATTCACTGGCTTACTTTACGCAGGTCTTCAGCCGTTCATATAAAACCGACAGATTGTTTCATGTTATGCAAAAGCCCACGTCTGGCATTCATGTACAGCAGCTATTTGAATTTAAAATGATCATGCTCATAAAAGTATACCAAAATACAAAGGATAAAAAGTATGATACAGAATAAACAAACATGATAAAACATGATAAGCACCTGGGGGGGAAACTAAGAAAGAAGGGCATTGTAAAATTGAGAGATGACCTCCAACTTGATTAGACTATTACATTTTTTTTTATATATATATAAAATTCCCAAGAAAACAGCTGTACTTTTTATGAGGGGGTACAATAGTTACATGCAAAGTAACTTTGTGAGAATCTTATGTTCTATTGCATGCACAGTTTTGCAATTGTGTTAACTGCTTTAATGTTGTGATCAAAGTTATACAATGCAACACAATGTGAAAAAATAAAGAAACACTTCTAGATCATCTTTCATGGAGAGAAATCTCAAGGCACTGTGTGGTAAACAGATAAAAGAATACTGAATTGCAACAAACCAAGTCCAACTGGACGGGTTTGCATAGCAATAACAGACGCCATACGCATGGCTAAACAGGTATGTTTTTAGTTTACACTGCCAAGAAACCAAGGTGCAGTAAGATCACGCACTTTCCATACAGAGCCTCGTTTCCTTTAATAGTGGATAACTTCCTTTCTGCATCATTAAGTTTGCAACAGTTTATTCTTCCCTTTATAGTTCAAATTGCTATTCAGTCCCCTTTTAGGTTGTGTGTGCTAACATATTCTGAACAGGCAAACGTCACCCTTTGTTTGAACGCAGAGCAAACTTGGCAACGTACTATACCCTATCACAGGCCTACGTACCTTTATAAAACATTAATGCGGCTATTCTGTAACAAAAGCTTGACACCAATAGTTAAAGCATCTTTCAAAAGGGTTACCTTTTACAAGAGTAGGAACAAATTGCCAGGCTATGGGTGACTGTGAAGGAAGACCCTGGTCAGTGGCAGACAGGGAAGTGCAGTGGTAGGCATGGCAGTTCGAAACAGCAAAGTGTCTCTCTGGAGGGTGTTATCTGGCTAGACTGGCTGCAGTTCTTCATGTTTTACATGCACTCTGGAGGACAGTGGTTGGTCGGGTTGTTTTGTATGTGTGTTTTGTTTCTGTCCCATTGCTTTTATTTGTTATCTGCAGCCCTGTAAATCACGGTGCGCAATGCAAACAGCTGCTGTTCTTTGCATTTATACTATACCAGATAAAACTAGAGGTCACTGTCACACAGGCAACATAGGTTACACACAGTATAAGGCTTTTTGAGAAATGTTTGACCTTCATGGCAAATCAGTTAAATTAGGCACAACCTTAGTTCATATTAAATACTGTACAGGTCCATCCAAACATAAAACAGAGGTCCATCGTCCATTTTCACCTTTCTTCTAGGAAGTACAGTAGTGTGCTAATCTGGATACATTAATGCAGAATTACACCGCAGGTCCTACCTCGGACTCTACTGAAACAGTGCAGATGCTGTGGTGACACTGTGGAATTGCGTCAGGCGACATGGTTCTAGTTTTGGTTGTTTTGGTCACGCTCCACGTGAGTGCATGCGATCTTAGCTATCCTTTGCTTACATGGTATTGCATTGTAAAGCAGCCACAAAAATAAATAAATAATTAAGAGCAAGCATTTATCATCCGCCGATAGCATAACAAAATACATTTGTGATTAGCAGCATTGTTCTGAGGCCTGAACAGAATTCCATAAAATGGGTGGTGGTGATGTTAACACATTACGATTCATTGATCAAGAGTGCCAAAAATCTGCTGGGATACTGTTTGGAATCATCTATGCTGTGCCTCCAAAAACCCTAATCACCAGCTGATCCATGTTGTAAAAATACGGGGGTCTGATCAGCATTTCAAATCTGTCCAAGCTGGTACTGTTTGTTAGAAACGCTGAAATTGTAAACGCTTCTCTTTGAATTCCTCAGGAAGCTCATGACGCTTCTTTGAAAATGGCTGCCTGTATGTCATGGATGATTCGAGATCGGGAAGTAATGTTTTGGTTCATATTTTCTCGGCAGTCAGTCATGTTGCTGTTTGTCTAGTCATGTCTTAAGCTAGAAGGAATACAGTATTTTAACAATGAGAACCGATTAATAAAACACTGTCATTAACCCGTTCCGGCCTAGAACCATTATTTTTTTATCACAAAAACAGTCGGAACAGTCACCTTTAATTTCCCATTCTGTGCAATAAACAGCTTTATTACTAAAACTACCCAGAAGCTGCATAGGGGACGAAAATGATACAGCTGACACGTAACAAAGCTATGTAAGTAACATACTGACAAAAACTGTCTGAAGTGTTCATCAATCTTTAATTGCCCATTCCCGGCATGAAATGGTTTAATATATTAATTGAACTCCTGCAAATTCAAGAATAGATATGAAAATCGTGTGAATGATTTGAGGGGATGCTCACTGATTTTTACTGTCTAGCAAACCTCACACTTTACACAGTTTCAGTCTTGATAGAAACATGTGCAAAGAGACCCTTTTCTTTGCGGCACCAGCATTATAAGATACTTGATAGATGTACAGTTGTATTGGTAAAACAGCTCTTTATATTCTCCAGCTGGCATTAAGCCTGCTACTTCTGTATGACAAACAATGCCTTCAGAAAGCCTGATTTCCTGGAAATGCATTAGCAGCAGTTTAAGCATTTCTGCAAGAGAGCTGATAACTGGAGTAAAACATTTAATTAATGTTTAAACTTTTTCAGGTAATAGGCTGCACAGTCAAACAGGTGTGTGTGTGTGTGTGTGTATGCGGTGAATTTTACAAATTCCTTGCTGTTATGTCTATTGATATAAGAAATTATTTATTTTAGCATACTTTAATGACTACCCACTTATTTTACCCTAACTGAATAGCTGGTGGGATTAGGCAAGATGGAATCTGATACCTTTCTTTCTCTGGTTATAAAGTTCATATTTGGGAATTGCTTAGCGCCTCCTTCAAACGGTTCTCTTTCAGTCCATATTATCAAATAGATATATGTCTTATTTAGGTTCTTTGATCTCTGTATGATGCTGCTGATTAAATATGAACCACATGTTTTTACCGTGCTGTTTGTACTTTGGGATTGTCCTTTTTAATGTTTTTCAGACCCCCTTGTAAACGAGTCCTCGGTCTCAATGGGTAAATCTCCTGGTTAAATAAATAAATAAATGTAAAGAGAAGAGTCATGTTCACAAAGAAGGTTGTTGTGTTCTCAGGTTTTCGACTCAAACCACAAACACTACAAGCTACGTTGGCTGTGCTCCAAAGACTGTTAGCCCTTGAAAATAAATACCCAATTTCCGCTCAAATAAAAAAAGTATGGCGGCTGAAAGGAACTTTTTTTTTTAAGCTGCACTGGGGGGCACGAAGACTTTGCTAAAACGTGTTAAGAAGAGTGATACTGCCTTCTACAGGACAAGCTAGGTACTGCTAATACTCTCTTTGTTACTCTACTATCAGCACTCCTATACCCAACCCTATAAAATGTTGACTTCAGTGACGGTTAAACGAGTGTGACGCATATCTGATTATTTCATTTTTGGCCCGTTCCAACCCTTGCCCGTTTTTCAGAGAACACAAAAAAGGTACAATGTCAAAAGTACATAGCTGAAAGGACTGTGTTTTAAAATAAGTAGACTTCCATTTAGATGTACTGTAGTTGGTTTTGTTGGTACAGTACTATATTTTCAACAGAAGTATTTTAATTCAGAATGATATGATTCTGAAAATATCACTTGCCAAAAGAGACGACTGTGGCCACGTGAACTGTAAGTGTAGTACATACTTTTAAATCCAGTACGTATTGTAACAGTATGTAAAATTACCCATTAATGACCCAGCAAAATTAAATCAAAATGTTACCCATGCACAGAACTGTGTAAAACATAAAAGTAATCCAATTTAGCAAAAAACACAGTTTCCAGATTTAAAACAGTATCCAAAGTCAGTATTCAAAACTGCAGAATATAGTGCTCGATAAGGGCCTAATGTCACAGTTCACTTGCAAATGAAAATGCACAAAAGCATTTCTTGCTCTTATTGTATTACTTGTATTGTAACACTTAATGTATTTGCTTACGATTGTAAGTCGCCCTGGATAAGGGCGTCTGCTAAGAAATAAATAATAATAATAATAATAATAATAATAATAATAATAATAATAATAATAATAATAATAATAAAAGCAACACAGGTTTAAAAAAAATAAAAATACATCACAGTATCTAAAACTGTTTAATTATTAAGAGTTTTACATTACAGTAGCTGGTCTCGTTTGCTCTGTTGATGCTGCATTTTCGTCAGGTTAAACTAGAGGAAGTGTGTGTGTCACTGCACAATAAAAACAGACTGATTTGCGCCTTCGAGAAAAAAAACTGTGGACTGTGACGAATAAATTGTAACACTGAAGAGATGGGCTTTGTATCAGAAAACTGGTGACGGAGTCGGAAATCATATGTGCATTAACTTGTTACATATATATATATATATATATATATATATATATATATATATATATATATAATGGGAATTGATTTCTTAATAAAAGGACGGTAAAACGCAACTGACGTGTATCTGAGTGTCCTATATCCGAGTGCTGACTGTATTCAAATATCTCAACAAACACTGCTTGACTTTTTAAACTACTTTGTTTGTATTCATTCATGTAACAGAATTTATAAATGACTGTATCAAAAAGGTATCATGTAAAATAAACCCCAGGCATAAATACCAGACTAAAGAAACATTCGACTGTAGAGTGCTTCTCTATTTTCTTTAATATGCAATGTAATAGGGTACAAGTTTTTTTTTTTTAGTTTTTTTTTACCTAAAATAAATCAATATTTTCAGAATTCTATCAAAATAAGAAACAATAACACTGGAGTGGGTGAAAGTCAGCATTAAGCAATGACTTCCATGTATGACAAACACGTGGAATGCTGATGGAAACAGCAGCGTCACTGCATTACAGGGGAGGGAATGAGCCTGAAGACCTCAAAAAGTACCCTGGCCCGTGCACAAAACAGCCCTGCTTTCTTTAAACAACACGCTGTCATTTATGTAACAGTTTAGAGATCATTTCACCCTCTTTGCCATTTGATTATTTGAACACCCACACAGTTACACACAAACTTTTATGTTTTCCAAAAGCAAAATTGTAACTTTTTTTTTTTTTTTCCTACAGTAATTCTGGAAGTTTGTCAGCGACTGAACGAAAACCTGAGCTGCCAGATGCAAAACAGGAACCAGGATAAACGTCGAGGGCGGGAGCTGCAGTGTTGTGTTTCTGAGGAAACCTTGTGACACAGAGCCAAGGCAGAGCAGCAGCTGCCAAAACACAGGAGGCGGGATTTCAGAGTTCACCCGAGGTGATTATAGGCTGAAATAACATAGGTTTTAATACTATTGTAATGCATCTGTAGTTGTTAATTGATTCAGTCCAGCACAGGTAATATTGTGTAACTTTTGTGATTGTAAATGGATACATTTTATGTGGAGGTGTGACAGGGTGAAAAGGGTCTCCAATACTTGGTACCAAAAGTGGGAACAGACAGTCAAAATTTTAAAATGACTTAAATGCATTTATTATTTCATTAGTTATTAACTGTGCAAGGTATTAATTTATAGAATAAGTAAGTCTGAAGATAAAAAAATGCCATTTTCAATTGACACACAGTTTTATTCAATGACCAGCCTTATATTCTTCATCTTTAGTTTAGTGAACCGGACATTTCAAATCTACTGATGTAACAATGTTGGAAACCAATGAGAAAAATGCTCAGGTAAAACAGATTCCAGCTTTGAGAAAAACTGAAATGGCAATAAAAAAATAAAAATAAATTATGAAAAGTATGTACATTTTCAACACAAACTGCTGTTCCTATGTTATACATCCTGAAAAACACAACACAAGCAGCGTATTTTAAAAGTTTTTAAAATGAATTTTCAGTAAAACAACACAATGAAAACCAATGTAACAAAGGAGTTTCTTAATTCAAGGTACATGATGACCGCACCAGTCATGTCACAAATACCAGGGTTTGTTCATGACATGTGCTCTAAGATTCTTAAATATAGGTCAAGTAAAAATAATGCACTTACTGCGTGTGTGTGCGTGCGTGCGTGCGTGCGTGCGTGCGTGTAACGTACCAAACATTTATCTTAATAAAAGTTTCAAAATAAAGACAAACTTAAACAAATGCTGGCTCAATTTGCATCGGTCATCTTTGCAGTCTCAAAGAAGCCAAAATCAGACATGAAGTATTCAAATTGGATTCTGAACCTTTCATTTGAAATGCCAGAAAAGTGTCATCTGTTTAAATACAGTATCAGTATTTAATTAGTGACATAATGTATGCACTGTAATTATTATACTTTTGCAAAATTTCAAAAATATCTAGGTACATTTTGTTAAAGTGGATGTTTTTTTTTTTTTAAATTCTAACCTTAAACCTGAAGCAGTAACTCATACATATGCATTCACCAACAACCTATATATATATATATATATATATATATATATATATATATATATATATATATATGAATAATAAACAAATATTTCATAAACTCTAATATGATGTTCTTAAAGTTCAAGTCACATTTTATTTTGCAAAGAAAGTAATTAAGCCACAAGCATTTGCTGTCAAAACAGAAAGTGAAAATAAAAAGTACTGGTTTTTTTAAAATACATGTATATAAAAACATATTTATTTACATGATCTTTCAAATTATTTTGCAACAATGTAACACTTTATATAGTTTAATGTTACGAAGTATAATATATTAAATTGCTTTTATTAAATGATTTGTTTACGCTAAGTTTTACTTTCGAATTCATCTCTAACGGAATAACTAGATGGTAAACACATCTGTGGAATAGCATTTATATAATCTTTGCTCATTTGTATTGCTCATGCTTTCACATCTGTAGCCTAAAGCTGTCAAGACCAGTACAATGGTTCTGACCAGTACAATGGTTTCAAACCCCATTTTGTTTATTTTGCATTTATTCTGCATACAAATCCATTACACTTGTATTTATTTTGAAATAACATATAATCTGACTTACCTTGTTAAAAATAAATCAAATTGATCATTTTTTTTGGTAGACAGAACCTCCAATAAATCCAATTTAAAAGCTTAAAATCCATTAGTTGAAATGCATGTGGCTTGTCTTTCTGTTCCATACGCAGTAGACAGTTAATTTTACTTTCACTTTTTCTTTCAATGCACTTCAGTAAAGGGGTGGGGACAGGCTTTAAACGAGTGGCATACTATAAACACAATAACACAAGTGGGTATGGCAGGAATGGATTTATTTAATGTTATCAGTGTTCTGTAACAATGCCATTCTTGCCAGGTACAATTTAATATGGTATTAAAAATGTCATTTATATATATATAAATGCTTCATATATTCAGAAAGGGCCTCATTTTTATAGACATCTTTAAACCATAAATAACCATCATGTAATATATATCATTTTAAAAAGGAAAACTGCTGTGTACCAAAAGGTGCAAAATCAAAAAGAAAAAGGTAACGTAGGTACACAAAAATGTGAGTAATTGATAAAAAAAAAAAATACATTATTTAGCTGGATGGGAGAAAATGGATACATTACCTTTTTCCTTTATATATAAAGACCCTTTTTTTGTTGTTGTTTTAATTTGTCCACTGTTCCAGGGCTTTGTGGACTCTTTGGACACCCCTTCAAAACTGTGACTTAAACCTTCCTCATTTCAACACTGGACACCTAAGAAAGTTTAAAAAAAAGTTTCACTGAACATTGAGTCCATCAACAGCCTTCTTCAAATTGGACAGCGCCTCTTCGGCGAGTTCCGTATAATCATGGTAGCTTCGAGCACCAACTTTTCTTTCATGCGTTCTAACCATTTCTACCATCTCTGAAATCTAATGCCCTTCAGCTGTAAGAATTTCATAGTTTGAAATTCTTATCGCGAGGTTTAATGTTAACACCCTCACATGATCAGTGATGAGATGAAAATCACAGATATGCGTTATAGTAACGTTAGTACATATCAAGGATAGTAATGATTTTCATTATCCTTGGTACATATGCGGAACTATTTCTGTCCAGAGTTACCCCAAAGAAGTTTGTATAGTCATTTTCACTCCTCGCACAAATCATACAAAAAAGGTAGGTAAACCCAAGAACAGAATAAAACTAAACATTAGAAAGAACCAGGGCTTTAAAATGATGTATAGTTTGTTTATATTTAAAAAGTAAAACGTAGTGTTTTATTGCAAAAAATAACTTCATTTCTGACCAATGTTCATCGACGTCCAAAATATCCCCAGATATATATATATATATATATATATACATAGTGTTATTGTATTATTTCTCCTCCTGGATCTCGGAGGCATCGGGGGATAGGACTGAACAGCCTCCTTTTTAGTTTCCGTGTGTTTGTGACAAAATATACAAAAATGGCACATGGTACAGAAATACCACTTTTTTCCTGCCCAGTGGCTGTCGATAATCTAACTAGATATAGGATTGAGTTTCTTGTTGATTCCTTGTTTAACCAGGTAAAAACACACTGAGTGTGCAAATCTCATGTTCAGGTGTTCTCCTTCGTATTTGTGCTGCAGTAGGAGACCTGAACAAATCCAGGACCTCGATTTCTATGAACTGTCGTTTACTGCACAGCCCAAATTCACTATTGACACAGCTTGCTGGACAATGATCTGCAACCCTATGAGGCGATAAGGTTTCTTTTGCTTACAAGTAAGAAAATAGATTGTATAACAGTGGTTACCATTCTTCTTCAATATCTAGTTTTTAAGTACAAGATGACTAGATGTAACAGGCAGTGTACAGACTGATCTCAGTGTTATAATAACCACTGCTGCAGAGGATCCAGGCTCTTTTGCATAGTGGTTAAGACCCTCGCATGTGTTGTGCGTGGTTGGTGGATTGTGCCTAGCCTCCCCCATTATGTGGACATGGATCTAATGCTGTGAAGCGAGGTCACGATCATTACCCAGTCACTGGTCATTCAAATATAGCCACAGTATTTACCGCTAGTCACTGGTTTTGGGCAGCATGATTGACAGCTCAGGTGTGTTTGTAAAGCATACTATTGCAGTTACCATAACTCCAAAAACAGAAGTTCTGCACAGATGTTATTATCGTTTACAAACCCCAAGACTAAAATTGAACACTGTCAGTAAATGCATCTACTCTTTGGCACATGTCACGGTATAGCTTGTAACTTCATAGGCCAACGCTGTTTGTTTCAACGCTATGCTGATTTACATTAACTGAGTTTACCGGCGCTGACTGCTGGTGTGGAACGAAGAAAGAATGCCTGAAATTTTCTTCTTCATTATCTACAGAAGCATCAAGGTACTTTTACTATGTCAAGCGATGGTATCTTGTTTCAAGCCTTAAATCATCTTATTGAATATCACTAAGCTTGCCTTTTTCCCAGTTTATGGTCTATTAACTGTAGAGCGACTGACGCCTTTGTTCGTCAGCAGGAAAATAAAACAGATCAATTAAAAGGTGAGTGGGCATCCACCGATCCCACCTGCAATCCAGTGACCTGATTACACCCAGGCACTTGACAGCAGATGTCACGGCGCTACAAGGGACAGCTCCCTGGGTGCCTGCCCAGTAGGTGTCACTGTCATCATCCCTGATGATTTTGCCTCCACTTGTTTTTCTGTAACTTGTACTAATAGATCAACTTCAACAGAAATTCAACACCTCTTCCAAACTGCTGTTCATTAGCACAGCACTATGTCTCATATAATACCAAGAGATTTACGCCCTCCTTCCATAGAAACGCTGCTCAGTGCATTGACAAGACCTGACAAGAAGTTCCCCTAACTTCCAAGTCTGCATTTTTGTGCTGTAAACGCACCATTAACAAAAGCATCTGCTTGTTCATCTCCTTCCTGGAACAGGAGTATCAGGCTAACACCGAGTATTTTAGATTGAGTAATCTTTCTCTCATGTTAGGACAGTTTTATAATCCATAAATAATTCCAGATGAAGTGGGCACAGCTAGAGAACAACCTGCAGCAACGGGACGTGCAATTAAAGACACAGTCAATTAGGGGACATTTAACTTTACGTGTGAACCATCTTGTGAAATGGCAGCCAAACATACAGGTATTTGCATGAGCTCAAAATGATAAACGCTTTTCATTTAAAAAGATACCCTTGCCAAGAGATTACCAGATGCCCATGTTGCCCATAAGTTTTGCAGCACCTAACAAGGCTGTGCTTCTAATCATATCTGTGTGTTTAATATTGAGTTTTTCTAAATACTGTAGTGTAATGTCTTGTGTTGAACAATAGCAAACACATTTCTACAGAAAAAAGTAGTGTTTATGTCTATACAATACAGATTTGCTCATTTACCACATGCCAGATAAAACATGCCGCTCATTATTCTGGTACTTTGTAGACTGTCCCTTGTCCTATCACTGCCGGACCGCTTACCTAAAAGGTTGCAATCTCATAATTAAAATGTGTTTACACTGCTTATGAAAATGGTTTTACATGACATCATTATATCAAATAAAGTTGTAAATCTGACATAATTTATCACTGAACTAATGATTAATTTATTATTGAGTCATGTTTGAAAGATTGCACTGCTGCTTGGAGACACCCTAAAACTACATGTTAGCATCACCTCTGTCTGAGTTTATATGGGTCAGGCATCCTGCACATGTTGCTCAATGTATAGCTTGAACAAACAGTAATCTTCAGGTTCTTCACCATCAGTACATATTTGTACGAGGCACTAGTTACTGTGATTACTGCTACTAATAATACCCAAAAAACAAAGACTGCATGACGTGGGCGCCCCCTAATAGACGAGATGGTATTACTATTAAAGGCATTGAATCAACCTTCATTCATTCTTATCTAATGTCAGAAAGTATCAGCAAATCGCATTGCTCCAGTTACATTGTGGATAAGCATATGTTGCTTCACCTTCACCTTGCTATGTTTATAACTCCACAAACAATGGAACTTGCAGAGGAAATAGTTTAAACTTCCAGTCTGGGGCTTGTCCAAACTTGAAATCTTTTTTACTGAGTAAGGTCAACAACAAACGCTCTGGTTACCGGTAATTCTCCTTACCCCTTCTGGTGTGAAAAAGAACAAGCTTGGGCATATGTGTAGAGTAAGTATAATTACAGAACTTCCTGCTATAAAGTTCAGAATCCCCTGACCCATTCCCATCAACAACACCCCCGCATTATTAGCAATAGTAGAAATGCCAAGTTCTTCCAAATGGAATCCGATGCTTTCGTCTGCTTTAAGCTTCACCCATTAAGGCTGCTTCGTTACTCCATCGTATCTGAATCCTAATAAGTGTCAATGCTTATATTATTCTATAGGATGCTTCATTATGTACAGTAATTACTTGCATCTACATGCAAGTAAAATGCATATAATATTTTTCTGACATCCCATGAAATAGTTTCATCAAGTACAGTAGGTGAATCTGTATTATACTTTACAGCTAAGGCACCCCAGGTAACTTGGGTCACGCTAAGGTTTTCAATTACATGCTTTTGCTTCATCTAGAATTGATTATTTTAATGCACTTTTTTCTGGTGTCCCAGAACGTGTGGTATCCCCATGCAGCTTGTTCAGAATACCGCCGCTAGAATTGTGACTAAACCCAGGAAAAGTGAATTGTGACTAAACCCAGGAAAAGTGAACAAACTACTCCTGTTTGGGCCTCTTTACACTGGTTCCCTGTGCAGTATAGAATGGATTTGAAATCTGGGACCGTTACAGTTTAAGTCAAGACTATAAACGCACTTTTATAAAATGGCTTTCTTATCTTAGTGGGTTTTAATGTAACTTTAAAAGTGGTGCTTTTGTATTACTATGTGTTTCCTGTTATTTAAATCTGTTATTTATTTCTTAGCAGACACCCTTATCCAGGGCGACTTACAATTGTTACAAGATATCACATTATACATTATTTCACATTATACAGATGTCACATTATTTTACATACAATTACCCATTTATACAGTTGAGTTTTTACTGGAGCAATCTAGGTAAAGTACCTCGCTCAAGGGTACAGCAGCAGTGTCCCCCACTGGAGATTGAACCCACAACCCTCCGGTCAAGAGTCCAGAGCCCTAACCACTACGCCACACTGCCACACATACAACTGTCACAATCAGATCATTTAAATGATCTGATTGGGACAGTTGTATGTGTGACATGCTATACAAATGTATTGTAGTTTGTTCTTTTTTTTCTGCTATGTACTACACAGTGCTTTGTGATACTTTTGTATAAAAAGTGCTATATAAATGCAATAAATAAATACATTGTTTCTGATTTAGATTTTTTTATCTACAGTAATGAAGTCTGGGGAATGTTGTTTGCCAGTCCAGTTTACAAACAATCTGAGTCTATAAAGCTGCCGGCACCCCGACTGTCATGGATAAGGCATATAGATTCAACATTAGCACACTGAGTATTCTTCTGTAGGTGTCAGTTCTGCACACTGGATTCAGAAAAGTCTATTTGAAGAAGATGCTGCTCAGAGCATAGCTTCTATTTCCTTAAAAACTGCAGCATTGCTTTATTCTGCCTCAGCAGGGCTTTGGAGGTTATATGATGACATTTTAGGTTTTAGCCTGTAGAAAAAAAGAGAAAAATATTATTGTCAGGGAGAAAAACTCATTCACAACTGCAGAATATACAGTAAACACACTGCACTAGAGCCGCTCTCGAACTGCAATTCCTTAGACAGTCGAGTACGCAGTTCTTCTTCTTATTAGCTCCCTCTGGTGGACACATTACACTAAATCAGCACACTTGCTTCAGCACATTTGTAAGTCTCAAGCTGATATCCTGATATCAGGTAACACGGCATGACCTACCCTTTAATGATCTGCATCTCGTCGATGGTCTCTGGCATCGGCACTCTGAAGCTCTCAGGTATAAGGAGAATGAGAACACCTGACAAGATTGTGAGGCTCCCCATCAGAATGTAAGGCAAATACTTATCATATGTACCTGTGTCAGAATACAGACAAAAAAATAAATACGAAGCGAAATAAAAAAAAAAAAAAAGTGTGGACATACACTCTTAACATCTCTGTTACTAACATACCAAGCGCACGTGCTTTTACTCACTGGGATAGCTGTAAACACACTTCAATATTTCCCCACTCTCCTGACTGTTGTGGACATTGGACTTTTTAATGATTCATATGTTCCATTCTATTTAAAGTGATGTTAGGTAATACAATTACTCCATAAACAATACCGTCTGTGCACTTCAATTCGCTATATATATATATATATATATATATATATATATATATATATATATATATATATATATATATATATATATATATGCTTTTTTTTCTCCTTTCAAAAAAATTAGGCATTAATTAAAGAATGGAGGAAACACTTTGAAACTACATGGTCCCTGGTTTCCTGCCAGTGAAGGTATTGCACCTTTTGTTCAGGTGTCAGGTGAACAGGTAAAAGCAGCCCTCCCTGAAGCAGGTGGGCTGCACAGTTTCTTACCCAAGTAGATGAAGTATGGAGAGATGATGCTGCCCAGCCTGGACCCCATGGAACAGGCTCCCACCGCCATGTTCCGCACTACAGTCGGGTACACCTCTGCAGTGTAGACGTACACTATAGAAAACGCAGCTGTGATGCCAAATTTTCCAACCATCTCTAGTGCAGTAGACACCATTGTTAAACCTGGAATAAAAATCCAAATCAAATATCATGAAGGCTGGATAAACATTCAAAACAAAGCTAAAGCTGAAATGCGCAGTACAATCTCCAATAAAGAGTGACGGGAATGAGACCTGAGACAGAAGCAAATCAGTGATGTGGGATTCAGACAACATGGCCAAAACTTCACCTTTAACCCTTTGCAGTCCATTGTCGGACTGGGTCAGACATTGCAATTATTCCTCTCAGGTCCTTTGTCGGACTGGGTCCGACATCATTATAGCAACGCAAAAAATGGGTTTCTAATCGTTTTTTCTCCGGAAAAAGCCGAGAAAACCATTCAATTGCCGAGTGGTAGCGACAGGAGCCGAGACAAGTCGGGGAAAAAAAAAAAAGGCGTATCTCATGATTAGTCATACATATGGCCCTGGTATCAGATAACGGGGCGGTCATAGTAAACAAGCTGGCTGATACTGCATCAGTGCACAGAGACTATCACGGACATTTGCAGAGCTTTTTTCAGATGTTATAGTAATAAAATAATGACTTTGATCGCAATATTGAGGAGTTTGGTGATAAAACGAGTGATCCGGAGATGATTGATCGGTATGTACGACTATTATTTTTATTATTATTTATTTCTTACATAGGTGAAAGCGATAGCGAACGAAAGGGTGGGGCGGGGCTGGAGAAGCCTAGTGAGTGCTTTGTTGATATGCAGGGCCATTTAAACCCGTTTGACTGTGGAAAAAAATACATTTTAAACAGCGCGTCTAAAATTAACTGCGCATGTGAAAATAAATTGGACCTGACGCGCCTGACGCGCACTTAATAAATGGACTGCAAAGGGTTAAGGTGTTTTTGCTCATTTTTGATATTTGCTTCTTTATCCACACTGTAAACAAGCATTTTGACAATTTTTTAAAAAATTATCATCATTTACCTAAAAAAGCGATGACCTTTAAAAGAAGCTCAGGATAGCGGATTTATCGGTAACACTCAATCATAAACACATCGAGAGACTTGAAACATTTTGAATGCAATAATCACGATCACTATGAAGCAATGCTTCAATCAGTCAATCGTCAAGCTCCTTCCCCTTGAAACCACTAGCCATGCCGTTTCATAATGACTTCAGATGGTTCTCAGTATTTTAAGGTAAGCCTTACTTGGTGGAACAAGATGAATGAAGAAAAGAAGCACTCCACCGAGGAAGAGTGTGACAGACATGCTGTACCGCCTCGGAAACCATCGCAGGAGTAACCAGGCCACAACGTACGCCGGGACTTCAGTGGCAGCTGAGAAGAAACAGTTTAAATAGGGGTCCCCGTGCAAATTGGGTGTGTTCAAAGACAGGGCAAAGTATCCAACACTTACTGTCATCCTAAAAAAGAAAAGAAAAAGAATGTGGCACAGGGAAATGACGCACAACAGTTCGGAAACACCTGGATACAAAGCCAACAAGGCATGGGAATGTGTCCTGCACTGCAGTAAACTAGATTATTTTCCAATAGGGCTGCCCATAGTGTGCACTAATGCAGGACGCACTGTGTAGCTGCAGTTTAACCCAAAGGGGCATACAGCATGCCAGTGATTCTTGGCAGCAGTGTACATCATCAGTTGCTTCCAATCCTTGGTACTCACCACACAGCAAAGAACATAATCGTCATGGTGCAGATGTTTTTGGTCCTTAGCAGATCCAGGATGCTATGGGACTGCTTTCTTTTAGATGCCCAATCTGATACCTGAAGCTCAAAACAGCATTTTTTTTACTAAGTTAGAAGAGTTAAACATGAAGGACATTCTCAAAAAGCGCGAGGCAGACTGACAAACAACCACACAGCTCGTCTCTCGTCTCAAAAAGGCAGACGAACTTGCTGCAGTCTGTTTTCTTGGTATTTCTCTTTTTCTTGTAACCTATACAGACGTGCTATTATAATAGAAACTGAGCCAGCGGTTTCTTAAACCAGCAAGATAGAGCTGGAGAATTCAAAAACAGCAAACCGCTCTGTATCCAAGGAGAATCAGGATACAAACGCGTACTCATCAATCACTAGAAATACTTCATGAAGAAGAATACCATGCTATCTGACTAATATAATCCTCAAAGCCGATATTCACCTGATGAAGGGCCATTTGCATTCCCCAAAGGTTCTGTAACCTTTGTGACACCCTAGCTGATCCAATAACAAGGTATTAAAAAAAGAACCTTGGAATTCAATACTGAAGAGCGAACTAAAGCAACAAAGCCTAAAATAATTAAATGAATTAGAAAATAAATAAATAGAAACTCCAGTTTCCGCTACACTGAAGTCACTCAATGCCTTGATTGTACCAAATGCAGATGTGAGATCCTTGTGTAAGGATCAGTGCTGCCCCCTGCTGAACATTCTTATGTGAGACCCTTGTGTAAGGATCAGTGCTGCCCCCTGCTGAACATTCTTATGTAAGACCCTTGTGCAAGGATCAGTGCTGCCCCCTGCTGAACATTCTTAAAGCACAATGCTTCCTATTACTGTGGAATTATGCAGGCCGGCTGTTTACATTTAAGAATAGAACTGGATTGCTAGTATGGAATCCAACTTCCATCCGTCTGATGTTGCGGGTATCATAACATGTTCACACAGTATAAACTGAACAGAACATAAAGATTTGCGGAATGTGGTTTTGAGTAAGCTAAAATTACAGCACACAGAACTTATAAAGGTAGGGTTAATAAGCATGTGTATCACCATGTCGTCTGCAAGTAGTGATACCATTGCTCACATACTAATGGAACAAACTGTACACTGCTACATCTTAAAAGGTTAAGATATCCTACAGGGATGGAAATAAGACTCCCATTGCACAGCAGTCTGATCCATTCCT
The DNA here is from genome assembly GCF_902713425.1 of Acipenser ruthenus. NCBI lineage: Eukaryota > Metazoa > Chordata > Actinopteri > Acipenseriformes > Acipenseridae > Acipenser > Acipenser ruthenus. The sequence goes on from NC_081211.1 coordinate 26,656,480, forward strand.
GGTTTTACTGAGAGTTTAATAAGAAAACACCTGGGCTTGTTACCTATACACAGTGGCTAATCAAGCTTGTATTGGAATCTGGAATGGATGAAACTGCTATGCTTATTTCCATCCATGTCCAATGGAAAAGTGCCGGTACCTCTCCAGGTTCAAAGATTCTGGTGGGTGCAGCGATCCCATTTTTCCTGGCAGCCTCTTGCAGGATTTCTTCAGCCTCCTCCACTCTGCCCTGCGAGAGCAGCCACCGCGGAGACTCTGGGATGAACCTGCAACACAAACAGCACCCCAGCGTGAAGCCAGCAGCCCGGGAACACACTAGCACAGATATTAACAGCTGCCTTCAACTGGCTAAGCTATGGCACTGCTGAACTGAAAACCATGTTTCAAAAAACCCAAAAGAAAACACAAAACGTTATGTCTTGTTTACTGCAAACTCTGCAAAACTCGAAAGATTAGTACTGTCCTGGCAAATCAGACTCAATTAATACCAGTAGCTACAGACAATGGCACCACATACCGTAGTGGTCTGTTTGAGCACTTTGAACAAACACATACAGTATGCAGATTTAAAGCTGAGCAATCACTTATTCTGACTCTGACAATTCTTACAAACTATAGTAACACTTCACATAAAGTCTTTCCATCTACACTGCTATTACTATGTAATTGCATGTGTGATTACACAGTAATAACAAGGTTAATCCACAACCACATATAGATTGCGATTAAACATCTTGTTGCACTTGCAATACAAAGGCTTCTTAATAAAAAGTGGATGATGTCGTTTTTGTCATTCAAACCTACCACCAGAGAGGAATGTAAAGAAACCCAGGGACAGATAAGGCCAGCTGCAGCATCCTCCAGTCTCTGATGCAGAACGCAAACAAAGGCAGCAGCATGTAGCCGATCGCAAAGAAAAGGCACACTCCCAGTGTGGAATAGAGAACGCGAGCGGACTTGCCTAAGATTTCAGTTCCTGTTGAGAAGAAAGTAAAGTCAGCGAACTCAGTTCCTGTAGATTGCTTTGCTAGATGTCAGCAGACCTGGGGTCAATTCCAATGTAAGTGTAAGTGTAATTGAACAGTGGCACATCTGCGTAATTGTAATTATACCATACAGGTCAATTACACATTTATTTGCCATGTGATCGTTATTCTTGTATTTTTAACCCTGTGTGTTTGAAAAAAAAAATTGTAATACATAATGTTTCTGTATTTGTCCCTGTATTTATTGCTGGGTTATTTAGAATAAATAGAGTAAACATGTTATTGTAGTTGTTTGTATTACTTTTTAGTGTAATTGTAATTACTGCAGCATAATTGATACTGTGATTGTAATTAGAAGTCTGCTGTAATTGCAATTGTAATTATAAAATGGACCTAAGGTGTGGATGTCAGGGAAATCATCCCTGGGCCCTAGTTTGGGAACCATAGTTCTACGATACCACTAAGCACTTGTATAGGAGACTTGGTACAGCTTGGTTAAAAAATATAAAAATTAACTTGATTTCTGTCATTCCAGAGAGAGATCACAACAGAGAAAATGCTGAATGGATCAAGTTATGATAGTTAGAAGTTAAAGCCTAATTTGCGTTAATGATTAAAGGAATGTTAGTGAATCGCCCCCATTGACACGATCAATTGGACTTCTATAAGCAACGTGTTAACTACATCATTTACTACCCTACTAACTTACAAAAGCACAATTGGGGTAGATAATTGAGGGTATAATGGCATTGCTGTGGTCGAGCGCATTATTACAGAGGATTATTATTTCAGAGGAACACGCTACATCCATGCTATTATCACTATTCTACTACATCTTTTTAAAGCTATTTATTTAGTTACCACTGTAGTCCACGGAAGCTTTCTGAGAGCAGGGCTCGAGTGTCCATGTGAAGCCTTTTATCAGTAAGGAGTGGTTTTAGAGCAGGTGTCATTGGAAGATAATACAAGAACAGCGTGTGGTTACTGTATAATGAGTTTTACAAGACGGAGTACATGATGTACATTCTACTTACAAGCAAGCAGGCTTGTCTATAACTGACAACTGGTGACACAAAGCCAACATACCCAGTACAAATGCTGCCACGTAGTTGGAGATCTGACCCATCCCCACTATGAAGAACAGCACACAGAATGCACCCCAGTTTGGAGCGAATACCTGGATGACGCTGAAGCAAGTTTGAACTGCCATAGTCCCAAACAGTACTACCTTCCTCCCATACCTACAAAAAAAGAGAAAAAATATATAGTATTTAGCAATAAGACGCACAGCTACTATGCAAGCTCATAGTTATAAAACGTTTTTTATATAGTGATAGTATGTTACATGTTAAACAAGGCTTGTTGTCACTTGACCATTTATTACTGGTGTCAATCACCTCTTTACACCTGAACTACGCAATGGCTGTTCCAGGCTACTGAACCGTGGGTGTAAGGAACATTTCTGCTTTGATGAGCCGCTGAATCGTGGAGCAACACATTTATTTGGGGATCTGATGTGGTGTCCTGCAGTATTTCGTATTTATGAAATTCATCAATAACTAAAGAAATAAAGAAATAAATGGGGAATGTCGTTATATCAGAAGACTACCTGTCTGACAACTGTCCAGAGATAAAGGATCCACACAGCACCCCCAAGTAGAAGACTGAAGAAGTAAGAGGTATTTTCCAGTCATTGCTGCACACAAGATCCCACTGCAACAGAGAGAAAGAGGCCCATCTGTCTTCTCAAAAACTGAGCCTGGCCAACTCTGAACATTGGGACTGGGGCCCATTCACTATCTTTATATAATAACATGTCAGAAGATTACTAAAGGAAACATACAATATCTCACCTCTCAATATTATCACAAGCCTCACTTTTCTGATGAAGATCTTTTTGCTCGCATTTAACACCTACATTTGTAATATGCAGGTATTTTAAAACTCTAGATAAAAAAATAAAAGGTTCCTGCGGTTTCCTGGTTCCCAATCACGTTGGTGACAAAGCACTTTAAAAACAATGGAACCTGCTGTCTTGATTTCGTCAGAGTAAGAAGGAAAACAAAGGGTTCATTAAAACGGGATTAATAAAAAACTTAAGGAGCTTGGTACTTACTGAAAGCGAGAAGTTACATTCACAAAGCATTTTAATACACAGGAAATACCCAACAGCCGTTATTGGTGAATTGCATCCTATTGATCCTAATGCAAAAAAAATAATAAAATCCAATACATTTTAATGCAATTAAATTTCAGTAAACCACAATTTCTACCTTCTCTTATAAAACAACATCCACTCTGTGACAGTTTACTGTGGAACATTTGGGTGTGCCAAACTAGGCACTATGACAATAAGCACTACCAACAATTGATAGAATGCTAACTTTTTAACTCATCTCAACAAATCTCAGCTTCCAGGAACTTCTCACTTGAATATTATACTTTACCATTCTCACTGCTAAGTTTTAAAAGATGGAGACATTTTACTGTGGAAAATTGGAAATTGCATGTGCCAAACTAGTTACTTTTTGTATCAATAAGCATTTTGAATGATTGGTGCCGTTAGATTTAGATCAAAGTTTGCAATCTATTAATCGTTGGTTGTGCCTACTGTCTTAAGTGCTCAGTTTGTCATATATCTCAAATATCTCAAATTTTCCAAGGTAAAATGTTACTATATTCTACAGTCTAGCAGTGGGGACATACTGGTATCTCAGACTCGTGGAGCTCTTCCTTGACTTTATCCAGTCACCCAGAACAGAGAGACATTCTTGGCTGCCTTTGTAAAACAGCTCAGTGAAACTTGATGAGTGGATCCCTACTTACCTGCGTTACTATTGTGGATATGTACGTCTCCTGGCTGTATTCCCACCCATCGAGACAACGCTCCTGCTTTATCTCGGTGACGTTTACATCCACACCTGGCAGGTAGTTCATAGCGGACAGGTTTCTGATCGCGCCCAGGCTGTATCGTCTGCATTTACTGTACTGCAATTCCCCATTCACCTCCTCCAAAGGAATGCTCACGTTTCTCCATTGATCACTAATATTGGCATTTGTGGGTATATGACACCAGTGACTTGGCGTGTCAGCGAGGAAAACTACAGACAGACCATTAAACCCGTTAGGAATGATGCTGGAGCTGAGTAAAAAGAAAATCGCCCTTTGAAAGGGTCCCCATTCTCCCAAAAAAGAAGTAATTTCATCATAACCTCTTGACATAGTGACACAGTTCTGAGTACACCGTTATTATCCAGAGGAGTGATGACACTGCCTCTGTGTTGCTGTTACCCGTTCTTTACAACGTCTAGGTAGTGATTAACTTGAGTGACCTGTGGAACTGCGTTTGCTGATTATTTGTATCCAAAGAATGTCCCGCACACATGAACGAGACAGGACAGAAGCACAGCATGATACGTCACATGGGCAGCTTACAGACAGCCATTACATAACAACACTGATCCGTGGAATGCCACTGATATCATTTTCAATTATATGTTTTTCAATTATGTCTCTGGCATTAACAAAACAATACCACCTGAACCTCGTCGTTTGTCTCAAGAGCAGAATGCAGTGCTGTCGATATCATTATGTTCATCGCTTTCTCCAGAGTGTTGGCAGCTGCATATGTCATCATAAAACTGTAATTATTATAAACGGATTTGAATCAAGTGAAACTAGCCGCACAGTCGTGCTTGAAGTGAAATTAATTGACGAAAACACTCTTTCTCGAGTGGACGTACCTTTATGTACAGCGCTAGATAGTGGGAGGGGGAGCTAGTCGTTTGACAGAGGCCCTGTTTTGGGGATGGAACCGCATCACAATCTCGCGTTTTGATTGGTCCTTGTCTGTCACAGGAATATGACGTCAACAAAGTGGGAAGGCTTGGAGGCATTGTGATCGCAGAGACATGGAGATCTGCTTTCCAGAGCCTTTCAATTAAAATATAATGTGGTATTTTGCTGTACTAATATAACAAACTATGGGTGACTATTACTTTATATTATGTGATGAATTACTTTTTTTCTTTCAAATAGTATATATCTATAATTGTTTGCGTGATCTATTTTAATTGCAAATATATATCTTGCTCACTATTACAGTTTTGTTACAGGATTCATTAGTTTATCTGTAATGTAATCACAGTTTTACATATAGACTGCTCATTCTCAGGGTTCTGGCCCGCTTTGCTTTTATAACCCCCCAAATTCTGGGCCGATTTGGTGTTTAGATAACGTCACAAATTCTGGGTCGATTTGGTTTTCAGATGACCCAAATTTTGGGCCTCTCTGATTTTCGTCCTTGCACGCACACACCACCATGCAACCCCTGCAGGCACACACACCCGCTACACTAGCCTGCTTCTCTCCTCCCCCCACCCCCCAGCACGATCGCTACAATATAGTCATGCCTAGAGGTTCATCAGACCTCAAAATGAATAGAATGGGTTTTGAAATGTGGTATGCTAGCAGTATAAGCAGCTCTCTGATTTCTCCTGGAGTTTCAGAACCCTTCCTTTGTGTGAAAAAATGGACATGCCATTGCTTATCAGTGCCCACTTTGGGATGGTGATAGAGGGCACAGCAAGTTTCTTGTTAAACAGGTTGTTTATAATTAGGCTTTCTACTCTCTACCTGCCTTTAAATCTGTAATTAACATTGCTAAACCATCTCAATTTCTCAATTACATAACGGATATCTGACGAAACAAGCTGAAACATGTTTCTAGCTATACATTCCTTGAACAAAACTGATCGCTTTACACTCACTGTAAGGAAGATGTAGTCCAGGGCTTCTCATACTCGGTCCTGGGGACCCCCTGTGTCTGCTGGTTTTCATTACAACCGAGATCTCAATTACTTAACTAGACCCTTAATTGAACTGATCATTTGCTTTATTAGACCTTTTTCTTGTTTTCAGCTCTTAAACAGTTGCAGATTTCAAGTTAGCCGTAACATTTTATAAGTAATTTGAACTCTGCAACTGTTTAAGAGCTGAAAACAAGTGAAAAGGTCCAGAATTTGGGACGTTATCTAAACACCAAATGGAACTTTAAGGTCTGATCAGGTCTGCATTCTTGCTCTTGAAAGCCTAGAATTAAAAGTACAGTATTGAAAACATTGTTCAGGATAATTAATACCAAGGTACACCTTTTTATTTAATTAAACTACAGATGTGTTAATGTAATGAATGTGTGTGTGTGTGTATTATTTTATAATGTTTATTAAAGCGTATACTGCACAATAAAGGGTTTATACAAAAACCTGTAAGAGTGGAGGATTTTTGTATGAATTTCTGTCTTATTCTTGTGTGTCGGGGGTGAGTGCAGTTTTGACAGTGTCTATTCTGAGCTTACTGTGTCAGGGGCATGGGACAGGCAGAGACAGAATTCCACAGAATCTCACAGAAACCCATAACACCGTAGAAAACTTATCGTGTAAGGACGAAAACAACTGGAGCCATGGCGTCCTGTCTTCCATTCTCACGGTATATTATCTGCTTCTTATCTGCTTGATAATAACACATTCTGAGAGCTACACATGTAGAAATGAACTACTTATTAACAACCCAGATTAGCAGTATGTTCTCAATCTCATCTGAAATGAGGAATAAGCACTTTGACACAGATCTACCGAAATATTAAACTCACTGGGGCCCTACAGTATGTTCTCAATCTCATCTGTTCCCAATGGCATCAGGTTTATTTTAGTGCTCTACAGTATAAAATGGCACTTCAATGAACCAATGCACTGAGGTGGGGTGACTATAGAAATGCAGTGTTTTAAAAATGAAAGCAATGGCTTCTCAGGGTGATCACGACTGTCAGAGTGTCAGAAACTCAAACTCAGGGGTGTGCTGCTCCAGCTCTCAAGAGAGGTTCCACTTCAGGTTTGATAGATACAGTGCCTGTATAATTCAATAATTAACCCTTTAAGGTCCTTAGAGAAGGGGTAAGTGTTTCAATTAAACAATTTTATTATTAGGGCTGAGCTCAATTTGGCCATAGGATGGGCACATGTGATAAAAAATTGTTAGGTTCGCATGTTACTTTATAAATAATGTTTGAACCAAGAGACATTTTAGGAATGCTAAGCTAATTAAACTGCATTCAGCATTATCTTAATATACATGTTTGAAATCGATATGGAATTTTAATAACTTACACAATAAACAGTATTTATAGACAAGCACTATATATATTGCATTGACTGCAGCTAACTCACAGGTCATTTGCAGTTCATGTTTTAGCATTTCAGGGATGGAAACTAGACTCAGTTTGATCCAGTCCTGGTTTTACTATGAGTTTAATAAGTCACACCTGAGCTTGTTATACATACACACTGTGGCTAATCAAGCTTGTATTAAAACCTGGAATAGGTGAAACTGCTATGCAATAGGAGTCTTATTTCCATCCTTGTATTTACTTGTATACAGTATAACAGTGGTACTCAACTCTGGCCCTCGAGATCTATTCCAGTCCAGGTTCTAATGTAGTTAACTGAAGCTGCTAAGAGGCAATTAACTAATGTAGGAGCTGCTTGGAATAAAGACCAGGACTGGAATGAATCTCAAGGGCCAGCGTTGAGTACCACGGCAGTACAACATGTTTCTGTGTACATCAAATGTGCAAGTGGCAAAGGAGCAGTCTCATGATTTTCTGACAAACCATAAAACATGTTTGCTTGTGTTACCTTTGAGATGAGTTTGTTAAAAAAATATGACTGGCTTACATTGCAATAAACTAAGCTAACCAGTTATCTTTCTTTTTCATCGTATTTAACGGCAGCTATCAAACTGTCCACTAGGTGGCATAAGAATACCTGTTATAAAAAAAAGAGGTGCATTTGAAATAAGCCTGGTTTGAATGTCATTTTAGGTGCATTATCGATTGTTTAACAGGAAGGGCCAAACAGATGATTCTTTCTAGCCAATAAGAGTTGTGAAGATTTATATAAACGAAAAAATGAAGATGAAAAAATGTAATAGCAAAGCATGGGGGCCTGTGCAACACTAATATGTCTGTCCACCTCACTTCAGAAAAAAAAAAAACCTTTTCAGGACCACTGTTTTCATAAACGTCAGGAGGGGTCATACATATGAAACAGCTGGAAGGAAAACCTGGACTGGGTAAAGCCGCTATGCAATAGGAGTTGTATTTCCATCCCTGCATAGCACACATAATTAGATATTAAACAGGTAAGACATTTAAATAATAATTTCAATTTCAATGTAATAATAGAGCAATGGAGCTGGTATAAATGATCCCTTTAGAGGAATAGCACATTGCTGCTCTTACCATAGTTTTCCCCTTGCGTGTCACAGCTTACTCCAGTAGACATGCTCTGTACTGTCTCGTATTTCCCATACCCTGTGATCAACTGTACTTTCCAGGAAAGCAACTCTTGGTTAGATTATCATGCTATACAGCAGACTTTGAGAGGAAACATTTGCTGGGAGGGAACAAAAAAATGTTTGTCAATCACACAAAAAGGACTTCTGTCTTAGAGAAGAAAAAAACGTCATTTGTGTGATTCAGTCATATTTCAGTCTTTTATAAAACAAAAAAACATTCTCTCACAGCAGTTTTTCCAGAAGCCCTGACTGCCAATGCCAAATGACATGTTTAATGACATTGGACATAAAAACGCAGAGTTTGTACAGTAGTTGTGATTGTGTCTGCTTGAAAGGACACACATAGCAGTACATTTATACCACGTCATTAACTCTTAACAACTACCTATTAATCATGCACCACCCACAGCCTTGAGCCACCTTTGTTTCTTTTTTTTTTTTAGCTTCGGATCAAGGCAATAAATAACAGGAATTAAAGGTTAAGACAAATGATTAGTTCAATAAAATCATGCACACCACAAACGTGATGCTTATTGAAAGCATCTTAATGGTTGTGTTTCTAAATGCTAAAAGAAACTTAGCAAATTCAATGATAAGCATTTCCACTGTCATTGAAGACATTTAAAAATGACTTTTAGTCGAAACATGGATCATTGAATTTATGAAGTTTTGTTTAGTGTTTCTAAGTGTACAACTATTAAGTGTTTTATTCATTACATAACAAAACATTGCAATTTTTTTTTTTGCATGTCTATATCTACTGTTGAATAATAGATAGTCCTTCATGCAGTATGCTTTTGCCAAAGGGTGATATAGTAATTTGGTATCTATTACAGCAGTAAAGTAGAAAAATATATACTGTAGAACGAAGCAATTTGGCAGATTATGTGCCACAAGATGGTCAGACTGCCAGTGCCAACACTGGTTATAAGGAACTCCAGCAACTGCCTAACGTTGCCAGCGCATGTCCTGATTGCACTATACAGCAGCTTGCAGTGCATTTACAGGAGATTGCCTCCTTCAGTTTGGCTAGGAAAGTGGCAGAGCGACTTTATAACGCCCCTCAAAGCATACTATAAAATATTTTTGTTTGGCAAGAGCAGTCTGTGCAGAAATTGTGCTTTGCCTAAACTTGAAGTCAGTGCTAGTAAACAAATACGATACAAGAAGGTCTAGTTTCTCCTTGATGAAGACATTTGTTATCATAACAGACTACAGAACTCTGTTGGTCATAGAAACCTTTATATTTAACTTGTGTCTTTTTCTTTTTTTGCTGTTTTAGAAAAAAGAACCATTATAATAAAAAGTTTGTAAGTTTGGTCCGATTGCATTTTTTTAAATGCGGTTTTAAAAGGAACGCTTCTGTGTGGTTAGTTTTACTCTTGCTTTTGCAGCTAATTTTTCAGAAAAACCGGAGCTGATGACTGGAGCAGAATGTTACTTGGCATTGCAGCATGCAAGTTCAAATGTTTGAGAACCGCAGACGTGGTTCGCCAGGAGGCTGTGGCAGAAGATATTGTCCCTTGCTTGGCAGTGATTTTCATATGGATCAAAATCACTGTTACATATAACTAGAAGCGTGGTGTGCTGTGGGATTGCAGATTGCAGGCAGGATACCACTGTTCTGTAAATACAACAGGTTAGGTTCTCAAAATATTGCAGCAGACGGTAATTTGTAAACTGGAGTTCCTCAGAAAAAGCGCTGAAATTCAATTTGGAGTAAAAGCCGTTGGACCATTAAAAAATAAAAATAAAAAAAAGGGTCATACTTACTCCGAGGTCAGAGACCTCACAAACAATAACAACCACAAATCACAAACAATGGACCAAGATCTTCTGGTGCTGAAAAAGAATGCACTGTGCAGGGTGCGGCCAGGGCACTGTAATCCTCAGCTATTTGCCTTAAAAAACAACACAGGTTGTGAATAACGTCTTTGTATCACGCTAAATTGTTTGCAGGTTTTAGTGGGGCATATGAGTCACGATCAGACGACCGCAGTTTCTATTTGGCAAAAAGTTTGGGGAAAAAAAAGCACCTGAACTTTTTTATAAAAGCTTTTAAAATAGTTTTTAGTTACAACATTTAAGGGAGCTAAGTACACAAAGGATTTTTTTTTTGTAATGTTTCAGTAAAAATAAAAATAAAATTTGGGCCAATGGCTGTTGAGTTACACAATGTACTTGATAGGCCTGTTTAAAAAATATTAATTGTGCTGCAGTACATCAATTAGATTTTCTTAGATTTTGTTCAAATGCTTAAATTACCTTTCATTGGTACTTTATTCCAAAAGGATTTAGAAAAGCGCTGCATTTTTAGCAAGTTTGCCATTTTATACAAAGTACATGGGGAAAAAGAGGATTCCATTTGTTTCACAAAACTGGTTTAAACCAGAAATCTCATATGAACTCAAGATTTTCTCCCAATATCCCATAAGGTCTGATAAACACTCATTCTTAAAGATGCCAACCCTTTAGAATATATCAGCAAACATGAGCTGGAATAATAATACAGTCACAATCCAGAACACTTGCATTCAGATTCAGAAGGGAGAAACAGACCCCACAATGAATAATTATGTTTATTAAAGCCACATTGCAACCTCCTGCTGTGGCTGAATTAATACTTTTGCAGCAGATTGATCTCAAATTCTTGTATCCCGTACAGGCCTAATTTATCTATATCATGAAGACGGCCTCATGCAACACTAAAAGCATTCATCATTTGTACTCTTGCTGGAATTTAGCTAAGACTTATGAAGCTTGCGATGCAGTGTCAAATGACCTGATATACGAACCAGACACTTCTAGAAAGACAAACCTCCTTCTCTTAATTAATGCCGATGAGCTGAACTCCTAAATTCAACTTCAAGCAGAATATGAGGGTAATGTATTATACACTCAGGGAAATGTTGTTCATTTATAACTAGCCATTATACAAAAGCGTGATACAGGGGATCCTGGACTTTTGTGTAATGCCCTGTTACAGATTGGAGGGACTGCAGATGGAACCAGCTGCAGATTCAATTTGATAGTGGAACGAGATGAGATTGAGTTTTTAAAGACTGGGCACAGGGCACAGATGAAATGCAGTACACTTAATACTATTACACTTTTTCTCAATTAGCATTATCAAAGGCTGCTTCTGTAGGATTGACAAGTTCTAATCAGCAGTCAGTATAGGCAGAGGCAGGCTATCTCCCAACCCTCTCAGCTTTGTAACAATAATAAGCAGGGCTTTGTTTTCACTGACACAGGCCTTTCTCTTTTCTGATTCATGGAACATTTCAGCTATCGTTTACAACAGGATAACACTTTTTTCTTTCTTTCTTGAGAAGTTCAAGGACCATTGGAAGAGTTATCAGTTTGGCCTAGCTGACAAAAAATAAAAAAGCAGTAACTAGTAAACATTCATAAATAGTAAAGCAGGAAGACAGCTGGACCTGTGATATATGGGGGATGAACTGTAACAAAGCATGACTAATTGGCATTGGCTCCAATTATAGAAAAAAGGAGATGGCTGTTATTTTATATTAAGTAATCCTGTAATCAGATCCATTTGTGCAGTCCCTACACGTTTTCAGAAAGAACAGTCCTGAGCACGTGTTTAAAAATTGCTAACAACAAGGATTTTATGATTTTAAATGATGAAGACGAATAAAGAACCCTTGTTTTCTTGCTGTATTTTGCTATATAGAGACAGTGCAGAACCCCAATGGCTTCATTTTAGGCCTGCAAATTAGCAACCGTGTCACAATTACATCATTTGGACACCGGGTGGCATTGTGTATTAAATGAAAACCCTATTCAAAGATACAGATGTTACAGCATTCAAGGAACTCTGTGGCAGTGTGTGTTATTCCAAAAACATTTTTTGAAGTAAAGGTAAATGTGAATAAGTATAAGGACCTTATAGTATGTGTGCATCACTATTAAGCAATACAATGTGATTGTTTCTATCTGTATCTAAAAACCTGTTGATACTCAATCGTAAGATGTGTGGCAGTGTTAAACGTTTTAATCAGAAGTGTTGTCAATGTACCTCTTTATTTATTTAGACACAATGGCCCGTTTCGTTTTCTTGAAATAAGTTTAAAAGAATAAGCAAACAAAGGAGTAATGTTTCATCAGAGCAGTGTTTATACAGCAGGTCCTATTAAACCAGTTCAATCAGAACTCAATCAGTGCCACGACTGCCGCTACATCACAAGACCACTTTGAGCTGAGGAGTCTGTATCCTAATTGTCTGACATTACTGGACCATTCAAAAAGTCAACTACTAAAACAGCTGAACGCTCTCAGCAACATCTGCTACTGCCTGGTAAAAATGAGACAGTGTAGGATCAACCACTGCGGGCTATGCTGGGGCAGGAGTACGGTTACTACAGACTGCTCAGGCTGCAAGATTTATCAAGAAAAACAAAACTGGAAAGAGATGCTGCGGCAGCTTTCACAGATTATTTCAATTATACCGTGCAGCCTTTAGGTTGGCAAAAGAAAAAAATACAAAAATACAAAAATAAATTTAAAAAAATGATAGTCGATGTTATCCGAGGAAACAGGAAACCATAATAATGTGAAATGGCTGGAAATGAGAAGCTCTATAAGGCATTTGGAACTGAAGCAAAAAAAAAAAAAAAACGAGAGGAAAATTATAAATGTAATGTTGGCCTTTCAAAATGTACTCTGTTGAAGACAGTCTAAATAAGGTCCAGGATTATAGAATAAGCCTTTACACTCCATCTCTATGAAGCCATTGGGTTTATAAGATACACAATGTGCTGAAACAGGATGATCCTCACTAAGCTTGCTGTTCTCTTGCATAGAATTTTATTGGATCGCATTTGGCCTACTGCACACTGCATACCAGAGCAGGCAGTCAGCCCCTGTGGAATTGAGGTTCTCAGTGGTGTCCACCGGTAAACTTGACCCGCAGCAGCGGAGAGCTTGATGCAGAATGTACACTTCCCTTTAATACACAACTGCCTTCATTTATTTTTACTCACCCTCTCCACGCTAAGAGCTTTCATTTCATTCCTGCAGGACATTTGAGGTTTTTAATCAAAACAATATTTACTGTCATCTCTAAAACAGGGTGGTTTTAATACAACAGTCAGCAGAGTTAGCCGGCCTGCAGGTCTGGAGACATACCTCCTTGTATCCGGCTCCCGTGTCTCAGAAGCTACAGGAAGGAGGGTTATTCCTGGGCAACACTTGGATGAATGACTGTAATGATCCTTTTAGGAACTGTTTAGGGCATTTACCTTTAATAAATGCTATTTATTAATGTTGGGGTTGCAGGTACAGCTCTGCTCAGTCTGAGGGAGCAATGATACTGCTCCCCAGTAAGGATGGAAGAGAAGGGTAAAATTACTACTGTACTGTAACAAGCCTAGTTAGGGTTTGGTTAACGCTCAACGTGTGTGTTGTATGAAACCGACAAAGCTGCTGGACTATGTGTAGTTTGCAAGCAGTGAAATAAATGTGAGATGAATGGTGAAGGCCTGCAATCCTGTGTGTGAATCCTGAGTGTTTGTACTGGGGATCGGCGTACAGCCAAGCCTACCCATTGACCTCCACCCACAGAAAAAACGCCTTATTGTACAACCTCCATGAAACCTATGCTACAGTTGGGTGGTGTTTTGGTGGACAAGAAAGTCTAATCACTGCTGAATGCAGGGATCCTACTGTGTACATTAGCAGATAACGAAATAACTAAGTGGGTAAGAAGCTACTCCCCAAAATATATTTTCATAAGCTAAATCTAATTAACGGTGAGAATCTGCACTGCACTTTGCAAAATGATCTACAATTACAGAAGCAGTAAAACACTTTTCATGCTGTTTCTGTGAATTTGTAGGCATGTACTAAAAAATGGACTTCAATGTTACAGATAAACTGCTGCTTTGATCTGTAATTTTCTGGAATTTAATTAACAGCCTACGCAGTGCACAGCGGATTCATACATTTTTCTAGGTTGAGAAATTAAAAGTGCTTCCAGGCAATCAATAATGTTTGAGTAGTTCATCTCTTCTCTTGTGTCAGGATCACAGCCACAGAGCTCTTTCCATGACAGTTTTCATCTCCTGGGCACCCAGCCCATGTACTGTTGGCTGAAAGTGACTTCATGCTTTAAATTCACATTATATTGATGCAGTTTTAGCAAAGGGGTCGTTAGAAGAAGCCACAACATCAGTGCATACCATGCTGATTATGTCATGTTAACTGAACTATAGTTAAGCAGCCCATGTAATTTAGCAAGCAGCGTACTGAATGAAAAGTAGCATCAGATGCCTATAGTTTTGGAAACATTCTTTCTGTCTGTTCGGTTTTCTCGGCTCAGTAAATAAGATGAAGATAAATAGCTCATTTGTTAGGATGTTCCCAGATAGTCTTTTTATGACACTGAGCGGCTGCCATGCAACCCACAAAAGTACACTTGCATAATAATTATTCCAGTTAGTCCACTAGAAAATGATTTAATCTTCATCTGTCTTCCCATGAAGACATGCAATGCATTTTCATATTTTATCATGCTTTACCATACCTCTCTGTAATCACCATGGTTTCCTGGGCTTTGCCATGCTTTCACAGTGCTGCTGTGTAGTTCATCTTGTCACAGCACAGCAAGGCAGCAAAACTGTTGTTGTGCTTCGCAGTCTGGTAAACCATTTTAAAATGGATTTTGTACAGTTTGTTTTCACCATGGTGTTCCTCAGGGGTTTTCTTTTAAAGAAAGACACATGTACACCACAGTCTCGTTGTACCATCTTTCATTTCCAATAAATGAATACTATAGCTACTCACACAGTAGCTATGGTTTGACACTATTCATTGCAGCCAGCCTACAAGGACAGTGTTAATTTTATCAGGCTTCCTGTGACACTATTGACTCTTGAAAGGCGTTGCTGAAACACTGTAAAAACAGTGACACCTAGGTTAGGGAACCAAAGGCACAGCACCCTTGTGATTGTATTGTTTGCAATAGATGGATAACTATGGGTCAATCCTATCAATTTAACACTGTGCGGGACAGCTGAGCCAAACGGTTCAATCAGCTTCCTGACTCCAGAATGAATCTGCTGAAGACAGGTTTGTTTTGTTAGTTTGGAGCAGCTGTAGAATTAAGCTGTGAATCGCAAATGAGAAGTAAGTGGAATAATGCGACTCTAGTTAACATTCTCTAACTAGCTATTTGGAATCAACCAGAAGTATATACTTAGATAAACAAGCTGTTTTTTGATTGTATGCTTGGGAGGGGCCATTTGAAAACTTTCTAAACAGGAATGGACCAGGTATTTGGCATACCTCTAAGAGAGACATTCATTTTGCTCTAAATCTAGTGCCGCCTTTTCACAAGACCTTATAGACTATGTGTTAACGAACATTAGATTTAAAAAATGAGAATAAACCTCTGAACCCCTCTGAAACAAATGTTGTCAAACTACAACACAAACTTGATTTAATGAATCAATCAGGAAGGCTTTAAGAACAACAGTCCTTAACTAAACAGGTATAATATTCCTCAGCCAGATGGTATGTAATAAAAAGAAAGCCATTTCGGAGTATAAAAAGTTGGTCCACACTCATATAACCCTACTGGTCACATGCAAGTCATAATGGCAAGGAACAGTCTGTATCCACATATCTGTTGCTCTCATTGAATTATGGCTTAATCTTTCAACAGTGGGTGAAACTCCTGATATCTGTGTATGGACTGTGCCCTGAGTCATTCCGTTATGACCGGGGGGGAGCTTCGTGGAAGGATAATTTGAACATTTAATTTTTGGGTTTATGGGTTAAATGTTGCTGATACATAGGAGTCAAACGGCTGATGGCTTGAAACTGTTGTCTAAACACGAGGCAAAAAAAGGGACCCCCCACACACTGAACAGTTTAGACACATGCTCTGTTTTTCTTTGTTTCTCTTTCCAAAACTTCTGTCCTGCAGCTTTGGAATTCCACATTGTCGAGTCTGGTGATCTGATTCTGTGTTTCTGAATGTTTACGAGGGTGGGAGGCTGGCTGCCCCTCTGGTTATAATGTTCCTTGTGGATCTGCATCAGATTCTTTGGTATTCGTTTTAGCAGACAGGGCTTATCAGCTCTGGATCTTACCCATTAACACTTTTTTTTTTAGCTGTGATGAGGATTTCATTGTAAGTTTAGTGACTAATGCTTTGATAAAATGAGCTTCTCACCCATTTCCACATTGCACGACAAGGTCATGTTTTTATATAAGGAAGAATGCTGCTAAACACTTTATAAATAATAAAATGTTGAACATTCCAGCACAAATATGCATGAACTAACATAATCACCTTTGAATTCATGTTAAGAAGCATTCATTCAATATATTCCACATTCATTGCAGGTTAATCATAGTGCTATGCACCTCTTTTGAGGTGTGTCTTGTTTTTCACAGTCTGTCTTAAACACTGTCCTTGTATGATTTTAACAGCTTCTGTGAAACTGATTGGAAAAGTCAAGTGGCAGAATGAATGGAATGGAACCCTGGATGTACTGTACAAGGTAATAGCTATTGTATGCAAAGCCATATCCTTACAAAGAAAAGCAGGAAAGTTATCAAGAAAGAGTGATTACCGGTGTACACCCTCCCAGAATATTCCAGTAACAACTTGAACGCCCTTGAAAAGCAAACAGAAAAACAACAGCGCCTAGATTAATGGAATTAACAGCATTTGAAGGCGTGACATCTCATGTAGTTTTTTTTTAAATTTATTTATTTATTTTATATTATTCCCATTTTGAAAATATGATCTTTGTAGTTGTTTCCTATAGAATTGTATCAGCGTTGTATGACAGGTACAGGTATAATAGGTACAGTATAACCAAGCTGTTGCTATAAATTGCCTGTTTTGCTCACAGAATGATTTAGGAACAAGATCTGTTTTGAGAGCAGATATTGCATTAATAAACAATACACTATATAATTATCTTCAGCACAAAAATGCACCTTTGTTTCAGAAGAAGCAGCTCTTGAACCTGAATGATGAGTTTTGAAAATAAAAACAAACAAATCAACAAGCTCTGACTGGCTGGAAACCACCCCTGACCATAGTGAGCAAACTCCTGTACAGCAATTTCACAAGCAGTGCCATCAGAACGCTCATGATACAGCAGACTTGATGACGCCTGCAGATTTGGCTGCACAGCCTACTGGCTGCTCTTCTGACAGTGCTGGCTATAGGAGTAATAATGAAAGTTAAGTCAGGGAGCTGGTCTAAAACAACAAAACAAATCCCCCAACTGTTCACTTCCTATCCCACGTGTGTCACTCAGGAGAGGAATGTTAACACATACAAAATAAAAAGATGACACCTGGATCTGAGAAAGACAACAACACACAACTTTGAAAAATCTGAAATAACGACGGGGGTTCTTGCAAGGTCAGTAAAATAAGAGAGGGGTGGAGTTGTAGAGACGTGTTTTGCGCAGGAGCTTTGTGTAAATGTAATACTGGCTAAGATTCCCTTTGATCTGATGTCCTACCATCTCTGCTGATCCTCGTTTATCCAGTTGTCATTCCACACAAACCTGGGCTGAGACTTCCAGAACTTGATTCACATGTGCTGTGTTCCCATCTTCCACTGTGATTGAGTTTAAAGCGATCAGCAGTTGAGAGATATCAGTGTGATTTGGACTGGAGCTACGAATTTAAAATACTTATTGAAAGAATTGTAGATGAGTGAACCGGTGGCAGGCGCAGTTTGGTACTGGAACGAGATGAGATTGAGTTTTAAAGACTGCTTTCACGGTGCAGATGGAAACAATGTAAGAGTCAACTAATTGGATTCGACGACAGATCTTGTTAGCCACTGATCTATGCCAACTTTTTATCAGATGGTCTGTAACCTCAGATTTAGACAATGCAGTTTTCTATTCGAAGCTGAAGGCTCCTTAGCACAGCAGTGAATTGCGGGTTTGTTATGGTGACTGGCAGTCTGCCAATCTGACAAAGCCATACAATACTCAAAATGAACTGATAAGCATCCGGATTGGAGTTCGCAGCTGAAAAACAACATTGTTACCTCAACCCGGCGGCTTATTCACTCTGAATGTGTGAAAAGAAAAGAAAGAAAAACATTCAATACTCTTTGTTTAGTTTTTTCTTCTTCTTCTAAGTACATCTGTGGTACCGTAGCAAAGGGTTCACTTTAAATTCTTCATTCTTCGAAATTCAGATGGTAAATAAATAAAACCTGTGTAATAGGAACAATAAAAGCTCTTTTTTTTTCTTAAGTGCTTGGCTGTTCTGGTTTATAAAGCCTTACTGTTCAAGCACATTGTGAAGGTCTTTTTTTTTTTTTTTTTTCTGGGGTTATACAGCAATGAAAAGTATGTCTTTCTACAGTCTAAGACACATCCAAAGTGTTCATTTGGAAACCTTAAGTCAATACTGAAGTGATGATGTAAACCACATAACAAACTCTTCAGCTATTATTAAACACATTTTGAAGTTTACATAAATGTAGAAAGACAAGTTTATTAAAGCCACTGAAACAGATGTCTCATGTATTTGGCATTGTTCATATTTTGTAAACAGACTTTTGAATTGCACACAATATTTCTACTTTAAAATGATAATATACGCCTAGTTGATGAATAAATCCATTGAGAATTACTGTAATATACATTAGGCTGTTTTCAATAATCTGGATTAATCAAGTTTTTTTTGTTTAACACTGAACACCTTGAGAAAGACTTATAATTGAACATTTCTCATTAACTTTATTATGTTTAATTTAGTATTTCTTAACATTCGGTAGTTTATGATTAGTGCTAATCAGTGTCTATGAAACCAGCGGTAAGTGATTTTAATATTAATCTGGTTTATAGTCCCCTCTAAAGTAGGTGCCATCAACAAGTTGTTAATGTTGTAAAACATGAGTGTAAATTGATTTCAGTTACTAACAGTTTACATATATTTTTTTTTTTATATTAACTTGTTGTGCATGATTTTGCATGAGAGCAAACCTTTGTAAATCTGGCTAGTTGTCTTAAAAACGCTCAACAGCAGGGCAGCAAAGAAACAGATGAAATAACAACATGCTTTATGTTAATAATTTCCCTCAAGAAGGCACTGACAGACAACTCAAAAGAAATGTGATTTTTGACCATTTTCCAGGAGCTTAGTTACAGCTATATTCTGTTGTATGCAAGCTGTTACTTGACAAATTGATCAAAATGGAATGGGTCCTGGATAAATACAGCATAGGATATTATTTTGCAGCTCAATGTCCATGTTTTATATTCTTTAAGGGGGGCTGCTTTATGAATTATTTAAAACATGCACGACAACATTTGGAAAACCTTTTACAAGAAGCTTACTTAAAAGAGACATGCTGTCCTGTAAAAAAAAATAACAATTCTGGTGAACTGCTATATACCGTTATGATTTTAAGAGCAGCTCTTGTGCAGCTGATATAACATTTCTGTTACCTAATGTATTCTTCTTTCTTCACATGTTTTAAAATCCAGAGGTTAACAGCACCTCTGAGGCCTCTAAGAGCGCTCAAACCTTATTGATGTATTTCTTACATCAACCTGGGAATAAGTGTTGAGGGGACGTTACACTCTGGCGTGCCTGCTTTACCTAGAGAAGACGTGCAGGGAGGCCACAGGAAAGATTTACAAGGTTTAGTTTGAAGAAGTCACCAGGATATGAAAGAGAACATCACCTACAAAGAGATTCTACACAACAAGAAAATGATAATAATTAAGATGACTGGTATTTTATACTCATACCAAGTGTCTTTTTACTATTACTATTCCTGAGCCTCTTCAAGATATTTAACACGATGTGAAGCACTCTTCTGTTTATCATTTAAAAGTCAAATACCTCCTCTAAAACCAACATATACTTCATAGCTCTGTATATACTGTGACACACATACACACACATCCTTCAGCCATGAATAAACTGTCCAGTTACTATTAATAACTTAAAATTAATAAAGAATCCTAAAGAATCTGCTAAACAAGTGAAAAAAAAACGAGGTATAACTGTATCGCTTTAAAGAGTTTGCTGTTCTGCAGCAAGACTGTAGGGTGACCGGTCAGTGAGCTACAAAGAAATGTGAAATCCAATACAAAAGTGGGAAAAGTGAGCACGTGTTACAGACGCTGGTGTTTCACGGATGGATCATCAAACCATTACGAGGGATTATTTAGCCATCTTAAACTAAAGCTTAATGCACCATTTAAGTGCACTTTCAATGCGTGGTGTATTGGATGAGCTTGTCAAACTCCCTCCCTACCCTCCTATGGAAAATGAGACAGACTGAGTCAGGAATTGGGCAGGAAATCATGATACGAAAACAAGGGATAATAATAATGGGATAAAAGGTGGTTATGGTGTTCATTAAAAGAACATATTAAAAGGTATAATAACAGCATGGCATGGCTACAGTTAGGCACTTCAGTCCTGTCCTGAGCACCAGCCGATCTGATTGTTATCCACCTCTTCAAGAATTATCAACTCCTCTGTATGGGCCAGAAGGGTCCTAGCAGCATGCTAACAGGTGCAGTAGGTGAGCCTATGCCTATGCACTTACTTTTTATAACAGAAAAAGTCCTAAAATCACAAAACAGCTGCAATCCTCCCACCTCTTTTACGTAGTTTATTGGTCAAAAGAGTCACTTTTCTAATTGAAGGCATATTTAAGAATGATGTTTTCATATGGCTGCACTGAGCATGTTGAAATCTGAAGTCAATGCTAGCAGGCTAGTATGCATCTAGGGGTCAATACAAATGGGATGGTAATCATTGATAGCGTTTTGTTCAATGGCAAATAAGTCAGCTGTCCATTCAGAT
This sequence comes from Acipenser ruthenus, assembly GCF_902713425.1. Taxonomy (NCBI): domain Eukaryota; kingdom Metazoa; phylum Chordata; class Actinopteri; order Acipenseriformes; family Acipenseridae; genus Acipenser; species Acipenser ruthenus. The sequence continues at coordinate 26,677,653 of NC_081211.1, forward strand.
CTTGGACGCTCCTAAACAAGATTCACAATTCTGTGCTGAATCATGTGGTGATCACTCATTTAATTTGTGACCTGAACTGGATTGGTGAAAGGCACAAAAGACCAGTAAATGAGTCACCAGCCCACCCACCCCCACCCCCCACACCCCCAACCACCCCAATCACTGTGTAGGTGTCCCTTTGTGAAAAAAAAGGTATAAAACCTACTACAAATTCTATGGTGAAATTCACTATTCCACTAAATACGAGCTATGTAGTTTAACAGATGTTCCAAACCCGGATAAAATAACCAAGGAAGCTTGCTTGAAAATAAATTAAGCGGAACAAAAATAAAAATGTCTTTGTTAAAACTACCTGACACATCACTTTCAACCAAGTTATTTTTATTTGCAAACAATATACAAGCATAACATCAAAAACGTATGTACAATAACATTATCAGAGGGTTGAAAAGAAAACCCAATATGAAAAGAAAAACTAGCAGTTTCATTGTTTCAGTTGGAAAAAGGATTGTATTTTGTGCATTTAAAACACTTTAAAAACACGTTGAAGGGGTTACACTTCACTGGTAACGGCTAGGAATTCCTGTAGCCTGCGAGTTTTGTGAGAATCTGTTATTTTGGACTTTAAACGAATCCAAACCTCTTCATTAATTTGTTTTTAATATGTTGTACAAATACTCTTCAAAGTTTAACCTTTGAAATCATTCAAAACCGGCTGTATCAGTTACATAAACCAATCAAAACATGGTAATATTTATACCCTTTTGATCACAGAACCAATCAGGACAATAGTTACAAAAACACACAGCAGCACAATTTGGACTGATTAGGGTTATTTTATACAAACCATCTAAACTTGTCATCTTGTAACATCTTTAAAAAATACGGTGAACTACTTCAATTATTGAATTCAAATGTTACGATCAATTAAAATTACGTCTCTGTCTCTGTCCGTTGAACAAGCAGAGTTAAAAACGCGGACACATCTTTTTATGCCGTGTCAGTTTTCAATTAGAATCTGTGCAGTTCGCCAGAAGTCTGTTATATAAATACAACATGGAAAGAAATTTGACATATTTTGGTCTGGCATCAACTGAACTTCAAAATCCAATGTATCCAATAATAAAGACTATTTTGCTCAAACAAACATTTAGGTTGACAAAGCTTTAGCGGGATTGTTAGGATGTCTATTTTAACCATTAGCACATGGAGCGATGCAGGAATTCATATTTACGCAACCAGTCTTACAGCCTGTGATAGGACAAAAAGTTTGCCTACTGGAATAGAATGTGCATTTTATTGTTTAATTAACTATTTATTTTTCAGATATATTGATCAAAACGCTCTTCATCAAATGAGTGATAAAGTGCCATTATTTTTTAAATCCTGTTGCCTCCTTTAATTAAAGAATTTATGACCTTACAATATTAGTACTAATTAAATATGTGTTAAAAAAAGGATGAGATGTTTAATTCTGAATAATACAAAATATAAAAAATGCACTACTCTACTAAACAGGAATGAAGATACTCCATGGATAACCTAATTATTATTTATGAGTAACTGAATATCCTAATTCAAGAGGACGGAACATTAACAGTTAATTTACACACACGCACAAAAAAAATAATAATAAAATGTCAATGTTAATGCACAGACTTAGACCAGTTCGACTTTAGAGTTGGGGTAAACAGCTACGACATCATAACCCTCTGGAGGCTGCACTCTGGCCTTTGCATGGTTCTCACAGTACAGCTGCTCCTCAATGAAGAAATAGCCGCGCTGTTTCAGGTTCAAGCCACAGTCGTCACACATAAAGCACTCGGGGTGGTAAAGCTTATCCCGTGCTTTTACTATTGTACCACTGCAGAGTGAGGGAGGACAAAGGAAAGACCAATTAGGGATCGCTTCTGCACCCTCAAGGTAAAATCAACTTTCTGAATGCCCTACACTACTGACCCACTCCACTGAGAAAACTAGCTGAATTCTAGAGCTTAATAGACAGTACAATTGTGAGCTAAATAACAATGACATTTCTGATGAACAGTTCCTTATGTGTGTAGAGTGTCTCTTATTGTGTAAGAGCCGTCATCATGTGCAGTCTGTCTGCTCAAACTGTGCTAATTAGAGACACTGTACAAGCAAAGCTTACAAACTGATATTGTACCCCAGAACTACTATTAAACATTACAAAGTTGTGAGCCATGTGTTCTATGCACAGGATGAAATCTGTACACAGGGAAAGATGTGCTGGAATGAACAGTGATTGGTTGGTGTCTCATATGTGATTTGTAATAAAACCTTAGAAATAGCATTGTAAAAATCTCTACTAAATACTTCTTTTTATAACTGTTGCATTCTTTTAACCCCCCCCCCCCCCAAATACACATGCATGGCACTAAAAAAAGTTATACAAAGAAAAAAGTCTTATTGGGAAATGAATTGTAAAGTGTAAACTGTTTCGCATCTCAAATTCTTTACCAAACACGGGACAAAAACAATTGAATGCATTTAGTGCATATCGTTTGCAGTCTTAAGAAAGCGAAGGCTCAGCCAAGCCTCCTATACTTACACAATGCCATTCCCACATCTGGTACACTCAGGGAGCTTCTGCAGCCCAGGCACGCTGCCACCCAGTTTATGCACTGGGGATTTCACACTTTTGGTGACGGCTGGCCTTTCTGGTTTTTCACCTGACAAAATGGTTAATAGAACACCTAGTGAGTCAGTGCTTGTTTCTTATTGAACACAGAAAAAAACCCCTTTAATGTTAACAACAGTTTTCAAACAACACCTTTGTATAGTTAAAGAAACTCGTAAAACTGTTTACACCCTAGGAGCTAGGAGTACAGTTTAGGAGTGCAACACCATGCCAGCTGTATGGACGAAAATAATGGTGAGGGTGAGTTTAATCACTCTAGGTATGTTTAAGAAAAGAAAAAAAATACAGTCCTTTCACATTTTACAAAGAGAGTGGTTAAATGAGATCAGAAGTGTCAATTTTCAATGAACTGTTCAAATTGCTCAACTATAGGTTGCTTATTTAGTATACAGATCTTTACATGTCTAATTGGGTTTAAATTGCCATAGGTTGCTTATTTTAATATCCTGCATTCAACATGTTTTTACAAACAGAGGTTTGTTTTTCATAGCCAAGCAGCAGAAATTGAAATGATGTCAGTGGCGGTACTGAGGCCCCTAACCGTTTAGATTAACTGAGTATACCCCTATATACCCCGAATGAAAATCCATTTGAATTCAAGCCGTTGACAACATGTAGGCCTTCATGGAAACATGAATCACTGTAACAAGGGCCTGTTACTTTCTGTGCACTCCTTGCCTCTCAGACACTTCTCTCCAGTGCCAGAACCCTTTATAATGCTAATGTTAAACACAGAGAAGTGCCAGCACTGGCACAGCATGAACAAGTTCATTAAGAAGAAAAATGTGGTTGGATGGCAGTTAAGACATTCCACATTAGGAGACAAACATGAGCACAGAAGTGTTAAAATCACACTCTCCCTGAGCTGCGGAGAGGCTGTCAAGAAGTAAACACTGAGAAATGAATTATTTTAAAATGTAGCCTAATCGCTTTAGAAAAAACTGAAAAAAAGTCATGTTTCTGCTTTCTATTGGTTGTCAGCTGTGTAAACTTGAAGGAGTGATTACCAAGGCTTTAAAATCCATTTTCTTAAGCTGTACTGGCAGCTCCTACTTTATCGCTGGTGCTAAAGATCAATTGGTTATTTTTAATAAAATAAAAATAAAAAAAGAAAGAATGATGTAATGCATTTCTTTTACAAGCCAAACAAGAAAAAATATATAAATATACACTTTTAAGATCCTAATTTCAAAGTGATTTAGTTTAGGCAGCTCAAGCAGTGTGCATTGTTCCCTGAACTCCCTTGTTAAAATGGTGACCTGGCAAATCAGCTGCCACAGCCTCCTGATACCAGAGCAATAGAACCTTTGTTTAATGTCACACCCTGGGCTGATTACTCCTGTTTGCCCATTTCAAATCCTCAAATACTGCAGCTATTGGCGTTCAAACTGGTGGAAACATCCAAGGTCAGCCTCAGTTAACTGATGAAACATTTTTTGGGCAGAGCTGTCAGTTCACAGCAGGACACCGGTCATTATGAGAGTAATGTTGTCACTGGCAACAAAATGTTCCACATTATAAAAACCAGTTTCTCAGTATTAAATATATAGCTGCCAGCAGCCAGAATAAGCAGGAGTTTCCATTGGGAATACAGTGACCAGGTGACGTTCCTGCATCTTCCATCAGAGTCTGGGTGACCTTTCTGTAGCCAGAGCTCCTCGTGTTAGTACTCAACGTCAAGGTTCAACAGACGATCACATTAAGGTAATGCACTGTAAATATTACATTTCACTTGATTCCAAAACTATTAAAAAAAGAACCTTCTGGATTTACTGTAAAACAATAGCCTTAGAAATCTGCCTGAATATGGCTTTGAGTTTGTCTTGAATCAACATGGGAACAACTGAATCCAGAACACCTCAGAATGATTACAAAATGCCAAAACATATTTCAGGAAATGTAAAGAAATAAGCACATGTGCATGTGACCCGTTTAATACTGTACAGTAAGGGGTGCATTCAGCATTTGTAAGCAGGCTTCTTCAGAGGGTGTGTTCCCATACAGAGCCCTACACTGCTGAGCAGTCAGAGGCACTTTCAACCACTTTATTTCTGCAGTGTAGTCAGCTTCCAGCATAGAAAGACTTAAAACTGCATATTAAAGCAAATAAATCCAGGTTTCCCTTGTTTGGCTACAAAAAATAAAAATACTGGTATGCCTACCGATGTTTAGTTATAGGAGTAAACTGTCTTCTGCAACAAGTCCATTTTAAATGCTTTCCCTGTTTAACAAATTAAAGGATTAAATAAAGTAACTTGCAATAATATTATTTCAATTGCAATAAGTCTGATTTGAATTTGTCATGACAGGCCCTGATAAACCCGCTATTTGCTGTTTTTAACTATATGCATCACAAGTAATATATTAATGTTTTGCGCAATAAACTAACAAACTAAGCAATATATTACATTCACTTGTAACAGTGCAGTTACTATTATAACTACATACAGTAATAACAGTGTAATAACTGACAAGTGTTACCCCAAAGTGTTCTTACCAGTATCCTCAGCGTCAAGTATTCCCTGTAAGTATCGGAAGGACCCAGACTGCTTTGGTTCTGATGATGACTCGTAATCAGTATGCTGAAGCATCTTGTAGACGTCAGACTCGGTGTCCACACCGTTTTTGGTGTTTGGGGAATGCACCTGTGGTTCTGGACTGTAAGAAAATAAAAGCAGAAGTATCACATCACTCTCACTTAGTCTATTTGAAACTATCAAAAACTATATCCTGATTTCATTCCACATTCTACTTTTTTTTTTTAACTGTTTTGTTTTCGACCTCATTTTATTTTAAGGGCGTAGTAAGAGACTAAAGTAGTGTGTAAGTCCTGACACAGTTAGTTCTACAGAACTACAGCTAATTCTTTATAGAATGAAATGTGTGCTGGTAGGTATCTAATTTATAAACTTTACTGACCTCTGCGGAGAAGTGATACTGAGTCTGCCCATTTGCTTGGGCAAAGATGTTTCGTTGTTGTTGTTGTTGTTGTTCGCATAAAGTCCCATGGGATTATTGTACTGCGCATTTGGTTTTGAATTCCCATTATTCATAGGCCCATCATGCGCAAAGGGGGCTGGTCTTCTGTTGTGTCCGCTTCTGAAAGGCCCAAAATCCTAAAGAAAAGACAAATATAAATAAAATGTTAAAATGTGCAGGACAGCCCGATCTGGACATTAAAATAATACCAGCATGTTACTAATGTTTGAAAAATATTAAACTTGTATACCAAAATCTACATGGTGGTGTGTGTGTGTGTGTGTGTGTGTGTGTGTGTGTGTGTGTGTGTGTGTGTGTCTGTGTCTGTGTGTGTGTGTGTGTGTGTGTGTGTGTGTGTGTGTGTGTGTGTGTGTGCGTGTGTGTGTATGGGCAGGTATTACAATCAATGTGTGAACAAAATTTGAGAAAATGACCCCACAAAGACAGTAACTCCTGAAAACGATGTTGTGGGGACGTCCCCACTTTGTAAAACATGTTTTTAAGAACTAAATATGCCTTTAAAAAAAGTGCCAAGATATTTAATTTGTTGTCGACTTTCACCCTGTGCGGAGTTTTGTCTAACTGGAGTCAGAAATAGTAAATAGAAAAAATAGTGAGAGTCAATGAGAAGTCCCCACAAATACAGGAATGCAAATGTGTGTGTGTGTGTGTGTGTGTGTGTGTGTGTGAGAGAGAGTTTGTATTAATTTTAGAACAAAACCTGGAATTATTTTTTTTTCTTTTTCTTTTCAGCTTAACCTTGGCAGGAATATGGTTTCTTGAGAAACACAGAAACTTGTAGTACACATACTCACGTTGGAACATGAAAGGGTAATTTGCCTATAGGATTCTTCCAGGCAATGTGTTACACATAAAGGCTTTTGTCTTGCTAAACAGAAAGAGGTATTGAGGACCATGGCATTCGACCAGTTCAAAAGGGACTCCAAACAACAAGACGGCAGGAGTAGGAAATGAACAAAACCTCTGCTGCCACAATGGGCAGTGTTGTGTGAATCCCTGCCCTTACAGATTCTGACCCCTGTTGATGAACGGAGGTTTAAAAGCTCCATAATCTCACATGCAGACTAGATGACGCTCGCGGTGTGTGTGTGTGTGCTCATCATTCACGCCCAGCCTTTTTTGACAAAACATTTGCCTGCCAGATTTAGAAGTATTTTCACAAACAATTGCAAATGCAAAGCATCACAAGGCTAGTTGTTACTGTACAATAAACATTATCAGTGTATGTTTACATATTACCACCATTCATGTCCATGCAAAAGACAACTTTATCTAGTAATGTTGTTGATGTATTGTACTAGAGATACTGAAAGCACAGCCTGAATCCGAGAGAGAGAGAGAGAGAGAGAGAGAGAGAGAGAGAGAGAGAAGAAAGGGAGAGAGAACTACAGTGAGTTAGTGTTGATGCTTATAAAATATAGTGCTATTTTTCATTAGAAACAGCGTTTTGAACCACTCATCAAGTTTCACTGAGCTGTTTTACAAAGGCAGCCAAGAATGTCTCTCTGTTCTGGGTGACTGGATAAAGTTAAGGAAGAGAACTACAAGTCTGAGATACCAGTATGGGCCAGGCACCACTTGGCCTACTTCTACTAAACCCCTTCAGATAATCCATAATTTTTTGCATGTTATACAGCAGAGTCCCTTAAAATGCATATCTCTCCCGTAGACTAACAAAAACTGTAAGAAGCTGCTTTATTATATTAGGTCTTATGAGAACTGGCTTAATTGAAATCATATGCCTCCCAACTGCTCCTAACTCCTATGATTTCATACACCAAGATAATCCCTTTGGAAAAATGGGGTTTCACATGATGGTTTGCACTAATAACCAAATACAAAAAGGCCTTTATTATTAACACTGTGTGCACAGTACTAGGCATTGAAATAAAAGCCCATTGAGAGTTTAATATTGCAGTATGAAGGCAATATTTTCCCCAAAAGATTTTAATATGATTTAAATTGTATCATTATACATATGACTAGTTGGTCAGACCTCTTTTTCCAAAACAATATCACTCTTTTGAAATAGCTTTTATTAAATAAATAAATAAATAACACTTTCATGTAAATTTGAAAAGAGTTCATTCACCACAACGGATGCATGACTAATATGTTGCAATAAGAATTTTTGATCCAATTAGTTTTTAATCCAGTGTTGCACAATTATAGTAAATTGAACATGACTTCCCGCAGGAGATCAAAGATAGTCAAATTTTAAAACAGCTTGTATTTGTTTGCAGACTTAATGAATCTGTTACGTGGTAACTTGAATAATATTTGTTGCACTGCTGATAATCACAGTCACTTTAATGTTAGTACATTTTTACTAATAATTGTTTTGTCATAGAGCAGTCAATCGAAAGTACAGCCAACTGTATTATAATAGCAGGAACTAGTCTGGATAAAAAAATACAGTTATTCTGTTAACACTTCATTTTCCAAGGCATTAATGACTATTTAACTGATTGTCAAACTTATATTGGTAGAATCCTGCACCAACAATTATTTAAGACACAAAAGACCTACATGTACAACATGAGGATTTTGTAATAATACTGAAGTACAGTCATTTTCACAGGGTTACATATTGCATATTCATTGACTTTTTGATTAATGTAACTAAACTTAAAAAAAATGTGGAATTACATATGAATTAAACATGTATTCATGCCGAGCCTTGCCGTTATTTCTAATATTAATTAATACAAATTTCAGAAAAATACAATTTCTGCTTTGAAATCCTGTTCCATCGTTTTAGCAGACAACGGTGCAGTGATAATGTGGCATGAAAAACAGCACTTGCGTTTCTTATTTCTGTGTTTTTGGCCGATCTATCCTCTTTTTTTGTTTATGCACTGTGCATGCAGCTCCATAAAACTGCAGAGGCCACAGAGAGGCAGAGTGACAGGAGGAAAAGAGATCAAACTAAAAATGATGGCAACAACTACAAAAAACAGAGCCGAGAGGAAACAATTAAAAAAAAATAATGTGCAATTAAGACAGGAGTCAAGAACAGCACTGTAAAAACATCTAATTACAGGAAAAACACATGCCTAACACATTCAAGTAGCACAACATAGTAGAACAGCCAACGCTGTATACAATCTTGGATTTCCCAGTATTTGCTGTTGATATTTTTTTTTATACAGAACAACTCTATTCATAGTTCTGAAGTCTATGAAGGATTATGTATATAAAAGGTTCAGTTGTACAACTAAATTAAAGATTTGGTTAAAACAAAGACAAGTCTGTGGTCATGATTTGTATTTGTAATACAATGGTAATATTTATATCATTGTAATATATTATGCATTGTAATGAAAATTATTAGTTTTAATAATAATTATTAGCAGTGTGGAGTAGTGGTTAGGGCTCTGGACTCTTGACCGGAGGGTCGTGGGTTCAATTCCATGTGGGAGACACTGCTGCTGTACCCTTGAGCAAGGTACTTTACCTAGATTGCTCCAGTAAAAACCCAACTGTATAAATGGGTAATTGTATGTAAAAAAAAATAATGTGATATCTTGTAACAATTGTAAGTCGCCCTGGATAAGGGCGTCTGCTAAGAAATATATATATTTTTTTTTTTTTTTTTTAATATCTTTAATATATTCTAAGGGTTGGCTGGGTATTTATTAAGGGAATGAATTTTAGTTCTATTTATTAGGCTGACAACAGTATTGGTATTTGGTAGCTGCTATATTTATAATTATAATACAGTATATGGGATTTACATGAACTAATCTATTAATCTTGTTGTATTTCCTGTAATGTGCTGTTTGTATGTGTTGGTTGAATATCATTATGTTTTTTGGTTTCTTATGAGCCCGGGGACTCCCAATGTAAATTAGCTTATAGCTAAGTCTGGGTACAATACATCTTGTGACTTGTCATGAATGTTAAAAACGGTCCTTGTTAAAGAAAACATGTGCTGCAGTTACTCCTGTAGGTTTATCCTATATAAAAAGGGTTGTTGATTGAGGATTGTGTTACGCATACACAAAGACTCAGATTTCTATTTTAAAACAATCTTCTGCTTCTTTGCAAGGTTGGAATAAATAAGAGGGCTCCCGCAAACAATCACATTCTTTTCTAATGCTAAAAGACATCTATTTTACTTTGAATGAAAAGGGAGACCATGTGCCATCAAGGTTGCCATTACTGAACTCCAACACACAGGTGCAGCAACTCAATACAGGACTGCAATCCGAGATGCAACACCACTACCGGGAGCTTTTTACTCTCTCTCTCTTTTTTTTTTAATCAAAACTATTTTCTTCTTTCGTATTAAATGTGTGTGTGTGTATATATACATACTGTGAAAGAATCACACTCACCACAGTTCGTTGCCCCTTTAAAAACACTGACCCAACACACAGAAATAGATTTTTAAGCGCGGTTGCGCAATTTTTAATAAACACAAAAACAAAATAAACAAAACAAACACCTAGCACTAACTAAAACAAAACAGGAACCTAAACTAAACAGGACAGCTAAGCTGTTTACCTGCATCAAAAACAAACAAAACAAAACACACAAAAAAGCAAAAAGGCTTCACTCTACCTTTTTATTAATTTTACGGCTGTACCCACACACCAGCACAGTCGGGCTTCTACCCTCTTCAGCAGCTGCCTTGAGCAGACTGACTGCTTTCCTTTTAAACCCTGCACCTGGCTCTAATTTTCAATAATAGCCAGGTGCAGGTACTGATTAATCAATAAAACAATTAAACAAAAGCAATTAAACCATTAACAAAACAAAAGTGTGCCTTCCGCACATGTTTTTTCTGCAGGGAGGTTTTAACCCCCTCCCTGCTGTCTCACACATCCTCCCCCATGTCTTTTCAAGACACCGGCCATACAACGGCCACCTCCCTCCACCCTTAAAAGACCACCCACCCTCAAGTCCACAAATGTCAATTTTCGCCCTCTTCCACGGGCGGGCTTGAGGGTGGGTTGGTCCCTCCGGCGTTTCCAGGGAGGGACCCAGGGCCGACGAGGAGGGACCCAGACGGCTTGTCCAGGGCGACCATAGCGCGGACCGGTGACCGGGAGCCAGGACTGACAGGCAGAGGCGTGCGCCTGTGGACCTGCGCAGCGACCTCTGGAATTCCAGGTGGAGCGTAGCACTAGACAAGGGGAGCGGAGCAATCAGCAGGGGGAACGCTAGTGACCTCTGCCCCTTGCGTAGCGACGTCTGCCTCTTGCGCAGCGACGTCTGGGATTCCAGGGGGAGTGGAGTAAGGGACCAGGTAAGCGACTGTGCCTGGCAGTGCTGCGACCTGGGAGCAAGGTCCAGCGCAGGGAGATCTGGGCATTCCGGCCAGGTGTCCACGATGACGGGACTGGGGACCTCCCTCGGCAACGCCGGACTCACTTGCATGAATGATGGTTCTGGGAGAGGCGGCTCCTCCCCTCTGGACTCTGGTAACGGCAGCTCCACCCTCTCTGGCTCTCGGGACGGTAGCTCCACCCCCTCTGGCTCATGGGACGGTAGCTCCACCCCCTCTGGCTCTCGGGACGGTAGCTCCACCCCCTCTGGCTCTCGGGACGGTAGCTCCACCCCCTCTGGCTCTCGGGACGGTAGCTCCACCCCTTCTGGCTCTCGGGACGGTAGCTCCACCCCCTCTGGCTCTCGGGACGGCAGCTCCCACTTTTGCAGCAGCAGTTCCAGTTCGGTTGGCTCCCGCTCCGGTATTATCCACGGGGCCAACCCCAGCTCTTGTGTCTGCCTCTCCATCTTCCTTGTCTGCTCCTCCTGAGCAGCGGTGTTTTTATTAAATCTCTCTATTAATTCTTTAAAATCCATTTGGGTCTCCAGGGGTGCCCACACTCGCTGCCACCATATGTGAAAGAATCACACTCACCACAGTTCGTTGCCCCTTTAAAAACACTGACCCAACACACAGAAATGGATTTTTAAGCGCGGTTGCGCAATTTTTAATAAACACAAAAACAAAATAAACAAAACAAACACCTAGCTCTCTTTGAGCACTAACTAAAACAAAACAGGAACCTAAACTAAACAGGACAGCTAAGCTGTTTACCTGCATCAAAAACAAACAAAACAAAACACACAAAAAAGCAAAAAGGCTTCACTCTACCTTTTTATTAATTTTACGGCTGTACCCACACACCAGCACAGTCGGGCTTCTACCCTCTTCAGCAGCTGCCTTGAGCAGACTGACTGCTTTCCTTTTAAACCCTGCACCTGGCTCTAATTTTCAATAATAGCCAGGTGCAGGTACTGATTAATCAATAAAACAATTAAACAAAAGCAATTAAACCATTAACAAAACAAAAGTGTGCCTTCCGCACATGTTTTTTCTGCAGGGAGGTTTTAACCCCCTCCCTGCTGTCTCACAATACATATACGCAATATATATATACGCACACACATACACACAAAATACTTTTCAGAAGCAATAACTGTGCTTATTTTTCAGGAAAGTTATTTTTTTTGCAAAGGATGTGACCCCATTAAGGAAACATGTCATAACTTCCAAATGTGTCAATTCCTGTAATGTTAATGAGTCACATCCGACATCATCTTTTCCAAAAAGATACATCAGGACCATATACTGCTATTAAAATGCTTCCATTGTTGTATTAGCATACATGCTAACCTATGCAATTTCTGAAGTATAGAACAAAGGTGATTTGGTAACTGGTAATTATAACAACAAGGCATGCAAAGAGTGATGGAATAACTAACATTTTCTATAAATACATTTTCTTTAAAAACAATTTAAAGATTCCACTTTGAAATAGCAGGAGCTAGTCTTCAGGGATAGCCCAAGTGTATGTGCGTGACATAGGTACATGTGCAGGGGCTCCTGTATACATCCCCCAGGGAGGGTTAAATTGCTTGATTATGTCCATTCATCCTTCAAAGCAAAACTTGTGTTAATCAAAAAGACTCTTTTCCCATTTCCCCCCTTTCTCTTGAGGTTCCTCCAGTGCTGAGGCAGTAAAACATAATGTTACCATGGCCAAAACGTTTTGGCGTATCAGCTTATTCCCATGGTTAAAATCACAAGAGTACAAAGTTCAAGAATTCCCATTTGAAGTAGTTACCAATCTAAACTGATCTCATCGGTGGCACTGTCTGATCCATTGTAGGTAGATTTTATGAGTGTTTGATTGACTCCCAATTCTTTCAACATTTTAACCCCATCCCCCTCTCCCCCTGCTTGATTAAGAATATGAAGGAAGGTAGTCTAGTGGCTAAACAAGGTTAACTGGGAGCTTTATACAAAGTTCAGATTAAGGTTGGTGGTGGCGTGCTCCGCTGCTTTTGCAATGATTCCAGTAGGAAAGTGTTTGTAAACATGGTTACAAGGAACGTAAGCTGTTACTATTTATCAGGTACCATGGAAATGTGAGAGAATTCATAGCTCATCGATGACTGCAACAGGCTGGCAGGATCACACTAAGATTCTTAATCCAAACAAAGTGCAACAAACTTGCAAAACACGCTTGTGTGGCTGCATTACGTTTTCTGCACACAAGATGCTTTCGCATCCTCATGGTTTTAGCTTTCTTTCTTTTTTATTTACACGCTAGTTTTACTTAAATCTTCATAACTTTATGAGCCTTTTTGAAAAGCAATTATAATCTGAACTAACAGCAATGCTATTTCTTCCACAGCAATATCTTAGAAAAAAAAAAGGCAAAACTGTATTTGTGAAAAGGTAATGAAACACTACTGTCTGATACACCGCTGGTAGAAATAAAGGGGTTAGATCTTTATTTGGCTGTTGATGGAAACCATATGTCCTGCTAAAAACATTTTTCATCTTCTCCTTTTATTTAGACAATAGATTAACAGTAAATCAAAAAGAAACTAGGGCAGGAAACAAGTGCAAACGTTCAATTTGTCAACGTGGGCTATGAAACCTGTTCATGTTCGAGATCTTTTGCTTGCAGTCGAACTACAATTGCATTGAAATGCAATGTTAGCACAAGGGCTGTTATAATGCTAATCAGCAGTTCGCAGAATGCCCCCATAGAGGTAAAAAAGAACCACTGGGCTAACATATCAGTACCTCTAACTGTCCAATATTAGATCCAAACTCAGTGCCTTCCTTGCAAGTGTTGCTAAATGTCATGGTCGGTTCATTTTGTTAAATTTCTACTGGTACTATAATAGTAATGCCAATGTATTTTGTAAAAAAAAATTAAAAAAGACAAAAGCTTTGGGTGGAATTTGGATCAAACCTATCTGTAACAAGTAAACATATGCTTATAGAAAAGAAAGGAAATACTTTACTGATATTCAATACAGCTACTAAGTCCTGAAATACAGCAAACTGATTGGCATCAATCTGTGTTATTTATAATCACAGGAAATAATCAAGAAAGGTCATTATTCTGTACAGCTGTCTATGTCAATTTACAGATAGGCATCTGGTAGCATAGTTCGGTAAAACATCATTTTGTCTAAAACGTTTTTATACAACATATTTCTTATGAACTAGAGTAAAATAAATACATGCTTTTTTTACATTTTTTTTTTTTGAAAGCTTGATTATTGTCTTCAGAAAATGATACGCTCCTCTGTTCCTGCATAGTTTTTTTTTTTTGGAACATGGTAATGAATCTTTAAGTCTTATCTTGTAAAGCAACATGTGCTATTAATTTGGATTCTTAGAAGCTAAGAGGACTAAAGCAGACCTGTATTTCACATACATTGTCAGTAACTGTTTCTTTCTAGTGGAAACACAGTGTAAATGTAATAAAGATGTCAGTTTTGAAACCGATTAAGTTAAGAGCCTATATTTCAAGGATTTGAACACGAATGGGAGAATTCTCTTTTGCATATCAACTCCACAAGACGTGGAATTGTTTCCATCGTAGCATGACGTTGCAATTTGAGAATCTCTCCTTCTCTGGTTTTAAAGCTCTCATTTGGGAATTGTTTAGATGCTCCTGCCAGTGCTTCTCCCTCAGTCTACATTAACACACAGAGATATGACTCATGTATACTGTTTTTAAATCTCTGTGTGCTGCTGATTACGATTGAACCACACATGTTTTTATTGTGTTGTTTGTACATTGCAATTGTCTTTGCATTATTGTTTACAAGGACCCCCTTGTAAACAAGTCCTCGGTCTCAATGGGTAAATCTCCTGGTTAAATAAATAAATAAATAAATAAATAAATAAATAACCACCAAAGATCTCTAGAATTCCTAATCTTAACCATATACCTTTAAATTAATCATGGAAGAAAGAGGTTAATTACCTTCAAATCAAGTTTCTGTGGGAGTTATTATTTATTAATAATTTATTTATAATTTATTGTTATTTACTTCTTAGCAGATGCCCTTATCCAGGGCGACTTACAATTGTTACAAGATATCACATTATTTTTACATTCAATTTATACAGTTGGGTTTTTACTGGAGCAATCTAGGTAAAGTACCTTGCTCAAGGGTACAGCAGCAGTGTCCCCCACCTGGGATTGAACCCACGACCCTTCGGTCAAGAGTCCAGAGCCCTAACCATTACTCCACACTGCTGCCCTTACCTGTGTGCTTTACCATCATGATTTCCCTATGATATTCCAATGCTTTACTAAAATGTGCTCTACCTTTACCTTAGTGTACCATACTACAGTTTTATAAGGGATACTTCCTTCTGCTTATAACCTTTCCCTTGTTCCTTGCTACCAGTTTGCAGGGCAGCTAGAGATATAGAGATATGGACAAATATATGTGTAGAGTAGATTGGTTTATGTGTAGCTTCTATTGTAACTTCCCACGGTTACAGATATCATCCTGGTGCAGTCATGAATCTTCTTACTGCTATACAGAGGTTGCTCTTATTATTTGTAAATAAATTGCAATTATAATTCATACCTGAGGTTCTGACTCCAAGCTGTATTTAAAAGGATTTGCTCTGCCGTCTTCTGTAACAGTTGGAGACCAAATCTTTGTTTCGGACCTGTAAAATAAATAAATAAATAAATAAATTGCAAGATGTTGAAAGTTGCAGTAACTTTTTTTTTTTTTTTAAGTTTAATTACCAAAAAATAACAGGGAAATAATGATCTGATTTTCCAAACGGTAAGCAGAAACATTAACAGCAGTTTGTTTAATACTTCTTAATCACAGTACAAAAATTGTGACTTAAAAAAAAAAAGAAGAAGAATTTTATAACAAACAAGCATTGGTTTATTGTTACAATCAACTGCCTATTGAGACTGGCACGAAATGGCAAACTTGATTACTAGAATGCCTTTTAAATTAGTCACTGTTCATTAAATAATTGCATTATTTGTTTTGTAGCCAAACTTAGGAGGTAGTAAATGTAGTTTTGTGTTTATTACCCCCTCCAGAAACTCTGTCATACAGCCATCTCGGTTTTCCAAAATTGGTGAATAGTCTCCACTATTTCATTTGGACCATTGGTTACAAGGAGCCACTTGTGTTTTCTGCTGCTTAAGAGTGCGAGAGGGAAAAAGCCATGGCGGTACTCAATGGCACCCTTTTATTAAACTGTTTTATTAAACTTGACTTGTTTTTTCCTTCATCCCCTGTTCAGCAGATCAGCTCGTACCAATGATAGAAATAAGCAAAGACAGCTATCCGATTCTTTATAAGAACAGCTCTGTAGAAAGCCAGTATGAACGGACCCTTTCTTTACCCTGTATAAAGTTACATGCTAATTTACTTCTCGGATACCGTTTTCCTACATTTTACAAAAGTGTGACAACAAAACCACTGCATAAAAGTTCAACTGTAATATAAAAGGCTTTTATGCAACGGATTTGACAACTAATGCCACAAGATTCATGAATCAAAAAGCTCACATATTTTGCTAAATACATGTAGCACTAGCTTTTCCGTTCATTCATAATTTGCATTTCGAATATTTGTAACACCTGTTAAATACGGCTTTGGGATAGGGCTCAGGTGTATAGTGGAAAAACTGAATAACAAAGCATTACTTAACTGGTTAGTAACACCTGCAAATCTATCATTGCTGTTAATTACTCAATTGTCAACCATTTAGTGTTCTATGAAATCATCCCTTGTACCCCAGTCATACAGCAGCAGAGTTCCTGATTGGAAAAAAGATGTGTTCCGTGGCATGTCTGCTCAAGGTCACTCCCTTCCACCTACACAGTAGCAAGCCCATGGAACTAGCGCAACAAAGAGATTTCTATAACGATTCCAGCCATGGAAAAATCACAACTAGCTCCAAATGAGATCACCCTAACCAGCTGTCACAGATGAAGTAATGTTTTAGAGAGGTGTTCCTATCAAAGAGGTCACATGTTTACACAGGCAATTAAATGACATTCGAAACCAACAGTAGAAGTTTGAGTCAGACCCACATTTGGTCCGATTACCACAAATTACATTCTTTAGAATAATATAGTAAAGCGCCAAAAATGATGATTAAAAAAAAGCTACGCTTCACTTGGACAGCTTCTGTTTAAGGTTAATGGTTCTCCATGTTTGATATCTGCTACGTAAGATTTTGTATTATGAAGTATTAGATTTGCCATTATTATTTTAATATGATCAATGTAGCGCTGGTAAGAAAAAACAGTGCATGCACATACTGTACAGGGAGTCCTCATAAATATTAATAAACCATTTTATTTAATTTTCAAATCTGGTGGCCAACTAGATTTTGATTTATTAGTATGTTGAATATAAAAACAACATTATTTTAATAAATTTATATCATTATGGTAATTATGTTATATTTATACAATTGATATGTTTTTGTTTGTGAAATAAAAATTGAAACTCCTATTTAAAAAAAAATAAGTTTTCAAAAATATAATATGAAATAAATAGGCATGCTTTTTAGCACAAACTTTTACATTTAATAAGCTTTTATGCATATCTAAGAATATGCAAACACTGACAAGTGTCTGTTTCGTTTTACTAAAAATTGCTCCAAGGCATTCAGAGGGTTCTGTTACTGGAGGCAAATTTTTAAGCCAAAGAGCTCTGCTCTCATTGTAATATACAGGCCAAATGTTTGTTCTATTTGCTCCATTTGAAACCCTACAATCAAGCTTATTGACAATACAAACAGGATCCTTTTTGGTTTTAGTTGTTTTTTTCCAAATGTATTTCCTTGACTTGTGCACCACAGGCCTGCAGGGTAACTGATTTCTTAACAAAACTTCACAGCTTACATCCGTCACCATGATAGTGTTACAACAGCTCCATAATAAACTGGCACCGCTGAAGAGACATGACATATTTCTTTAGGAAGCTGCTAATATTTTCTCTGACTTTTTAGTGAACTTACTGTGAGCTAATGACTAGAAACCTTTCCCAGCAAGCCCCCCTTTGAGGCAGCAATGCTGTACAGAATGTGAGGAATTGTACTTCTTCGCACTGTGGAATTTTGTGGCATTTCTAAGGGTTTTCACATCATAATAACAGCTGACATCCAAGCAGACTGCCTTCTCTCAGTGTAACACAATACATTCCAGCTGAAAACTATGTTCCTATCCCTGTCCACAACCAAAAAATATGGATTTCTCTTAGCTACCAGTACATGGCATTTGCCCAGCTGTTGTGTGGTTACTGCACAACGGTCTTAGTTTATGCTTTGAATTAAGAAAATATTCAAAAGAATGACTTCATCAGCATATTTATTCAGTTAATTCTAAACAATTTTCTATTATGTTAATTTCTCCAAAAACTTTGGATTGTTAGGTCTCTGTCCAGGAGGCATTTTCCACATTTAAAAAAAATAAAATAAAATTCTGTTTGAAAGAGATTATTTGCATTTTAAAGTTGTGTTTGATTGAAGAAGCTACCTGTAAACATCTACTGACTGCTATATATTCTAACATGTAAGCAGGCAATTCCTGGCTCTTGTGACTTCCAGTCAGATGTTCCAGTGTTTGTCTTCTATGGAATGCACTTGTCTTTCTTTGCACAGTCACGTTCTTCTAAGCAATAATGGGCTCTAGTCAAACCATCTTTTGAAACGTTGGCAGGTCTGTATTTAAATCATTAAAACAGGGATATCCCCTGTGCCCCATATACCTCTCCCTCTGGAACTCAACAATACAACTCCAATTATCTTGCTTTTTACATCTCCTGCATGCTGTCTTCAGTCTATTTTATAAAAATAAAAGCAGTTTGGTTTTTAAAAGCAGTTAAAAGGCTATAAAATAATATCTAATCTGTCACCGCCTTCAGCAAAGAAATATGGATGAAATACAGTGGAAACTGTTTAATAGAATAACTGTTTAATTGAATTGCCCACATACTGCAACCCCTTTAGTATTTACACAATACAGAATCTACCAGTTACTTGTTTTAGATTCTTACACCAGTCAGTACAGTATGTATTCAATAAACAGTACCCATCATCTGCTCTTTATTACATAAATGTTTACATATTTTATGAATTCCTTTTCCGTAAGCACAGTATGATATCTAGCCATGTATATCTAAGGATTTATCAGTTTAAACACAAGAAAACACTCCCAAGACATGAACTGCTAAATGTGCCCATAATATTCTCAATGGAAACAAACTCTTATTTAATTATTCAGCACGCAATGTGTGCCTTTTTTCCCCTAGAAATGCAAACATAAAACAATAGTAAATAGCACACTCCGTCTGACTCAAATGAACTAAAAGGCCTCACATGCACTGCTGGAGGTTGGACTTTCATAACCTTGGGTTTCAAATTTGAATTTTCTCCGTGGTGGTATAGAGATCCGTCAGTGTTTAGATCCACTGATCCACATGTCTGTTGAAAGCATTACAAGAATAACTCGACTTTCAAAAACCTAGTTTTACAAAAGAAAAAAAGATTGTGCTGAGAGAAAAAGCGGTACCATAAGCCCATGATACACTCTGAGCTCATGCTACTGTACGCTACGTAAAGCATGTAATTTAAATCACAGCCACACACTGCACAGCAAGATCCGCACCATTAAAATAATTCTAATACCCGTATGGTTTTTTGTATGGAAACAACAGAAAGAAGCAAACTCACTTGAGATGGAAAATATGCAACACTTATATATGACAGTAAGTAACCTCTTCTGCCCAGTTAACTTGTTATGAGGAATGTCAGTTAGACTACCTAATTATTCCTGCAGCCAGTATCAGATTATAACTGTATGAGGTTAATCTTTACACCCCCAAAAAACATTCTAAATGTATCATAAAAACGATTTAACACTTTTCAGTTCATTACCGAATTCATTTCTGTACAAATCTAATTAAGTTCTAAGTTTTTAACTGCAGAAAAAAGAATAACATATTGTTCACTGAAAACCTTTTAAACTATAAATAGGCTGGCAATGAGCAAAGCTGGTCCCTGGCTGAGCAAATAACAATGACCTATTTGAGAAGTATGCAAAGTGTTGCACTTCTTTTCATTAGCTTTATTGTGTTTTGTAAGTACTTTCTGTTTGAGGTAGGAGCCTAAATGATCAAGAACACTGTGGAGTCTGGTTGTTTTCTGGTGAAAGCGCTTAACACTTCTCTTTATAAGGTCTCCTTAGTGAATAAAGTCTAGCCACTAATTTACCCATTAGGAAAGTACATGTACTGCAAGTATTATTTGTCCTGTAATATCACAATTGATAAGTTCAGGTGTAAATAACATAGATTCCCATTATCGGAGTGTGTTTTGAGATTCTGGAAGAAATAGACATTTATAACAATAACGCTGTTCATAAAGCAGTTCATCCGCAGCTTCAGAAACTGAGGAAAAATACGGTAGACAAACGTTTTTGAAGTGTGCATTTCAATGTTTGTTTTTTTAAAATAAGTAAAGCAGACCCTACCAATAAATGCTTTTCAGAAAGCAGGCTCTGGCCTTCTGAAAATGGTTTAAAAAACACTTTTTAAGTACTGTTTTCTATAGTGTTTAATCCCCTCCCCCCTTGTACTAATGGGATCTGACATCCAGACACTGCACTCTGTCCAGTCCCAGAGGAAGCAGAGTTTAACTAGGACTCTAAGTTCATGGTTGTGTGAATCAATGTGCTGCTTGTCAGGAGGTGAATTCCGTTCTTGTTTTTAGCAGCTTGTTGAGGAATGTACTTCACACACAACATATACAGAGACGAGGCAACGTATTTACCATGTAAGGCATTTCACTTTTTCATGTTAATAAGATAAGCCATCTTTTAAATATTTAATGTCCAGTTTTGTTGGCCAGCTGAAATATACAAACTGTATCAACAAAAGTTACTTAACGCATAGAGTAAGCAATGCTATTGATTTCAACATATTTAAAGTGTTTATTTTTTTTAGCAATGCACATAACTAATACTGTATCAGTATTAATTACTAGGTTTTAAACTAGTTTACTGACATTGTCATAACCTGATGTTCAAATGAAAGTGGTGCTGTCTTTTAAAAAAACTTTTTGAATGGTATCAGGTTGATTTTTAGACATCCAAACCATGTATAACTAACCTGTTGATTGATAAAATGAGCTGGTCAGCACATGCCTTGATCCTGTTCTGAGCCCCCATATGTGTCATACTTTCAGTACGGTCTCCATTTATAGCGAGGATGATATCTCCCGGGCAAAGGTCAGCCTGATCAGCTTTACTTCCAGGGGTGACCTACAAGTAAAAGGAAGAAATCACAAGTTCATAGTGATTTCTCATGAACTGTAATTGTAAAACTGCACAATATAACAAAGTTACGTCAGCTCCAAATTGTAATTACCGTGCCTCTGCAAGAAATGCAAAAAAAAAAAAAGTATAACCCAGGTCTTCTGTACTACTTATGTACTTGTGTACCCTGAATGATTGCTCTAAACATTTTTAAAAAGTCTGCACCACACACAAAAGTGGCATGGAGGCCTGTTGATTTTTGTGCATTTTGGAAGTACATGTGTAGTTAATTTAGAAATTCAGATGATAGATCAGGGAAAAAAACAAGTTTGACAAATATGGTAAAGAGGGTCAGCGTGTACATTACTGAAGGGCAATTCTCAGATCCTCTGGAAATGGCTTTCAGATTTTATTTTGGAAGCTGCTGTAATGTTTCCTGATTGCTTTATTTATGCATTGTCCACCCAAATGTTAAACAGAAACACAACTATATATATGGTGTGTGTGTGTGTATGTGTGTGTATATATATACATGCAGTATATACTGTATATATATATATACACACACACTAGTCATAGTAAGAAACTGAACATCTATTTTCTAAAAAGCCATCTGCCAGTGTGTGAAAAACCATAAATACATATCACTAGTACTTTCTAATCACCCGTTTAAATAAATAAAATTTTAAAAATCTGGAAGGTTTCCTTTTAATTGTGACGGCTCACCTTTAGGGCTCCAGTTGTTGACATGCCATAACACTTTTCTGTAATTAACCCTAAAACACAAATGTGCCTGCCTGTATAAACTGACATCTGCTTGAAACAAGTTTAATTCACAAGCAAACCTGGTAACTAGTGCAATTCCCTTGTGTATCTTCTTTCTACAGCAATAAATTCCTGTGTTACAACACTTAGCTTTGTGGAATGAAATTTGCAGACAGATTGACACAAACCAAAATGCTCTTAAAAAATGTGTTGTTTTTTTTTTAAATGCTCACATTTCTTATGTATTGCTGCTACTGTATTTTTGCTGAGAATTTGAAAATGCATGGACCTGCATGTGTTAGTTACAAGAAGTTACAACAAAGGGTTAAGGGTAACCGTCCAAAGCCCTCTGATTATTTCAATAGCAGGGTGTAGTTTTCTACACTTAACCCCCTGTAGGCATATAGCGTACATGAAATCTGCTTCCCTTCCCTTTCTATAGCTAAGAAATGAATTGATGCCTTCAGAGTAAGTCTAAGTGGAGATTTCCCAACGTTGCTGATGCTCATCATATATGGTACTGGTCTGTGTGAGCAAATGTGTCAGAAAGCTTTTTTATTGAAATAAAGAGACGAAGAATGGCTTGCAAGTTAAGAAATATGACCGCTTTGGGCACTGGGGTTACGGACAGGAATGTGTGTACAGTACAGCACCAGCTCTAGACTGACTGGAAGTTATTTCTTTCAGCGAAATCTATGCATAAAAGATCACTCCAGGAACTGACAGTGCTTCCGGACAGTAGTTTAAAACATGCATAAAACAGCAATGCTTCAGCAAAACTGCTGTGACAGATATCGCATTCTAGTTTTCACATCGGACCACCATTTTCTCTGTATCGGTCAGACTGGAATGAATGCAGCAAATATATTGTATCCCTTATTTGCAATGTTTAAATGCTTACAATGTTTCTGTATGCCTATACAGTACCATGCATTGTGCTTTACAATTTACCATTCATGATTTTTACAATATTTGTCTATGATTTAACACACAGTACCATGGTAGTAATTTCAGGCACTGCTGCAGGTAGACACTACCCAATATGCAACTCTTTCATTTTACTTGAATTGTATACTTCAAATGCATACCTAAAATGCATACATTGCAACCTAAAAACAATACTTGAAACTGAGGGCTTTAACATGGCTAGTGTTCTAAATGATACGTTATTCAACTCTGTATAACTTTTGTAATTATATGCTATAGTATATTCTCTTTACATAGTAGGAATAAAGTATGTACATTTACACAGCAGGTTTTTCAGGTAAAACAGGAGCAAGAAAATCTGGAGGCTGTAAGAAATCTTTTTTTTCTTCTTCTTCTATTGTTTTTTTTTACATGTGGAAACTCTCCAAGAAACTTAATCTGATGAAGATAGGTCCCAAAGGAGATTAATCTCTTCTCTAGACACTTACTAAATCAAGTGGTAGTGTTGAAATGACATCTTCAAGTACTGTAGTACCAGCACCTGTCCACACACCCATTTTACTGTCAATAACATTACAAGACATCTAAATGAATTGCATTTAAAATTCATCCAGTAGCTTTATCGCAAAATGCAGTAGACCAGTGTACAGTTAACCCTACAGTACGTTGAATATACTGTATAATGCACATTTCCATAATAAAGAAAACTGAATTTCAACCTCATTTTTTTAAATCACTTCTGGCGCACCATCAAGAGACTGACAGCTCATGGGGTAATGTAAGGTCCAGTGTTGTGATCAAAGACTTTGAACAAAGATAGCCGTAAGAAAATATCCTGTAAACTGACAAAGGTAAATAGCAAGATTCTTACATCTGTTAAAACAAACTGCAGCACTCTTAAGTAACACCCGTGTAACCCAAAACCACCGTGTACAAAAAAAAAACTGTGTCAAGCAGAAGAAAAACATTTTGTAAAAGAGTATAAAAAACAACAAACAGTTATGACCATGTAGGCTTATATTTCTGATTTATTTCTATTATATTCACATGTTTCACCATGGAACTATTTGAAACTACGGTTTGGTGATCACAGTGTTCATTATCTGTAAAATGTTTAATGCCTCGGGTGTTAACTTGTTTTAACAAAAAAAAAAAGAAAAAAAAACAGATGATGAAATGTATTTTAGGAATCCATCCAAGAAATCCATGTAGCTGTAAATCCCCTGACTGCTATATTCAAAACCTGTTCCATCGTGGGCAGTCTGGCATAGACACAAAGAGTGCAAGGATGTGTATTCATACCGAGACAAAGCCCACACCAAGGTCAGTGCAAGTATGAATAGACCTCAATGAGTCACTCTTCCGACTGCTTTCCTAAGCCACAAGGAATTATCAATATGTGTAAAACAATCAGGACTCGGTTCTGAGCATGGCACTAACATGCTTTAGAACTAATATACAGTAGTTATAAAGTATTGCACAGTACAGAGCAGCAGATATCTCCAGATGAGGGTGTTCATACTATTCTGGCAGGAACCAGTACCATTATAATATGGATTACATTTGGTTGCAATATTGTCTTGTGGGCTCTTTAGATTGGCCTCCATCCAGACTTAAGAAATTGGATGTACAGACAACTTTACAGCAACGTTATTCCAAAATGAATGGGTGCAAAGCACTATTTTTCAGGCTACAGCCAAAAGTAAGAATGTTTAGAAAACAAAGAAAGGTAGGCTATGTTACACCTGCACACTACTTCACAAATCAAACAGAAGTGTGACCTTGTCAGCTGTGGGAATAAAGGCAGCGCTCACCAGCTCTTTGTTTTAAGGATTGTTTCCACACAGGTCTATTTGAGTACCTAGGCAGTACAAGTATCAAGCAAATGTTCCTGTATGCTTCAACACTTAGATTACAATACCTGAATGAGCCCAACAGTTTGTCTAGTTGTTGGTACATAAATACAACAGACCTTGAAGGGTTTCATGGAGTGTGATAAAAAAATATATGTTACTGTCTGCACGGCTGCTTTGGACCTTAATGCGTCTGTTCTTAGCCTTTCCAATTGAATAAATACATCCTATACTGTTACGCTTCGATTAGGGCCATAAAATAATAATTAAAAAAATGTAAGGCATTATTTTACTGTTCTCGATGTATAGGTAAGATTGCACATACACTCTTAATAGCTTTTAGAAAATGTTTTATAAAATTAAAAATAACTTTCTGGCACTACTGTATTCTCCCGAGAGGGACTCGTGCTTCCAAATCCATAAGGAAAATTTAAATTGTACAAAAAATCAAACACATCCTAAATTCTTCAAAGGAGACCTTGGAATAAAAATCATACAAAATACTGTCGAGACCTCTCCATTAAATCTGTAAACTGCCAAAATCACAGTACAGTAGACACAGTAGCTAATTCGAACCCCAGTACGTGGAACTAAACTTTCAAATCCCGCTAATCTGAATTGAGATAATCCAAACCATGCTGCTTCTGTATCATAATGAAATGCACACTGGTAGCAGCTGTAGAAACCAATTCAATATCATAATTCTGAAATGAGTGTGTGAAACAGTTACAGTTGTTTTTGTATGTTTTATTCAAAGGGTCTTCTTGATTTCTAATAAAATGAATCAGATTATGACCAGTATTCCAAACAGGGTCTGGTCTCAACTGGTGTGGATTAGCGAGGGTCTACTGTACTGTATTCTAATACCAATGAATTTGTAACAGAACTTCTTACTGATATGTGGTGCCGGTTAAATTGTATTAAATCAGATTTCCTGTGTTAGCAGGATTGCATAAAGATGTCATTTCAAACCTGAACTGCTCAGCAAGCATTATTCTCATGGCAGAGAAGACCTGCTCCAGGTCTTAAACATGCATGCGTTTTTAAGTACTGTAACAGTAACTTTTACATTTTGCATTGCCTTGACAGAATCTACTTTAAAGGTATTGTGTCACGTGGATGTGTATGGAATTGTGAAGTCACTGTTGTTTTACATGAACTAATACCACAGAACTCTGAGTTACTAATAATAGGTCAGAACCACAAATTTCCAGTTATCAGTTAGAAAATACTACTGGCACAGCTCTAGAAGCAGCATTAAAAAGCATGGGATTTACTGCTGACGTTGTTATTCTTGGAAGGTAATCCCACTCTGGAAACCTTTAACTGCAGTATACATTTCTCTGTTAGACGTTATAAAACAGTTTTTACACAGTCATTTGATTGAGGTTTCTGAACTTCTTAATGACGGTTTGACTGAGATTCTGACTGATTTTTCAGGAGCACCATCATGTAAAAACAAAAAACGTAGCCAATGCAAATATTCTAATGGCCCAGTTTAAACAGACATGCTGTATCTGCAGCAATCCCCATGCGTGGCACGGAATACCAGAAAGCTTTCTAAAAGAACGCAGTGAGCATGTGTAAAAATGTGTTGCTTATTGTCAGATTACTGAAAAATAGGCATACCTGGCGAACATAGACTGCTCTTATTTTATACAGTGACCAAGGGGGAAATAATGGAGTATGCACTTTTGCCAATTAGAAATCAACTTTCTACTCAAAAACTGCTTTTGCAGACTTTTAAGGTATGTGCATGAGAAATAGAGTAGAGCACAGCCAGTGCTCAGAAACTTCAGGAGCCAAAAGGAAAAAAGAAAACAGAAAAGAATGTGAAAGCCAAGGAAAAAGAGGAAAGGTGAGATGCGCAGAGTGAGCGGCCAGCATGAGGGTTCACTTAAAAAAGGCCTATTTACATGGTGCAATGATAAAGATGTTACGAACAGCGTCTCTTCTGCTCTGTGTCAACGTGCAGGAAAAGCTAAGTTGAGCAATAACGTAAACTCCAGAACAATCTGGTATTTATCCACTCAGATCAACAGCAGTGGCACTTATAAGGGTGACTGATGGCGTGTTACTTAAGGTTAGGTTGGAGGTCATTGCTTGGTGGGAGCCATATTAGAAGCTCTTGTAATGGTATTTGACCTCCTGTAGCATTGTTTATTACACTCCAAGCTAAGAGAGACTGAGTTTTCAGACCAAGCAATAAATTGAGTGTGTAAATATCTTACTGACAGAAAACAACTGGCTAACTTAGGAAAGTGTGTGTTTGAAGTCCCCTGAGAACTCTTAGCAAAGACTTTGTCTCAGAAGTTTAATAAATAAATAATTTATAATAAAATATATATGTCTAAAGCACAGAAACAAATACATGTGAAAACAGGTGAGAGTTCTGTGTGTAACATAAGATACATTTACTTAAATACTCAGTAAGTTAAACTGCTAAATAGCATTAAATTCTAATAAAAATCTATACACATCTATACAGTATAGGTGATAACCGTTTTTATCATAATAACAGGTGTATTAAAGGTATTTTAGGGATTCTCCCTTTGTTCTATAAAAAACATTAACAATAAACTGTACATACTATTATATAAAAACTCTGTTCATTTGCAGTTGCATATCGTGCTGTCTTTTAAAGCTGGATTAGCAGACTTCAATGGGTTAAATTCATGTATAAATAAATCAATTGGAAAAAAAAAAAAACACTAGCAGACTTCAATTTGCATCAAAGGGAGCCATGACTGATGTGTGCAAACACATGATGCTACCTTTTAAAATGGAAAGACTACATCAGGATTAGTTTCCGTTTACTTCAAGCTATTAGAAAACTGAACGTCTTGATGCCATGTTTAGTTTTTTTTAGGGAGTGAAATGTGTAACAAATATTCTTCTTCTCATCCTCAGCAGGGCTAGTACTGCTGGTGACACAAGCAATGGAATAGTGGCACTTGTGCAGTGTGATGTGTTATCTGGTAAAGAGAGTTCAGCCAGTTTTCTTTGGCTGTACAGTTTCTGCAGAATGCTGATTTCAATGGCAGAATATCATGAGGAATTCCTCACATGTTCCTTTAACAGTATTTGGGGAGGAAAATCTCCCACAGAGGACATTTTGCATCTCTATTCCCATACCAGCCCTGCTGTAAATACCAGAAACATATGAAATATTGGCATCTGCAGTCGCTCAGTTTTGCAGCCGTCTCTGATGACAGTTTGGAAAGGAAACTGAGTGAAATGGCAGCACTCTGGATTATCTGACTGTCAACCCTGCTGCTACTATCAGGACTATATTACGCTTTCTGTATAAACCACGCAGTGTGCACTGGACTGAAAGGCTAAATCTATTGCACGAACGCTGACGCACTAACACGCATAATACAGAAGCGTTTCATTGAAGTCATTCAATGTATAGAAATAAGGTGACTTTTATCACACTGCGAAATGTTCTCACGCTCCGAAATCGAAACTCCATGAAAGTATTACAGCCCTGTAAAGCCTTGAGCAGATACAATGCATTCTTTCCCTCCTCCCTATCAAAAGGGGATACATTAATCACACAACATGACATGATATCTGTAATTTATGACATTTGATTTAATGCTGAGCTCTAACTGCGTAAAAAATTGAATTATTATATTCAATAATAGTATTTTTTTGAAAAGGAAGTCAAATCAAAACAGTTAACATAAAGCAAAAAACGAAAAAAAAGTTTACTGTTAAAATGAATATATATTAGCTTAGCAATAGACTATTCCTTTAAAAAGTACAGACAGTGGCGTGTGCGCCTCACTCAAATCCGTGTCTATGAAACTGTATCAGGCTGTTAACGCATCAGAAATAGCACTTTATACATACAGTATAACAAGCCTTGTTGTATCTAGAACAAAGTATACAGATAATGAATTCAAGTCAACGGTAATATTTCAACCAGTGGTGTAGGCTGCTGTAAAAAGAAAGTCTACAAAAGTCGGTATATGCTCATCTTTTATTTCAATTGTCAAATATCCTTATCATTATATCACTATATATATATATATATATATATATATATATATATATATATATATATATATATATATATATATATATATATAGTTAAATCTTAAACATTTTTCAACAAACATAAAAAATAAAAAATAAAAATAACAATGAAACATACCCTTGAAATTGTTAAAGGTGTGCTAAAATCCTTTCCACCCACGAGTCTGAAACCCCAGGGCGAGGGTCCATTTAGAGTAACAGTCTGTGGCATATCTGTAATATGAATATATAGTCTAAAAAAAAAAATCGTAAGAAAAAAGTTAGACCCTTAATACGGTTCACTGTAGCTCAAAGCTGCTAGGCAACGCTGTCTTTCAAGACTTCCCTTCTCACTAGCGGCACAGTTAAAACTCCCCCGACTTTGGAGTGGAGTGAGTTGTAGCCGTCTCGTATAGCATTAAATGGGAGGGAGGGGGGAAAGCGGTGCTATGGCAACAGATCCCGCTCTCTCGCTTTTGTAAGCCATTTGTAGGAGACAGGGTGGGGCTAACCAGACCAAACAAAGGACATCTTGGTGGTAGTGCCTGGATTAAAGTGGATTGGGCGGCTATGTATTGTACTAACGTGTTTTTAAATCATGAAATAGACTTTAGTCAGATTTTTAATCTGAATAATAACGTTTACTAAGAGAGATTTGAAAATCAATCACAGATTGAGAGCACTCCTCTGTGTGTCAGATAATGCGCTTGGGAAAACATCCGGTTTTATTCGGTGGACAAATAGAAATATGACCATCAGTTACAGATATGCAACACAGTCCTTCATGGTTTCAAATGAATGCGATTGACGTGGTTTGAGGAGCTGTGAATCACTTTCCCTGTACAGCTCATTCGACCACACGGTTCTGTCTTTGCAGTTGTACGTCGTTAAGAGTTCTGAATAGGCTAGTACCATGACTAATAATATACTTCGTAACTTGCTAAAACTTGCAGCTGTTTTGCCATTCGCATTTGCATGATGCTGCATTGTACATATGAAACAATAAATCATGTGCTGTAGTTTTGAATCTCTTAAGGGTAGCTCTAATACTAATAGACTATACAGTCAGTATGTAACTCTTCTCTACCAGTAATTGAGACTGTGTGGTAATGCAGTCTGTGGAAGGACAGCAAGCAAGACGATAACATGGCTTGTTATTATTTACTGGAGAGTACCGAATGTAACTGATAAATGGAATCTTATCCCAGCAGTGGCACTTTGACCGGTATGGTTTATTAGACAGCGCCCCACAGTGGTAAGGTTGTCCACAGTGATGTTCATCCATTACCTACCTCTCAGTGTAGAAACGAAGGCTCTTTAGTTCGTTCTAAGTTAGTTTCATTTACATTTAGACCGCAGTTTGTGAAACTGGCGATAAATGTAGTTGCCAGTGAAAACATTTCTAAACGGAAACATTATTTTGAAATGTTTTTTTAAGGAGAAATTTAGTCTAAATTATGCATAACCTGCCTCTGGCATCTGGCCTTCATACAACACACAGAAATTTCTTACAACCTTTGTTGCAGTTACTACATTAATAGATGTTGTATCAATTTCCATATCCATACTGCACTGCACTTTAGAAGTGAGGTTAGTGCATGCTGGGAAAGCTGTCATATCCTGCCCCATACCATAGATAGGAAGCTCTTAACTTGATGATACAGTTTTTTTGTGTTTGTTTTGTTTTTTAAGCACAGACACATACTGTATGATTTACTTTATTTATATGCAATTTCAAAGCTGCCTGTTATATTCAAATCATTAAATTATGTAACTTTAATTATCATTACAATATTCAATAACTGGCAGGTGTACTCATCTGTTAGTGTTTATACAGTGTCGTGTTTATTTGAATGTTTTGTGGCACAAATAAATTACATTTTCATACAGTAATCATACAGTATGTACAGATCTTTACATACTGGAATCAAACTAATAAAACACACATTTAAGTCAGAAATATTTATTTGTGCTTGTTCTAAAAATATATTTTCAACATACTGTAATATCCAAGCAGCGTATCCTAGCGACCAGGTGTGTGTAATTCAGTCAGAAACCAGTAGCTGATGTATTTAATGATGTGTGTCTGCTTGCTACTGTATATACATTTTTCCTCTTTGTCTTTGCTGTTTTCTGGGCTACCATGAAGAAGCCTTTTCACTTACAGCAATCTTACAATCAGATGGAAGACACACGAGAGATGGTATCAAAGCACTTTGCTAAATTACAGTACAGGTGACCATTGTAAATAAGTGAGCCTGACGCTCATAAGGTGTTTTCCTATCTCATGTGCTTGTGTAGTGTTTAAAATGTGACAGACAGACCTTTACTGTTCTTAATCACTGGTTTTCAACATTTGTGTGCAACACATCCTGCTTTGACTTCTGGCTTACTGGAACAGACCATGTTTCCAAACCCAGAGGCCTGAAAGGGTAATTTGAAACATGAATGGATGTTTTATATTAAAGAGAGAATAAACTTAATCAAAAACTAGAATCAATGTACTTTATTGTGGGAAACACACTGAGCTGTTGATCAAATCCTTTGGAAATGAACTGCATGGGACATTGATCTGAGAGAAGCCCTTTTGCTTTGTTCTCTTCACAAATCCATGCAGCTGAGGCCTGCAGATGCCAACTCATTTTAAAAAATGTTGATGTAATTTGATGTGTCATCCAAGCAGATTGTGCAACAGCTGGTACTGCCACCCTCCTCCCATACCGTACAGTAAAGGAGCTAACTGCAAATGGCTTTATTCTTTCATTCTTTTTAATTATCAACCCGCTTTCAAAGCACACCATTCACATAACCCTTCAGCTATTTTCAGCAATGTCTTTCACCATAGTCTTATATTATTTATTTGCCGTTCTCATGCATCATATTTCTGGCATATAAAACAAGACCAGTGGTGGGCGTCACACGCCTGGAAAACAAAGAATTGCCAGCAAAATAAAGGCATGATATGGACGGCTGTTTGCAAACAATCAGCATGGAAATAAATGTGAACAGCATTAACAGTGACAGCAAGCAGCTGAAATGATGACTGGAACTGTTTTGTTCCAAATTCTTTCCAAATTCTTTTCTTTCTCGTTGTATAAGGCCTGAAGGTCTGAAGCTATAGATTGTACTGCTCATTGTGTTAGTGGTTTCTTTTTGACATGTATATATGGAGACTTGGCAGACAGGGCAGGGAATTATCTTGAAGCCCAAACATTCATTAGACCGATGTAGCAATTCAGAAGTCTATACTGGGATCCATCTCCCAGGGAAATCCCATCCACTATTCATTCATCAAACACAGCTTCACAAGTGCAGCTCTCCGCAGTGATTAATATCCAACAGCTTCTCAAGTTTTGTTAGTATTATTATAATTGATTGTAATTAGATGTCAGGTAATGGCCGAGTTGAATTCGGGGACAGCTGCTAAATCATATAGCCCAGACAGATTAAGACACTCAGCATTATCGTAATGTGCAGGTGGGTTAGCATTTTGTTCAAATGAATTTACTATTAAGAATAGTGTATTATCTGTGCCTCTCAACTTGCTAAGCAGTCACAGGGAATATGGGTGCCTTTATTTAACAGACTCTCTATCTTATGTAACTGCGTCAGACATTAAGGCTTAATGAAACCAGCTTTTAAACAGATAGGAATTGAAACATCTCATGTTAACCCCTCAGGGTCAGGGAAGTTGACAAGATGAATAAAATGAAGCTCACAAATAAGAGCAAAAAAGCTATCTGTAATTAATTGACCACAGAAGATTATCATTGTGAAGGAGCTGGACAGCCACCTCATACAATTAAGGCTTCGACTTGCTCAGTTTGTTTTTTTTCCAGTTTCCTGTTGCATTTGTCTCTGTGATATTGTATGTCACATTACATGGAAAAACTAAAAAGCGCTGTGTAATTCAATATGTTAACGTATCATTATTCAGCAGGTTTTATTCGACTTTATGATGCCAAATTATTTTATTCTATAGGGTAATGCAAAACTTTTGGTCCATAGCTGTACATTGTTCAGAACCATTCAAAGAGTTAGGAAAGCCTGCTGTGGCACTGTGTTGATAGAAGCTATAATGTTACTGGTACCTTTAAAAAACAAATGGGAGTTTAACAAGGAGCCACACATGCATGTCAAATATGATTTGTTGTTCTAATTTATGGGTGGTTTTACAACTGTCGTTAAATAGCATTGGCCAGATAAGGGTGAAATATTTTTGAAAATGAAGCTGTGAACCATCCTGTCTTATTTATTTTCAATCATTCCTGTGAACTGATAACATAAAGTCGGATTCTCTTTGTTACTGAAGGACTTTTCATTTATTTTCCAGTCTCAAACTGATCTGTAATAACATGAGCTGCTAGCCCAACACACCCTCACAAAATGACTATTCTTTGGCAGTATTTTGTTGTCTGTGTCATTGTGTACTTAAATCTCTAAAATCTTTTTTACTTAAAGGAGATTAACTGCACCTTACTCAATTTAAAACCCACAATTATATCCCATTATAAAATGTGCTTAACCATTGCGGCGGCAATAATCTTGCTGAGAATAAATTCTGTTTATTAAGGTAGATACATTAAATCTGGGAATTCATTTATCTTATTGACAGCTCTATAAAGTTCATCGAATGCATTTTCTGCATGTTGCGCTGTTTGTATCTGTAGATTCATAATCAACAATATTAATAATTAAACCTTTTAGAAATTTGGCCAAAGGTTTTCAGGTTCAAGTGATTAATAATTTAATGTTTATAATTTCATTTTTTTTCCCCCAGTTTTTTTTTTTTATGTTTTGCTAAAATGTCGATACACAGTTATGAAAATGTGTTGACCTCAGCAATGATGGTTAAGTCATTTTCATGGTTTGTGTGAAATCAGTATAGTTGTTTTAAATCAATCCCAGATGCTCATACACACAGTAAACGGAGCAGCATTGTGGAGTAGTAGTTGTGGGTTCAATCCCAGCAAGGGTACTTTACCTAGATTGCTCCAGTAAAAACCCAACTGTATAAATGGGTAATTGTATGTAAAATATAATGTGATAACTTGTAACAATTGTAAGTCGCCCTGGATAAGGGCGTCTTCTAAGAAATAAATAATAATAAACTGTGTATCCACTTAATAAACAATAGGGTATATGTGGCTGGTCCGACACTGTTACATCATCCAAACAGAGCCCAATATTATTGAAGTTAGGAATAAAATAGTATTTTCATTATAAAAAAAAGCTTAAATATTTTACCATTTGTAACAGACAAAATACAAATGTTTGCATTTTAAATATATTATATAAATAGTAGTCTGTAGTCAGGCATTCTAAAGATTATTTTAATAATGATTGTGTCATGATAAAAAAAAAAAAAGAACAAAGGCTACTTGATGCTCGGTGCGAGATTTTTATTTCAGTAAAACTAAGTGGTTGCTTTTAAAGGTACTGGCAATGCTGGACAAACTACTGACTGTTGTCTAAAGAGCTGCTATTAAGAGCAGTCTGCTTTCCTCTTGCCATGCTGATTCACAGCCCTCCATAATTAGACCACATGACAAGCTGGCTTCCACCTCCACCACTGTCAACAAACACTTTTTTGTTTATAGCTTACAGCTTGATTATGATTGACAGAAGACAAACACAAGGCATCTAGCTCAGTGAGCTGCCGTCTCCCCTTAGTTTGTTTTATGCTCCACCGTTGACTCCGAGACAATAAATTAAGCCTCAACTGAATACCCTTTGTGCACCATGATCCATATGACTGGGGGACTGGAAATAATTACGAGCAAGAGGAGGTGAATTTCACACCTAAGTCATCCTGCCTATTAAGTAATGTGCGATCAGCATGCATTGAAACATTGCCATTTATTTAATTCAGAGTCATGTTTTCAACATGTGATGATCGTATGGGTAGGGTGGATAGGGTAAGAGCGAAGGTATTGTATGACCAAGGGCCTTGGTTATGGGCAAACACTCAATACAATATGAGGACTCATGTTATTTCATTCAATCACATTTCCAGACATATGAAGACATGCTGTGAACAGATCCCTCTAATAAAAAATAAAAAAGCCATCTGATTATGTTTACATTGGATAAGCTCTTAATTCATCACACATGTATTGATTGAATACATGCAGTACATAGAACAGGGGGAGAACTGGTCATAAAAAACACAGCTCAATTCTATAATTGAATTAGGCTTAAATTGTATCAGATTTACATTTTAGTAGTGGTACACTTATAAAAGGCATGTTTGACATTATTGGCAAAGCCCTGAACTTTTACACAAATTAAGTAACAGTCTGATTGCGGTAGAAAATCCTTGATTATCCTGTGAAAACAGAGGAAACAGGGAGTTTCTGGGAGGTGCCAGTGTTAGCATCATCGGATATTTGGTGCAGTGTCATTTTTAAGCCTACATTAGTCACAAATGGATCATTCTGAGAAAGGAAGATGCCCACACCTTGTTTTAAATAGGCCGCAGCTGATCTGTATGCCCTGAGGTTTCTCCGCTGCAAATTATTTCTTTTTCTTTTCTTTCAGGTGCTACACTTTTAAAATGTGTTTATTTTCCTTTCTGCTAGCTTTCTAATGTGGTACTAATTTCCTCTTGCATTTCTGTAGGCTTCACTTGGACACAGTTTGAATTTTAACAGTTCACCATTCTAGATACATTTACCCAATAAAGATTATTGCATTATTATAAAATCTTGTGGATTTTGCAGGGAGTGAGCCAGCTTGCCTCCTAGACCAGGGAAATCAGACACATTTTCATTTAACAAACACAGGCTGTGGGTGAACTTTCTACTTGGTGGTGACCAAGTAGAAAGGCACACTGATTTGACCCTTTTTAATAAAATTTCTATTCCTTTTTAAGTTATACTGCAGCTCAGTGACCACAAAACAACAACAGCT
Source organism: Acipenser ruthenus (assembly GCF_902713425.1). Taxonomy (NCBI): domain Eukaryota; kingdom Metazoa; phylum Chordata; class Actinopteri; order Acipenseriformes; family Acipenseridae; genus Acipenser; species Acipenser ruthenus. Next base: position 26,713,370 of record NC_081211.1, read on the forward strand.
AACGCTAACCCAAACTCCAATCTTTTATAAAGTAGGGTATTTGAAATATTTAAAATATTTAATATTTTATTTTACAATTTGCAAGTACCTTAATCCCATTTAAATACCTTAAGAGCCCAGAGAATATATTTTCCCCTTAAAAATGCAAATCCTCTGGGAGGGGAAAAAGGGGAGACAGAAAGGACAAATTGGGTGTTGTGACTCACCCATTTCACTGTATTCCACATAGTGTTCTGAATACCTTCTCAGCTTATCTTTGTTGTGAACACATGTAAGAGATGAGTGGTGAAAGAGAATGCTGTGGAAGTGCCTGTTTACCTGCAGGCTGATGAAGTCATGTGTCTGTCTGAGATTCCTGGTAAGATGTGTCCTCATCATCATTAACGCTCAGCTCTTAATCATCACAACCGGGTCACGGATGTGTCATGCGAGACCCATTCAGACATCAAAGATGTTTCTCATTGAATAATAACAGGCGATCTCAAGATACTAATGTCAGGCCCTGTCAGCATGGTTTTGCTTCTCTGGCTGGTAACCTATCATTATACCTATCTGAGCTCTCCTCAGGCAGAGTGACGTCATGATGATTGTGTACAGTGTTTGTGGATTCGTTAATTAAATGGAACACTGTTCCTAGCTCTCACATGATGGGATCCATTTGAATGACCGAACAGTATCTTAATGCTGCTGCTTTTTCACACTGTATTAATCCTGCTAATGTTTTCCCCCAGGCCTGACCCACTTATTAACATTACATAACGTTACTACATACAGTAAAATCACAGTGCAATGAGTTCGGCTCAGAATCAGGTTTCTGTATGTTAGGCTGCCGGTATTAAGACCCCACTATCAGACAAACAGTTAAGTCACTGCAGTGTTCTGGTATTTTTATGAGCATACTAGCTGTTTGCTGACACAGTTAAATCAAGTGCACCCTAAGAGGTGATACTAACTAGTAAATAAGGAAAATGCATCATGAATTTCTTCCCTGGAATCCCCCATTCCAGCATTCCAGTTTAATCGTTTACTGTATACTGTATTTCTTTACTCTCTCATTGGCCACTAAAACGTTTAAAGTATGAAACACAGATTACTGTAGGCCTACGTTCAACATTTGTCTAATTTCAAATCCAGTTATAGCGGTTTGCCAATGGTTCTTCAGGGACCACTTTATTTTTTATTATTTTTTTTTTAATAATGGTAATAAAAACTTTTTTTATTTTTTTAATACGGATATTAATTTTTGTTTTACGAGTTTTACATCTGTTTCTGTGTCCCTTCAAATACAATTTTCTGTGATTTACCCACAAAATCGTAGAAGTGTATCGTTTAAAAAAAAAAAAAGTACATATAAATCCATTTATAGAAAGTCTGTCGAGAAAAACCACTGCATGCTTTTTACGAGCTGGAGTGAGGCCATTTTTTATTATTAAAACGCAGCACAACACCACTCCTTGTGCGATGGATTCATTTTCATTTTATTTTACAAACTCTGTGTGTCATAAACACAAGCCAGTGAAAACAAATGGAAGGAAGCATCAGCTACAGACATGTGTCAAATGAAATTATCTTCCAACAAAATCTTCAGTTCTGATGGCATTTTGACGGGCGTTGTAAAACTCATCAAATTCTCTTACAAATTACAATTCAAATGTACGCCTATTTAGCGTTTTTCATGCCAAGGCCACCTTGTTGTTCCTGCAATGACACGCTGGTTACTAAATATAACATCTTAAAAAAGACAAAAAGAGAGACGACTACCCAGGTGTGGATACCAATACAGTGAGGAAGCCAGTGGGTGTAGTCTCACAGGAGGGTCTGAATTGTTAGTCACTTCAAATGTTTATTCAATAACACAAGTTGACACAAGTTTTTGGCACAAGTTTCACTGTAGTTCCTATGGTTAGGGTTCTTGATGATAAGATTCATGCTCTGTGACTTTCTGCCAGACAAACAAAAGTGTAAAACAAGCCTCTGCTTTTGTTAGTATTTTTTTTTGCACAGAGTTGTGCTGCACTTCGAGCCCGTATGACTGATTAGGCCAGTCTTATCTCATTAACAACCCTCAGCTTGAGAACCTCATTTCAAATGCTATATGTGTGCCACTGCTTGTGTTGTAACATGCAAACACTATAGCAATTGCATCATCTTGCTCTAGGCTCTGGGGAGCTGGGTGAGTGTGTTCCAAATTTATTACGTGATCAAAGGTTTCCATTTTGGGAAATGATGCGGTTTAAAGTTGTATCACATGGTTAAAGTGAGGGGGGGGGGGGCTCAGACCCCCCCAGCTAAGAAAACTGCAATGAGGAGCATTCGATTATACGTGAAAACTGTCCAGTCATTGTGTGGGATAATCTTAACAACCATTATTTAAATAAAACAAGGTGCAGGTAACAGCTCCCCATACAATTGTGATCTCCTTAGATTACTCCCTAGAAAACTTCCAAAAATACGTTCTCATCTAGTATACTTAATAAAATCTTGCACTGGATAATTGATAGTTGAAGTTTTCCAAGAGGAATGACCTAGTGGGTTGGGCTCCAGATTCCCACTCTAACCACTGCCTAAAGGACTGCACCCAGCTTCAAGTTTAACCCAGAGAATGGCTGGGAGGTCTGTTAACGTCTTTCTTCCTGAACGAAGTGGAAATCATTTCTTAAATACTGTGTTTTTTGTTAAGGAAATCGGCCTTTGGGTTAAGCATGAGCAAAACACAGTTGTCTTCGTACTGAAAAGGCAGACTAAGCAGTCTGGCTTCTCTCTCAGACTTTGTGGTTTGAAGTATTTCCACTTGTTTCCATGCCTCCTGACGACTTCAGCACATGGCACAGGAAATATCTCATTCTATCGGTCTCTTACCATTTCTCATCATCCACGGAAGTGAATTTTAAGCATCCAGCGTCAGTATTGCACAGCCCCCTGACCCAACACAAACACAAATAGCTTATAGTTGGCTTGCCTTTTTATTTAACTGGAGCCAACTGCGTAATGTTAGCCTCTTAATATAATAGCCTGTCCAGGTTTTACTGCGTGCCAAAGTAAGCATGACTTCGCGGTCACAGCAAAGTGCGACAAATTGGTCTCAGAGGACAATCCAGCAGAACCCAAATAAATGAATTTACTTCCATCCAGAATGGTAATTGAAAAACATGAGGACTAGAGAAGAGTGAAGTGAGCTGGACTCAGATATCACGGAGGAGGATTCATATCCCAGCGACCCAATCCCTAACTGATTGGACTTGAGCCAGACTTGAGGGCATGTGCAGAACAGCGCTAACAACCATGGAACTACTACACCATATGCTGCCGATAATCATATACAGTGTTTCCTGTAAGTATTGCACACAATGGGAAAGAAGTTCATTACTTACATGGCCCTTTGGTGCGACATACTTGCAATATGGCTGTTAAAATAATGCTGACCCCCCCAAAAATTAAAAACATAACAGACCCCAATGAGCACTAATCTTGGACTAGCTTTTTATTTTCTTCAGTATTTCTTCCCCTTGTTGTCCTAGTTTCACATGTGCTTTGCAGACAGGAAGATGATGTCAGACCCCCTCTTCCACAGTTGTGGTCATTGACCATGAAAACGCAATGCATCACCCGAGTTATTACCGGGTTTTCATCTGTGAAGCGTATCGACAAAAACATGAAAGCAGCTCAGAAAACCAGAACAGAGAATATACAGCAATGCAGACATTAGAATTGGTTTTGGTGTGCCTCCTCTCTCAGATCAAATAGCTGATAGGAAAGATCAGAAATCCAATATACTAAGACACTTTTCCAGCATGTTTTTCAATACTTTCTTCAATGTGCATCCCAGCAGCACATTGCTGATCTTCATTAGGCAGTTAATAGTTAAGACAGTATAACATGGACAGATACAAAGAAGCGTGACACTGCAAAACTGGAATCATTCTGACCTCCTGTATAGTGAGTGCATGATTAACCAGACCCATTACAAACAGGCATGCATGTGGGCATCTGGAATGGGTTTAGCGAGTGGGTATAAGACATATAGATCACACTACATTCTGCAATGGGTTACCTGTAATCTACACGCACGTATGGGTTTTCTTTAACCCACTACCATATTTGATTTTATCATAGATTTTTTTTTTTTTTTTTGTAATTAACTATTGTTAGTTGTTTTATTCTTTATTCGCTACAGTAATGAACCAGTTTGAATCTGTTTTGCACATTAAAGCATTGTCTTGTTAGTGGATGATTTCAGTCACTGTACAATTAAACATGAGCATGTAGAGAACTGTGAATAGCAAGGGTGCAAGGCTTTTATCAAGAATAAATATTTAATTTATAGATAAGGATCTACCTCAATGTTATAATACTGTGTACTGGATACAATGACCATAATATTTCAATTAAATTATTTTCCTACAGTTTAATTCTGAATGTTGTCATATTTCACACACACACACACACACACACACACACACACACACACACACACACACACAAAGCTGTTCCCTTTTTTTAGAAGCACCTTCTGGTATTTCATGAATGTTATTTTAACCAGTAGTTGGTCTCAGTGTAAGGCCTGCCAGACCAGGGTGTTAATTATTCTTGTCAGCTTCATTTAGGGCTGTCTTTTTGCAGTCTGCTCCAGTCTGGGGTGACCTTTGACTTCAGACCAGGGGTCACAGACTGCCACAGAACTAAATAACTTATAATGTGAATAATGAATAAAATGCAGATCAGGAAATAGACAATTCCTTCCTTTAAATACTATACTGGGTGGTTCCTGGGGTTAAAAGGGGTTACTTTATATACTAATACTAACACCAACACCAACACAATTGATAATAAATAATACAAATACAAATTCATAAAGAATGATTCATGAAATATCAGTTGGCACTCAAAATCACATATTTTGTTTTAATAATCAGGCACAAACAAGCATTTCTGAGTCCTTTCCCCCTATAAACCTGGCAATGTTTTTCTTGTCATTTTCCTTTGAATGTGTCTACAGCGACCTCTGGTGCATTTGCTGTAATTTTAACAACTACAAAACAGTTGATTGTCGTATTGAGAGCATTATGTTAATCATTATTCCTGAAAATATTCCGGTAAACCAAATGGGCAATGGTTTACCAGTAATTATGGTTGTGGTAAAGTGTTTACAAAGTCATTCTGTAATAACACCCGAGCCGTAGCTCCACACAGAACCTTGACCTAATCGCTGTTAAGTTATTACTGGGGAAATAGAGCAAATTGCAGATAGGCCTAAAATTGCATCAATTGCTCAATAGTTCCTGTTAAATATTAAATTAAACCATTGTGCTTCTCTTTAAATGGGGTTACAGTTAGACTTTTGTTGAATTAAATACATTTTTTATAAATACATACACAAAGATTTTAACTTATTCATTTTAAGCCATAACAGTTTTACAAATCGCCAGTGAATGTTTCGTGAATAAGGATCACACCATGCTTGTCCCCAGTTTGCAGCAGTGATATTTAAAATATGCAGTTTATCTGTAGACTAGTCAAGCTTATTTCTGAAAAGCTCTACTGATCTGTCTTGAAATATGCTGGAGGATGAATGACTGAATCCCAGACCTGAACCTTTACCAAAATGGATGAAGGGAACATGGTCACCCCTGTGCGTACCGCACCCCATAAACCAGGATGGGAGTTCCTCTATTTGGGATCACCCCTTATTTCAGCCCCCTATCGAGGTATGTTTAACTGTTACACTGATCTATAGCTAATGGAAATACATGGATTTTCGCCATTTTTCTTCAGAGTGTATATTTAGGGGACGCATCACTTAAACAGATATATAAAAAGGTGCATTTTCTTTCACTATAGAGCATGCAGTGATGAGCTCTTGAGTGGCATCGTGGACAAGCTGTCAAGACTGTATGCTGTGATTCAATGTGGTTAATAAAGAAGGCTTGGTTATGTATGGCATTTGAACATGGGCATACGAGCGGGTTGTGTTCCATATATGGGTACAACACGTGGCAGGCTAGGACTGTAGTTTTATTTTTAACAGCAATGTTGTGAGCTAGAGACGTGAGGTTTCAGGAAACAGTGACACCTAGTGGACATTTAATGTTTCCACGTCTCTTTCGTGAAGACCAAAGGGGTTTGAAAACTTTTAAGATCACTGCCCTCAAGTCTGTATCAAATAATATACCAACAGCATACATGTGCCATGGGGGGCCATGCTGAAGTAAGAAAAAGCAACTGAAAATATAGAAATTAGCATTTAGAAGCAAATCGTTATAAGGACACATGCCTTTTATACTGGTTTTGATTTTTTTCTGGTAGCAAATTTTCACAGGGGAGCTCATTTTGATGTTAACCAATAGTGGTAGTGTGTTGCACTGCTATTTTCTACATTTATATTTTCATTCATAAGAAACAAATGAAATACTGCAGTAGTAAACTGGGCAGACTACAATGAAGAAACACAACAGCGCTATTATGATGCTTGTACTGGAGTCTGTCTCTTTAAAATGAGAATATAGGCGGCTCCTTACTTTAGCAACACATGGCTCTTGTCTGAGTTTCCAGACCAATATATTTATAGATTTGGGAGTTCTAAAACTTCCAATCTGGTGTTAAAAACTGTAAACGTGATGATCAGCATGCGTCTGAGCATTCAGAGAGTCACCCTTCTGTTACCGTATATATCGTAATGGTAAACGTTGGAACGTGTAAGACTTTTGTCTGAAAATCCATACCGTGGATTTAATTCAGTGGGACAGTTTTTCCTATGTGGGCAAATGGTCATCATGTAATATATTTATGTAATATTTATTTATGTAATATATAAAGTATTCATATATATATATATATATATATATATATATATATATATATATATATATATATATATGAATACTTTCGTGTAAAAACACTTAGAATAACCCAGGCACACATTTAAAAAGGTGTAAACGCCATGGATCCAGCGGAAGTTCACTACAAGCTTATTAGAAAGGTCCGAATCATTTCAAAGTAATACGAGTATGTCTTCAGGGCAGGCAATGATCCCCTTCAGTATCTATTTTATATCAATGTTTGTTTGTTTTTAAAATTGTGTCAGGGTAACTTTTTGAACTCTGGAGTTCACACAAACTGTTTTAAAATTCAAAAACAAAATGTCATTATAAAATCGTGAACGAAGGGGGTGTTTAATAGAAGTTAAGAGTGAACATCTAAACCCTAACAGAACAACAACAAAACACAAAAAAAGACACCACTGTCTCTTCCCAGCCTCGGGCCGAGCGCTGGTCAGTCAGTTGAGTCTTGTGTTAAAACATACACCCCAAAATCCTAATGCGCGTCTCATCAAGGCATTACATTTGGCAGAAGTTGTGGGTTACGTTAGGGGGAGGTATTTCCCTACGTGGCGAGTAGCAGAGAAATCAGTGCAACAGCCGAAATTACCAGAGGATGCGAGAAAGTTCCAGCTGCCAGGACCGTTCACTGGAAAGAGAGGGTAAGCTCTATTTTAACCTCACCTATCCCGGTTTGAGATGGAACCTGTTTAGGACTTGCATAGTGACCGGGTTTGCATTTGATGTGCACACAAATCATAACCGATTCAGTAGAAAACTAGCATATCCCATGTGTTTTCATAAAGTAACTTAAAACATATTGTCGTTATTATAAACACCGTTATTATTAAATACGTTTAATGCACGATATGTAAATCGCATTCAGCCAAGCCTTTAGCTTTTCAGTTTGTTTTCTTTTTTTTTTTTTAAAGAGATTCATAAATGGAAATGCACTTGTATCTTACAAAACATGTGTGGAGTTCACCGAATGTATTCATTTAGAGATTAAATGCGAATACTACTTGTTGTTCTATTAGTACTGTATACAGATGCGGTCCTTGGTTCATGATGTGTAAGTTCACATAGGGTTGTAAGTGCTGCTGTCAGTGAAAGTGTTTTTCATTGTCGAACTTTCTGGAGCTCTTATGTTGGCGATCGCTTCTACATCTGTGCATTGAACATGGTTCTCAGTGTAGATGTACTGTAGAAATACTGAAGGGTTAGTGTTCTTTTAGTTGGGATTGGGATGTGGGTTCCTCTGCGAATGGGACATTGTGCAGTCTTTACGTCTGGGGTATTGACAGTGGTCTTTAATAGTCTTTAGAAGCATTCTTACTATCATGTGCTCTGTGTAGTTCGTATATGTTTTCAGTAGCGGGGATTCTTACTGTATTATATTAGCATGCAACGTTTATCACAGAGTGATACTTAAAATGTATCGCCTTAAGAATCCATGGCAAAGTTACAGCTTTGCAATTGTAGGTAAAGTACCATCTGTTTGTTCTGTGGTTAACACCGTGCCTAGGGTCATTGCCAGCGTTGACTGCAGTAGCTCCTGCCTCGTTTTGGCGTTTTTTGGGGGGGAATTTAACTGTGAAAAAAATTCCTTGCAAAATTGATCTTAAGCAGTGCCCTGAATTTACAACTTGCAGGTTGAAATCGGATGCATGGCTGCTTCAGCATTGCATTGTCTTTGGAACTGCGGAATGTGTGGCAAGCGTTCACACCGGCCATATTTAAGAGCTGTTTAAGGACCAAGGATCGGTAGATGGTGGCAATCTGTCTTCTTTTGATGTTTTTTTTTTTTTCATGTTCATTGAAGACATTTAATTCTTGTGGAATCTGAATTCCTTGAAACAAAGTGGTGTGATCTTTGAAGCTGTCCTCCTCTTGTGAGTAATGACATGAATTGAATGTAGCTCTATTACAAACCTGTACGTTCAAGTTTAGCTGGGACGGTATACCACCATCTGAGGTTGTGGTTTAGTCTCCCAGCACCACTGCAAGATCTTCCTATATTTCATTACAAGTCATCATTTTGAATAAGCCATTTTAAACATAGTGTATACTGTATTAATGCTGCCAGGTAATTGTAATTAAAAGCCAGAGATGTAGGCTAGGCTAAGTGGTGAGGTCAGTATTCTGACTCATGGCACGGCTGGGCACAAGATTTAGCAATCAAAGGTTTTCAGAAGTATACCAGATTATATACTGCCCTCTGATACAGATGTCACGGTATTCAATCAAAACAGAACAGGCATACAGTATGGTAAGGGTTGGTTCTCACTTAATGAATCACAATGAATGCCATAACAAATAGAAAAGGATTACATTTCTTTTAGCCAGGGGGAAAAAAAACATGATTGATCCTGTGTTACTCTCTACAGTAGATGAATCATTAAGATGACTAATGTGGAATCTGATCAGAAGCCCATTGCGAGCCTCACAGAGACGTGCCCGTAGGGCCATTCTTGATGACATCACTTTTGCGAGAAAGCTGTTTTAATTAATGACAAAGATTCATTTTCAGATGAAAACCTAGCGCCCAGCAACAAGCAAAGTTTCTGGCAGGCTTGTGTTCTTATGAGCTGCAACATCTCTTCCCCTCCAAAGATGAAGTTTCCAGAAACTTGGAGACAGATACACAACACAGATGCAGATATCAGGGATGTTCAGCTTGTTTCAGAGTCTTAAATGAGCAGCCGTGGCTCAAGAATTCTATATACAAACATGATTTGTGGTTTATGCATCCGCTGTAAAATGCATTAGTCATGCTGGGGAAAGAAATGCAGTTCAAATATAGAACAGGAATGTGATGTGCTGGGATTTAATTTAATTTGAATATTCTTTCATTTTGACATAGCTAGGAAATAAGTAAAATAAAGTAAACCACATCAAATGAACTATTACAGAAAAGAGAGGAGCACTGCAGAATGTCTATTATTTACTGTATTTTAGTCTGTAACTAAACTCAATAGCGATGCATTTAGAAATACCTAAAGAAACCTCATGAATTCAATGACAGACGTCATGACAAGTCTTTTTTTTAGTGCCTTCAGTTGATTCACATTGAATGCATTAATCTTCTTTTTGTTTTTCTAAAAGTTAGTTTAGATTTCTTTACAGAGACATGGTCCTTTTTCCAACCTAATTCATTTTAAGAAGTGTTTGTATTTTTGAACATTTGTCCCAGCACTAATTTGGTTACCTTACATTCCGTTTTTTTACGTTTGCTCTCACAGTAATTGTAGTTTACACTTGACAAACTACACTGTACCCTTTTCTCATTTCAAGGTCCTTGTCATTATTTACTTGGCCATCTGGTGTGGTTGTAAATGAAGCAAGGATTGAAAGGTAATCAAGCAGTGTGCTGTGAACAGTTCACAGCTGTTTCTGCACCTCAACAGCAGGCAAGATTTGATAGCTGTTATCTATCAGGCCTGTGTTCTGACTCCTTGTGCAGAACGCATTGTCAAAGCCTCCATACATGAACCAACCTGCGGCACACATCATCACTGAACTGGAAACATTTGGGTTCATTCTCTGACACACAAAGCCAGCCGGAGATGCATCAATACACTGATTCTGCAGAAATGCCGTATGCAGTTGAAGAAAAAACATTTTATTTCATCCGATTATTTTAATATTTCTGAATGGTGGACCACTTGTAATGGAATGCCCCATAGTGATGGATTCAAGTGTACGTTTCAAGCCCGTAAGCTAAAGCACTGATGATTTTGAAGTTCCAGTCAAACAAGTTAGGTGAAAGTATAAACCCAAAGTAAATATAAAACGTAGACCACTGCGGACTGCAGTTACCAAGGCTTTAACTTCAAATATACAGAGTGCACACAGTATCAGGATGTTTCAAACATGTGTGACCAAGGGACAGCTATTCATGCTATGGCCTTGTGAAAGAGAAGAGTTAAAAGATTGTTCATTAGTGTGTGTGTGTGTGTGTGTGTGTGGGGGGGGGGGTTCTGTTTACCCACTTGTTATTCATTTCCACTCTGACCAGACAGAATCTGCACATTCCTTCATCCTGGGCTGTACGCTTGCCAAAAAAGGATAATGTGATCTTTGTCTTGCAGGCCTCAGAGCTCACAGATTCAACGTGTTTTAAACTTTTGGCAAAGAGGAATATGGTAGAAAAAGTAGAACGTTTCTGCTTCTTAGATTATTGATCCACTGCATAGAAGTCACTATAATCACACTATCACTGTGCAACATGTTTCCTAGTGTTATTTACAGGAAGGAATTGGCTCAACATTTGGCTTGCTTTCGTTCAAACTCAAACACCCCTTGGGCAGAAGGCTAAGTCCTTGAAATATCTTGCAGGATGGTCTGCTGAGTTCGGTTCACATACAATGGAAAGAAGCCTAGTAATTCTTTTAAAGCAGCATGTGTGTTTGTAATAAGGGATGTGTGTTTTAATTATAATTATTCTTTTGCATTTGGCAGGAATATATGAAGGTTTAGGTGCCCTTTCCCAGGTCCACTGCAAACGTAAAAGCAGCAAAATACAAACAACTTCTGTGTCTTACTGTTCGTCAGATAGGCAGACACCTATACTAAAGTTAGGCAATGTTAGAAAATCCTTCCTGTGCTGCTTTAAGTATTATTTATACATGTGGTAATGTGGTATTGGGTGGATCAACACCAAACCTACTTGATGCACAGATGACCATTTTAATCCATGTGTGTGGCGCTGGGAGTCAAAAATGAAATTTATATATGCTGTTTACAGTACCAGCCTATAATTTAAGGGAAGGTATGTCAATAATAAGTATAATAATAATAATAATAATAATAATAATAATAATAATAATAATAATATAATATTAATAATAATAATGCTTTCACTTTGAGCTGCATGTGTAACTCCATATGTTTTCACTTCCTGTAGCATGTACCTTGTGTAAATCCATGCCAGGAAGCAGCATGTTTATTTTGAGCAGTTCAGATGTATCGGTTTGATGTAAGGCTGCTTGTATACAGTGGGTATGTGTATCAGCTTGTATTAAATGTACTCTTGGTATCTCTGTAGTCTGTGAATGAATCTACAGTGCTACGACCAGTTTTTATTTCATCCCAGGTCAAACCACACTATCGTTTATAGAGCCACATTATTTGACAATCAGCTAATGGAAAATGATGCCATCAGACATTAACTGTTTTAGTTTGAAACTGTTGACAAAAGCAGTGGACATGTTTTTCTACTTGGCTATGGTTTTATTCCCCTCACACAATCTTTTGGCCAAGATGAGTTCAGTTTCCGCTTGTTTTACCACCAAGTTAATGTCCAGTTAACACTAAAATCAGGCCTCCTCTGATTATAAAAAACAGATTTGGTGAGGAAAGGAAACAGTAAGCCGTTCTTGGCAACAAAACTTTTGGAATGAAAGTCTGTGTTTGTTAGAGGCACACACAGTTGTTTCCGTGGAGACAGAAGTTTTTCAGGCAAAACACAGACAGTTTATTGGATGATATTTTTCATCAAATAAACTTCAATTAATCAATTATCATACAGCACCTTTTGTAAAACTAAAGCAGAGAGACCTGACTTAAAATGTAGGACCTGTATTTTTTAAATGCACATACTCCCAAAAGCTGCAAATAGGGTTAGTATAAAGGGAACCTAGTGTATAAAGTACATTTAGCGCATCACACGTCAATCATGTTTTTTTTCATTATTACTTAAAGGAATGACAGAAGGGGTGCAGTAAGAAGTGTCCATGAACCTTTTTTCTTAACAGGCGTTCAGTAGAGATTTATTCTAAATGATTAAACTTAACCAGGCGAAGGCAAGCAGCAGTGTAGCTCCAAGCTACTGCTGTATTCACACCCAACTTTGGAATTTGTATCTGCAGCTGAAATCAAATGACTTCAAGTTCGAACAAAGATAGTGAAAGCAATATAAAGAAGACTCTTGGATAGATTTGGAGTTGGCTTTTAAAACAGGTGCAGCAGTGGAGAGTTTGAAGAGAACTGTTGTGCGTCTGCCAGCCTGTCATGCTTTTCCATTGTTTCTGCTTTGGAATAGCAAAGAATCAGGGATTCGCATTTTCCATCCAGCTCTACTTGCACACTTCACAGTATCCAGCATGATCCTGTGAGCAGCAATAGTTTCTAGCACGGTTGATTCTTTTTTAAAAGGTATAGAAGCTTAAAGTAGAAAATGAGTTTGTTGACTTTTTACTACTGCATGCATGAAATCCGTTTTTTCTAATGAAAGAAAGGGTGTTTTATGTTTGTTATAAAATGCTAGTGCAGTGCAACCTACTGCACAGGCTGTTTATCGTAACTAGGGTCACTATCGACAGCTGGGGATAAAACTGTTACCCTCCCTACCACTACTGGGAACTGACCATGGACTGAAGAACCATGTCCTAACTGGAACAGAGCCCAGCACCAGCATACCACAGATAAGTAACAGGCCCTGTGTATTTCTACGTTCTCTAGGCTGCGTCAGTGTGAAGATGATGAAGTTCTGGTTGTTGTCTCTCCTCCTCATTCAGAGTTGGTGCAGTAGGTGCGCTGAGGCCGAAATCTTCACCTCAATAGGTAAGCTTTTAAAAACCGATTCAGCGAATAAATGTGTAACTTCTTAAGCTGTTCAGCAGAACACAGCACGTTATTTTTCAAGAGGTTCAAGGTTAAACCTACACGTGCACAAGTGTGTTTTGTATACAGGATAAATGGAGCCCATTGTTTAAGAATGTTAAAGTGAGGTTTTTCATGAACCTGGAGCTCGAAAGATTGCAGGGTTTATAGCGGTGTGAAACCCCAGACATGTTTTATATTATTGTCATTGATTATAACACCCCAGAACTGAATTCAAATGTGCTCCTTTAGAGCTTAGAATCAACAAACAAATTAAAGACGTTTTCTTGGATGGCTATAATATGAATATGCCTCATGTTGTACTGAAATAATATTTAAGCAGACCTTGAGCAAACAAGCACAGATATTTTATTTACTTTCCTCCCATTTAGTGGGAGAAACTGGAAAAAACATTCTTCAAGGGAGCACATTAATTGGCCTTAGTTCAACTGATCTGTGAATATTGCAAACAAAAAAATGTGAAAAGCTTCCAGATTTGAAGTTTCTTATACAGTTTGATCAAACATAGCTCGGCAGGAGCAGATTTGTTATGACTTGTTAGAGAGTTATCCACTGTTAAGTTGAAGAGATTGGCTCTAGTTTTATTAGTTTAAGCCGATGACATTTATTACCTGATGGAAAACAAGCAACTCTTTGTAGCCACATGATTTCTTAATTTAAAAGAGGAAACAATATATTTTGATATGAACAACAGTGATAGCAATACTAATAGTAGTGGTAGTTTAAGTGTTGTTTCTGAAACAAACATGTTTTCTGAACCCCTTCTACTTGAATCCAGCTGTGTCAGGCTCTGGATAGAAATGGACATTTGTTTTCATTCTGGACAGATAATCCAGCGTGTCTGAAATGAGGCAGTTGGCTTTGGACCGCTGTGCAGCTGGATAAGAGGAGAACAAAACATTTAGGAGACTTGTTTGGCTGGTGTTAAACTGTGCAAGAAGTATTGTAGTGTAAAGGTTTGTCTGCCTGTTCTTCAGCTGAACTAACTGTTTTTAGTGGAGATGTCTAAGATTCCTCTTCTCTTCTGGTTATAAGATATCTTCTAAAATAAATGCGTTCAGACAGTAAAGTGTGTGGTGGAATTTTTTTCCCCTGGGTTATAAAAACAGTACAGAAAAAGCCTGTAGCAAAGGGCAGCTAAAAATACTGAGATGACATAGAAAGATATTTTCCCCCACTGTCTTTTCCAGACCTCCTGTATTTATAATTTTTTTTTAAATAAAGAACCTACAACATGCAACCTATGAAGTGGAAAGTAGTGGATGAATTTCCTATCGGTTTATTTAATGCTTAGAAAAATCACGTCGGCTAATTTGTCACATAATTGTTGTCACATAGCGTATGACCAGTTGTCAGCCAAGCCTGTAACCTAACTGATTTAGTTTGAAGTCTGACACGCCAGCAATGAAACACAATACTAGGCGTTGATTCTTTTTCTGTATTATTTTCCCCGTTCTTTTTAGGTCAGATGACAGACTTGATTTTCACAGAAAAAGAGCTTGTGCAGTCCCTAAAGGAATACATCCGGAAAGAGGAATCCAGATTGGTTCAGATTAAAAGGTAGAGATTTCAGCGACTGGTTTATCAGACCCCGTTGGAGCTAACCCTGAACTAGCTAATGTCACCTTTTGTAGATCACCCAGTATATTTCAACTGGACTGTCCACACATGCTCTGCTTCACTGTGTCCTGGGCTTTGAAAAAAAGGGGGGTGGGGAGGAGTAAACCCAAAGTTAGTTTTTTTTCTCATTTTATTTCATGGTATTTTTTTCAGTTGGGCCTCCAAATTGGATGATCTGACCCACACCGCGACTGCTGATCCCGAGGGCTATCTGTCCCATCCTGTGAATGCCTACAAGCTAGTGAAGCGCTTGAACACCGAGTGGGCGGAGCTGGAGAGCCTTGTCCTGCAAGACCCTGCTGACAGTATGAATGAAACTCAGCTTCTCAGAAACCCTTAATACTTTCAATTCTACTTCCATTCGCACTGCTGTGCTGACAGGATTTGTGCAAAACATTGAAGTTCATATTGCCTTGACTTCCTTATTTATTTGCTGGCAAGTCATGTATGGAAAATTAAAAAATATACTTTATACTTTCTATATCATTATGTAGTTTAATGCATATTACCCCCCCCCCCCCCCCCACACCCCTGCCATATCCTAATTGGCAATGTGGTAAAGACTGATCAAAGAACAGCGGTCATTTTTCTAAGCCGCTAAAACATCTGTTTGACATCTTTGAGTGGTCCTGCACAGCACTGGTGGTTTGTGCTTATAAAACACAAGGGGAAGCGCTGTTGTAAGTCTTTCACCTTGGGGAAGCTGTTTATTAAACGGGTCCACAGACAGAGTAACCAATATATACATATGTTTCTTTATTCTTATATTCTCTCCTCCCAGGTTTCATTTCTAATATGTCTGTGCAGCGCCAGTTCTTCCCAGACGAGGAGGATGAGAAAGGAGCAGCTAAAGCTCTGATGCGTCTGCAGGACACCTATAAGCTGGACTCTGAAAGCATCTCCAAAGGCAGGCTGCCAGGTAAAAAGAGCACCTGAGCTACAGTACCTGCGGTCCCCTCCACGCTGACTTCAATCCTGCACGCTTCAGCAAGGTGCACAGTGCAATGGCAAATTGACATTTACGCCAATGAAAATTGCTTGCATTATGCAAAGCAGACCAGTTAAACGAAGCTTGGAAAAAAAAATGAACAGTGCTTTCATTATAGATGCATGTTGCATGTATGAATGTCTCACACTCACCAAAGCTATTGCAGATTCCGTTGCTTAATAGAAGATGAGCCAGTAGTATTGCTGTTAAGTCTTACAAATAAATGTTTTTTCACCTTTTATTGTTTTAGCTGCAGTGCCAGTGGCTGCTTGCCTGTCCTTTGTTTCCACATTTGAAGGATTCGTTTTAAAAACAAATGAAGTACAAAAAAAAAGAGAAGGCTTTCAGTTGTGAAAGTTTGGCACGCTTTATAGTTTGAAATGCACAGCAGTAAATTGTTGTGGACAGACAAGCCCTGTGGCATAGCCCTAATCAGATTAGGTTTGCATAGTGAGTGACTGTAGTGCTTTAGACAGCGGCCCTTGGCAGACAGTGCCCAGACATAGCTAGTGTGACTGCTGCCAAGGCAACAGTCTGTCTTATTTTTGGCAGCACAGAATATTCAATGTGATCGGCAACTACAGCCTTCCTGAACTGTAGAAGACTAGCTTCATACCAGAGATGGAAATAACTCCCATTGCACAGCAGTTTGCTCCACTCCTGGCTTTACTCTGAGTTTAATAAGACGCACCTGAGCTTGATCCCTAATGCACTAATCAAGCTTGTATTAAAACCTGGAGTGGGTGAAGCTGCTATGCAGCAGGAGTCTGATTTCCATCTCTGTTGGTACTGATGCTCTCTGCTCAGGCGTGACGTTCAACGCCCTCCTGAGTGTGGATGACTGTTACGACATGGGGAAGACGGCCTACAATGACCATGATTACTACCACACCGTGCTGTGGATGCAGCAGGCCCTGAAGCAGCTCGATGAAGGAGAGGAAGCTGTCGTTTCCAAGCCTGATGTCCTTGACTATCTCAGCTACTCGGTTTACCAGATGGGTGACCTGCATCGAGCCATTCAACTCACAAGGCGCCTGCTTGCAGTCGGTAATATTCCATGCTCCTTTTACACCTTTTCTTCAGGTTGCAGGGTATTGTAGCATGTCTAGGGTGTCCAGGGTAAGGGGGTGCAGGCAGACTATGTACAAGAGTGACCGTGGTAAACGTGGTAGCGCATGTGAAGGCAGTACATCTTTAACTGGTCTTCCAGACAAGCCTGCTGCTGGTGTTTTTTTGCAAAGGGATGAGTTCCCTTTGTAGATCCTGCACCCACAAGAAAGCTTGCAACAAGTACAAAAATCCTCACTGCTTTGGATAACAAAAATTAGTCGTACAATTGGTTCCAGGCTTTGTTCAACAAAGCATGCTTCGAATTGGGCCAGTGGACAATGCTAGCAGTGTTACAGTTAACTAGTAAATTTGGGCGTTCATTGAACATTTTCTGCAGTGTTATTTGCATTGATTAAACTGTGAAGTTCTCATTTTATAAAAACCCAGGCTCATGTGTTGATGCAATAATTGTTCTTTTAAAATGCTGTGCAGTTGGGAGCTGCATACCCTCATTAAAAAGAACAAAGCAAATATGCTGTTAGTAACAGATAGGGAATCCACTGCCCTTTGTGTTTAGAAGAGTGGGGATTTCTCAGAGCTTAAGCTAGTGGTGCACAATTCTGACTCTTGAGATCTGTTCCAGTCTGTTTTTTTGTTGCAGAAACCCCCAGCAGGTTCTCTTAACTAATTTAGGACCTGCTTGGAATAAAGACCAGGACTGAAAATGGATCTCCTGAGCCAGAATGGTTCATTACTGGCTTAAGCAAAGGGAGACGTTGTTTTCTTAAATTACCACTGGAGGGCAGAGTTACTTGTAGGATTTTTCCGCTTCAAACATTCTACGAGGAGTGGGTGAAGGTATAGGTATGGGTTGTGGGTTTAGATTTCTACATGTGTGAATGTTAAAGATATATATTTGAGAATACGTTTGCATTATAAGGTCTGCATGCATGTTTTTGTTTTCTTTTTTTTTTAATTTAGTTGTAGCCAATGATTTTTATCCCATTTTTCTCCACAATTGTGTTATTATTAATCCCGGTTCACCCCCCGGCGACTTGGGAAACGGCGGCTGACACACACGTCCTCCGAAATGTGTTCCTGCCAAGCCATCTTTTTTCACACTGCGGATCCACAGCGAAGCCATCAGACCTATATTGCCGGAGGACAACACAGATCTGAATGGCTCCACTGCAGACCCGCAGGCGACCTATCAGCCACAGGGGTCGCTGGTGCGCGATGAACCGTGGATTGCCCTGCTGCCCTCAGCCCTACCTACCTGGGTGGCGCTCGGCCAATTGTGCGCCGCCCCCTGGGAACTCCCGGTTACGGTCGGCAATGACATATCCTTGATTCTAACCTGTGATATCCAGGCTATAGGGCACGCCACGCGGAGCGCCTTTACTGGATGCGCCACTCGGCAACCCCTTGCATGCATGTTTTTAATGTACATGTAACCGAAACGAAACCTCTCCTGATCTCTCGTCAGAACCGACTCATCAGAGAGGAGGAGCAAACCTGCGTTATTTTGAGAGGCTGCTGGGAAAGGAGATGAGGGAGAGTAACACTGAGCAGCCCCCTGTCACAGAGGCACCTATAGAGTTCAGAACCTACGAGAGGCCTGTCGGCTACCTGCCTGATAGAGATATCTATGAAGCACTCTGCAGAGGAGAGGGAGTGAAAATGGTAAATGAAGAGTACTGACGACTAGCTAATCCAAACCTGATAGTCCTATCTGAACCGTGAGCGACCGTGATCAGAGCCACAGCGTCGGAGGACAACGCAGCTCTGGGCAGCTTACAGGCAAGCCCGCAGGCGCCCAGCCAGACTACAGGGGTCGCTGGTGCGCGGTGAGCCGAGGACACCCTGGCCAACCTAAGCACCCCCCCACCCCCACCCTGGGCGGCGCTCGGCCAATTGTGTGCCGCCCCCTGGGAGCTCCCAGCTACAGTCGGCAATAGAATAGCCTGGACTCGAACCGGCGACCTCCAGGCTATAGGGAGCATCCTGCACTCCACTCGGGAGTCCCTTATCAAAGGGTTATTTTGATGAAATACATAAAAAAAATAGACTACAGATTTTTAGTAGAAACGGTCCCAAATGGTTCGGGTACACAGAGCCCACTGTCCTGGCATTGTAACGAGGTACGTGTGGACAACAAGACCCACAACACAGAGGCTCAACTTTCTCTAATGACATCCACAAGTCTAACAACAAACAAAAAAAAAAGACAAACCTAACAATAGTGTGACAAAAAAAAGAACCTGTCTGGAGCAGTGCTGAGAAACTGGAATGTATAATAATAAACAGAAATAAGAATTTTTGTTTGTTTTGTTTACTCTGCTACAGTACCAGCAGATGGCAGTGTATCTATAAACTTGTCAGCTTTGTGTCGTATGTCTACGAGGATCAACCTGTAGTTATATGCCTGAAAAGACTTTCTGATTCATCCCGCGTGTAACTAGCAGACAGCAAGCGCATGCAATCCTTTGTTTTGCAGACTACAGAGAGGCAGAAGAAGCTGTTCTGCAGGTATCACAATGGGAACAGGAACCCCAGGCTGCTCCTCGCTCCTATGAAGGAAGAGGACGAGTGGGACAGCCCGCGCATCGTGCGATACCTGGACGCACTGTCAGACACAGAGATCGAGAGGATCAAGGAAATATCTAAACCTCAGGTAAGAGGAGCAGCAGCTCTGTGTGTGCGTGTGTGTGCTTGTGTGTGTGCGTGCAATACCTGGGGAGTCCAGTGAATAGTGCAACATTTAACATGCTTCCTCACCTCACACATTCAAATAATTTTTACATTTGTTTTTGACACAGCTGGCGCGAGCAACTGTACGGGATCCAAAGTCAGGTGTTCTTACAGTAGCCAATTACAGAGTATCCAAAAGGTAAGATTTTCAAAGTGGCAGATCTGGTGCAGGGTTGTGTGTGAGGCATCGCAGTTCTGTAGGGGTGCTTTAATCCACAGGGGAACTGAAACGTTTGTCTTGCTTTGTGTATTAGACCTGCAGGTTTTGGATTATAATGACAGTCTAACCCTGGGGTGGCCAAAGGTGGCCCTTCCAGTCCTGGTCTTTGTTCCATTCTTGTTCTAAATTGTTTAATTGAACCAATTAAACCGACATCCAGACCCTGCACTAGTTAACTGTCTCATTGTATCTGCAAACCCTGGAGTGGATTGGTCCTCCGGGATCGTGACTGGACACCCCTGGTCTAACCATAACTCACTAGGACCTTATTTCATGTTCTTTATTTGTGATTTTTTGTAATTGTATTTATTTATTTATTTATTTATTTTTAAATACAATCTTTATGTATTACTTCATTTGTACATTGCAAATGTTGGGCTATAGTGCCTGCCAATTCCCTTAAATCAATATGAGTTTGTAATCCAGCATCTTATCGTGCTGGGGCTTTTTTTATGTGGTTTTACCAAACGAAAGGGGGGGGGGGGGGGAGGGGCGTTCTTAGTAAGCTATAGTGAAAACAAGAACTGACTAAGCAATTCTAGCTGTGAGCTGAGTGAGATCATTCAAATAGAAAGATGAGAAAAATGGAAGTAGGTCAGATCCCAAAGTAAGATAGCACAATGCCTGAGTTTAATGTATATTCTAGGAAGGCAGGCTTTAGAAAATGGGAGAAATTATGACCCCCGCCCCCGCCCCCACCATTAATTAAAATAATGTGTAGGTAGAGAAAACACGCAAGAACAGCACACTATACAAAATAACAAACAAACATGTAGAGGCCCTGTACCTTACTCCTCCAGAACAAACAGGAGGTTTGTCATTCTCTCATGTGGTGTGAAACGTGGCTTTTCTCTTTCTGTTGCAGTACCTGGCTGGCAGCAGAAGATGACCCTGTTGTTGCCCGTGTGAATCAGAGAATAGAAGATATAACAGGCTTGACCGTGGAAACAGCTGAACTGCTTCAGGTACTTTGATAAGAAATCTTTTTAAAGATGAACTGAGCTCCTGTTTTGGCTTTGCTTGGGTTACAAGTCCACAATCTCCCCACGCTGGCTCTTCTAGCGATGACCGACCTGCAGAAAGTACGTGCAAGTGCTTTGAGGAATTCCTCTGATGTCTGACGTCAAAATTGTTGTGCTATGACAGTGAGCGGAAAATCATGCCATAGGCCTCCTACATGTGAGTCAAACCACTACCCGGATTAACTAAAATGGTTCTAATCTTTTGTTTTAATGTTTTTAAGATGCACTACATGCTGCAATGGTCTCACCATTATCTACCACAAGCGGAAGGCTCTATTTTTTATTTTAGTTTAGTGAATCACGATTTTTGTCTTTTGGGTATCGACTGACCAAGTGTGCCCTCCCCTTAATGCCGCGTAAATGCTGGGTCTGTAAGTTACACTCGTTGTCTGTAATCTTTTCAAACAGGTGGCTAACTATGGCGTTGGAGGACAGTATGAACCACATTATGATTTCTCAAGAGTAAGTATCCTTCCGTACATGGATCTTAAGAGCCACTGTGGTTTTCTCCCCTCCGAGATAAAGGGTTGTATTCATTTATTTTTGAATGACACAGGTGGAAACGTGTTTGTGCTTCCTGTGCGTCAGGTTTCCTGCTGAGGAATCTCTCATGATCAGACTGTTGTAAATCAGTGGTTTTCAACCTTTGCCCTGGAGAACACGCCAAACAGGAACTTTTTTTTTACCCATTATGCAATTTGATACTTTATTGTGATTCCAATATCTATGTTCATCACAAGACTGCAGTGCAAATTTAAATACATAAATGAATACAAATTTGGACCGTTTGGGTACTTTGAGAGTTGATCAGAATTCTCTGTCTGTATCCCCAGGAGTATTTGAGACCACATGGTCATGACAGATCAAACATCCTGTTATTGAAATAATTCTTGCATGTGGTCCCAGTACTGCAGAAAGGGCCGTGTTTTAATGATCGTACACAGGCAACTTTCAGATCCACCTCTGTTCTGATCAGGTAAATTGACAGCACTGTTTCCGCTTGTGCAAGTCCTCTCCACTAGCACAATGACATACAGTATACACATTCCACCAAGATCAATTCATCCAACGTCGTTCAGATTGTTAGGGCTTCTTTATTTTTTCCTGCTATGAGACCAAGCTCATAGCCTTGCTGGGGCTCCTACTGAGTGAGTTAAAGCTGTGCAAATCTGTTGCAGCGCCCTTTCGACAGCACTCTCAAGACGGATGGGAATAGGCTAGCAACCTATCTGAACTACGTAAGTACCAGCGTGTGCCCCGTGTCGGCACTCTAACTTTCTGTCAATTTACTCTCCTCCAATTCTGTTTTCATAGAGAGATGAACCTGAGGCTTTCAAATCCTTAGGCACAGGAAATCGTGTGGCTACTTTTTTAAATTATGTAAGTATGCTTTAGGCTAGGACATTGACTGCCCGGTGCTGTTTGCATTTTGTTCACTGGGAGGTGCCAGCTGCCATATTCTGTAGCCAGACTGCAGAGCTGGAGAACAGTAGACTGGGATGGAAATAAGACTCTCATTGCATAGCTGTTTGATCCATTCCTCATTTTACTAGGAGTTTAATAAGACGCACCAGAGCTTGCTACCTGTGCACTGTGGCTAATCAGGCTCATAGTAAAACCTGGAATGGGTGAGACTGCTATGCAATAGGAGTCTTATTACCATCCCTGTATTGCTTGACATCACAGTCAATGTTTTGAGGAAGCGCTTTTTTTTTGTTGTAAGGCTTTTGGAATCAATGCCCTGCCTATCATTAGTTTACATATCCTGCAAACTGTAAAGTGTTAAAACAGGAGAAAAAGAGAATAATGTTTAAAGGATATACACTAGTATCATTTTATATACAGTAATGATTTGTATCACAGATTTCACACCACATTTTAAGGATACATTTTAAATAGCAAACGATGGTATCAAAAAGGGATATGAACACTCTTGAATTGGTTTGCTACTGATTTTAATCAGCTCTTCTGTCAGCAGTTATTATTGCTGAATGTATTTTTGCTGCATGCACACTTGGCTGTCTTGTGCAAAAGAGTTTTTAAGTGTTTGTAAGTCAAAAACTTTTTTTTGTTCTTTTGCACTAGTTTTACTTTTTTGTGATTGTATATAGACTGTAATTTGAACATACAGAACAGGCACCCTTTTCCAAATCTTGTGAGTTGCTTTGCGCATACCAAGGTGTAATTGTATATGGCAGACTATGCTTTTGATAGGTTAGTTACAAGGGGTGTAACCCAAGGCTGGTCAGTCATGTGCATTATACACAGGATGTGCACTCGTAAGAATTACTGGGAAACAGAATAGCTTGCATCCCTTTGTGTATATTTGAATTATTACGTCTAATTTACAATGACACTTGTTAAGACATGACACTTCCATGCTGCACCCTGTATGATTCTCTCTCTGTACAGATGAGTGATGTGGAAGCTGGAGGGGCGACGGTGTTCACAGATTTTGGAGCTGTAGTCAGACCCAGAAAGGCAAGTATCAGGAAAACACAGAAACAGTTTAATGTGCATTTTAAGCCCCTTTTATTCATTTGTTAAGTTAATCGCAAACTTAAACGGCTGCATTGAATCTGAGAGTGTATCTCGGAATAAGCTCTGTGGAAATTATTAAGAAGAGTGACATGCCAACACACTCATAAAGAGTAATGGGTTCACCACACGTACAAACTGTATGTGTTATGACAGAAATGTGCCTGCTCTATAAAACCTATCCCACAGAATCCTTTCTGAAGCCCTTCCAGGCTCTGAAGATACTGTGGCAGGACTCTTCTAATTAAGGGAGCTGCCTGCAGATTGGTTTGTGTTGCAGTCGGTCCCGCTTCGTAATGAGTTGCTTGCTCTTCTCTGATAGGGCACTGCTGTGTTTTGGTACAACCTTTTCAGAAGTGGGGAAGGCGATTACAGGACCAAACATGCAGCCTGTCCAGTATTAGTAGGGAGTAAATGGGGTAAGTAATCGATGCCGTGCATAAACTATTTCTAAGGTGAAGAGAACAGATCTTTCACTGTGCAGCGAATGTAAAAAAACAGAAAACAAACTGTTATCCCATAGCAGGATCATGTTTGCAAACATGACACATGTGGCTATAAAGCAATTTTGCAGTTATGTATGTAAAAAAAAGCATGTGGTTCTGTGAATAAAGTTTGAGATATCTTGTATGTGTTTTTTTTTTTTTTTTGTGTTCACAGTTTCAAACAAATGGCTTCATGAAAGAGGGCAGGAGTTCCGGAGACCATGTGGCCTGACAGAAGTCGACTGAAGAGCTCCTGTTCTCGCTGCTGATGCCCTCTTGGTTCCCCCCCTGAAAATCCTTTTTCATTTACAATAGTTCACTCTGTGACCACCAGGCTCCTTGACAGTGACACACACACACACCTTTACAGAAAGAAACGTCAAACACTAAACCTTGTCACACTTCTTCTGTTCATAGACTCTTGTCTACAGTGTACTGTGGTTGTGAAATGCGATAGTACAGATAATTTTGCCCTTTTTACCATCTAAAGTTTATGACTTTTTTTTTATCAAGCCAAAGTTTTTACTGTCCTATTGATAAATAAATCATAGATGTTCAATAAATTGTTAAATTCCGTTCCTCCTTAAAATACATTTTAGTAAGTGTCTCTTTTCTTGGAAGTAATGGGAGGGATTGTTTATTTAAATAAATTATACTGTACTATTTGTTATGTGCCTTCAGTAAGATTAAAGAAATAAAATGTCAATGATTTACCATACCTTTGATCCAATTCAAATGTGAGGTGTGTGTCTGTGTGTGTTTCTAACCTGTTACAAAACTAAACAATGCTAAGGGTTCCGGTTGCATATTTCCTACAGTATATCTTGAAATACCAAAATGTCATGCTTGGTTCACAGTGTATGGATCCACTTTAAAAAAGATTGATTATACAGCCCAGTATTAGGCTGCAGGAAATCGTGTTTTATTTATTTTTTTAAATTATTATTATTATTTTTATTTAAACTGCAAATGTGAAATACTTAAAACAGGCTTTGTGGTTTTAAGGAACATTTCCAAGCAGACAGCAAGTGAAGATCCAGATAGGAGTGTCTTCACTGAGGCATTACATTGAAAAGATGCTAGAATGATTGGTAAGTGTACTTTGAGAAGAAAGAAACCATGCTGTTGCACATCCAGTATATCTCATTTGAAGACTTGGGACTGATTTGTTAAAGCTGGTTCTTCAATGCAGTGTTTATATATCTTGTTGCAAACAGCAAAATAAACAGTGTATTCATTTGAATCAAGTTCAATAAGAATGTTAATTTGTGCAGCGAATGCACATGGACAGATCACAGAGGAAATTAGAAGTTTCTCCCACAATTACACAAATACCCACAGATGTATAATCTACCACATGCTAAATATATGCTGTATGTAATTCAGATTTAAAACCACATGCAGTATTTTGAATATTAGCAAGCAGATATTATGATACAGCCAATGCGCCCCTACCCACACTCTAAAGGTTGTTTTTGTCACATAAATAAATGGAGGAGCGAGCAGAGAAAACCCCCTGAACCATAGCAAACGCAGGCAGAGAGTCATCAAGCCTCAATGTACTCTTATATCAACGTTAATCCCTAATATGAACAAGCCAGACTGTAAAATCTGTTGGTTCTGTTGATTTGTCTGAGAACTGTCTGATTACACTCTTTATATTACAGATTGCTTCACTGACACAGCTGGTGCTGAATCTGTCATTAACAGTGCAGTAACAGTGTGAATACTGTGAAATAAAACCCTTATGTTATGGGAACAGTGGCGTGGTTTAATATTTTAGGATGCTGTCCATCTATAATTACACTCTCTATAATTATACTCTAATACCTGTTGTCCTGTTGGTTGCCCTGTTTTAGATTTTAAAGAAAATGTAGCATAGTAAAAGTAAAGTGAATAAAAGGATACTGAAAGCATGGGAAAGAACTGCTTGGAGTCAGCACTGCCATTTTGTTACATGTGGCTTCTTGTTTCATTACTTTAACTGAACGTGAGTGAATCATTCACCTGACTTCTAAATGCAGTGCGGTATTCCAACACGATTAAACTGGTAAGAAAGTTGGGATCTTTCCAAACAGTTTACCATAATAATTTGTGTGCTATTAAACTTTTCAATTATGATAAACGCTCTGAACAACATGAAAAATGTTCCTTCAGGCCTATAACACTTTTCAGGCAAAACATACCTTAGGTTTCTGGTGAGCATGTTCTGTGGATCACATGCCACGCAGACCAATTACGTTTCCCAAACCCTAACAGCTACTGCTAATATACTTTTTATCAAATTCATTTATTTGCTTCCTTGTATATGTCCGCAGAACTTTTAAAATGTAGTACATTCCCTGTTTGTAATGTACACTGCTTTAGAGTAAATACACAATCATTCTATTGAACTTAAAGTGCAGTTTGTCTCCTGTAATTAATAATGCTAATTATTTATTAATTATGATAAGGTTCTACACACACAATAATATTTGATAGTTTTGTCCTGGTGTTCAACATGACAAACACTGTCAGTTACCTTTCTGTTAAGTGTTCCTAATCTAAACTTTTCTCAGTTGTGTTTTTATTGCGTGACGTTTGCTGCCCCTTCAGAGTTCATGTTTTCTTTCTTTGTTGCCATTTGGATTCATAACCACTCATTAGTTTAATCAGTGGAACTCGCTGTAGTTTAGCTGCTTTGTTTTCAGATGAGCTGTGCTGATACACCTAGTGATGAGCTCTGGGTAATGATTCAGTTTACACAGCTTGTTGCAGCAGGATCATTTGCATAACAGCTTCGTCCGTTGCACGCGATTGGTAGAGAGCGGTTTGTATTGGAATGATGCTGTCCCTTAGGCTTCATTTGTTTTTTCTTTACATCAGGTACATTGCATGTAGAGATTTCAACCCTTTCTCGAGTATGGCTACGGCTTTAAGTGTGTAGAGTAGTTGTTTTTTAATTGAACTTGGAGTATGGATCCCTGAGCATGTTCATTGTTGGCTTTCTCTAGACTTTAAAGATGAAGATCCAGGTCCTGATTTCTTCAGTTCTGCTGCTCAGCATGATCTCCCAGCACGCATGAGCTGAGTTCTGGGTAATGGTTCATTTTATTGTGTATTAGTTTGATATCAAATGTACCGGGAATTCCAAATTTGTACATTTTGCAGATTTGCAACCACTTGAACTGTTTGTAGATCTCCACAGAAAAAAAAGATAAAGGTATTGAATATGATGCTGAGTATTTTGTTTGGCAGACATAAATTAAACTGAAAATATGCCAGGAAATGATTTTATTGATAGCGTGCTGTCCAATGTGTCAGTTCTGCTACCAAGAACAGCCAAATTGGACTGCAAATTATCAACAAAAGCTTCAGAAATTGGCACCTACTGTTTTTGTCACTAAGCAATCGTAAATAATAAGATATTATTTTGCTGGGTTCCTTTTCAAGTCAAGCAGTACATTGCATAATAATAATAAAGAAATAAAATTAAAAAAATTCCTCACCCACAAAAGATTTTTCCTAAAATTCTTTGTTTTCGAGAAATTTCTAGAAATTATACATTTCCATTGAGGTATGTAAAGTTTTCACTACAACTGTGTGTGTCTATATATATATATATATATATCAATATATATATACAATCCGGTAATCATTCAAACCAATAAAACAATATGGGATTTACAGTTGTTCTTTTTATGAAATGACTGCACTTTGCAGACTGCCGATGCCTGATTTAGTGGATTTTAGTGTTGAAATAGTCCACCATTCACTAAAAAACATGCCTGCAGTAAAGTCATATAGAGCATCTTGTGGTATAGTAATAATAAGCAAGTCATGATGTCTACTAAGATGATTTTCTGTGCTATTAATGTGTAAAAAAAAAAAAAATCCTGAATTACTCACGAATTACAAGATGACCCTGTTGTTTCTCGAGTCAGTCAAAGAACAGCTGATGTTTCAGGCTTAACGATGGAATCTACAGAAACACTCAAGGTATGCCTCACTGATAGTGCATCAGCCGCTTTCACAGCATGGCCCCATCTTCAAATGAACTCTAGGGTTATTACTTCACTGTTCTTATTGATCGGATAAAATAAAGGGTTGCTTTGGTTATCCATCTATAGACTGCCAGTCGAAACGTTTGTCATTGTATTTATCTCGCTTCTTTTAGTAGCTCAGCACTATTGAGTGTTTTAGAGGTATGAATAAAACAGTCTAGAAACATTTTACGAATATCAAACAACTCACAAGTTCAAGTTTTGTGATTTAAACCATATGTACAACTCTCTAGTGCTGCAGAGCACTTCGCAATGTTTGCATTACATAAGTGATGTCCACTATACTGTATTATATTGTACTGTATTGTATTGCATTATTGATCTGTGTTTGTCTTAACTCAGATAGCTAATTATGGTGTTGAAGGCCAGTGTGAACCGCATTATGATTTCCAAAGAGTAAGTGTCTAAATACCTAAAATGGTGTACACGTTCATACTGTCGATACTGGTGTACACGTTCATACTGTCGATACTGGTGTACACGTTCATACTGTCGATACTGGTGTACACGTTCATACTGTCGATACTGGTGTACACGTTCATACTGTCGATACTGGTGTCACAGCAATAATAATGATTTTGTGTTTGAAAACCTTTAGATTCATGTGAATTACGTCGACTACAAGATCAATGGAAGCAGGATAGCTACCTTCCTAAACTATATAAGCACAGCAATGTTATCCTTTAACTTTATGGCGTTTGTTGAACTCTTACAGCTTCATGAAGTGGAATTTTAATTTATCACCATGCATTAGCTGGTACTCCATTTAGTTTTAGTTTCTTATAATTGTGTTATACTTTTTGAGAGGTAAAGAATGTGTTACTATGTATAAATACAGTCTGGTGTTAGTGTATCTTCTATATATCGATTCCAATTTGAAACCAAAGTGTCTGTTTAAGATGAGTGTTGTGGAGGCTGGAGGGGCTACAGTGTTTCCAGACATTGGTACTGCAGTTCAGCCCAAGAAGGTAAGCATGATTTGGTTTTGTTCTGCATTTAGGTACTTCTAGATTCAAATACAAATATCTGTATATCTATCTATTTAATGACTTCTTTTTGAGGAGATACACAAAAGGTTTAAATGATTGAAACATATTTCAGAATACCTTTCAACCCTTATCTCTCTCTCTTTCATATGTAAATGGGGTAAGTCGAGCACTTCTATGAATACTAGGAATGCTCATTATGAGAATACTAGGAATGCTCATTATGAGATGATGGAAATTCTGATTCTGAATTCTAAAACGCAGTGTCAATTTTATACAGGCCTCCGCAATGTGAGATAAGTAACTGCAGCAACAGGCTTTTAATAAAACACACCCACATCTTGTTGTCATGTAAAATATATGCTTCTGTGTGGATCTGGATTTGGGTTTTATATACAGTATGTGCCTCTCATTTCTGATTACAGTTTCTAACAAATGGATCAGAGAAAGAGGTCAAGAATTGAGACGGCGGTGTGGCTTTTCAGAAGTGGATTGAAATGGGTTAAATGAGTAGGCCTGTTCTGTATTTACATTGTGTGGTAATGAACAAAATGTGCTCACAGCAGGCCTGCCATTGGCTATGTTCCAATAAACATGCAACAGTGAAATAAAAATCAAGAAATACAACCTAACATTTTCAAAGACTTATGTCTTTCTTGATGTATTTCATTTTAGATTTGCCATAGGGGTATGAGTGCCACACTACAGCTCTGGAAAGGGTTCAGTATACATTTAAAAGAAACGTCTAGAAAGCTTATGTTTCCAACATAGGCTTGCTTGATAACAACCTTCTTAAATATGTAAATTATTTCCGTTTTATATAATCCCAATATGTTTAAGACTATATGGGTCACAAAAAAGCTAAACACATAAATAACTGGCTTTAAAAAATGATCAGTATAGGCACACAGCTTTATCTCTCTCAAAGTAGAGTTTACAGAAGTCTGAATCAGTTTAGAATCAGAGGGTGGTGAGGGGGGGGGGGGGGGTTGAGGGGAGGATGTGGGGAGTAGCCATTCATTCTAATGGAATCTTGATGGTGTCTGTTTATAAAGCCTGCGTCACTTCTCACCTCTGCAGAAGACTTTTAGGGGGAGCCCAAACCAGAAAGGTCTTCCATGAACACCACAGGCAGGAATTACCCTGCATTGGAGTAAATGGAATTATTCCCATTTGATAAGAGATGGTATAGTGTAGGATTATAAATACAGTATGTCAGCATAATAAATATCATCTAGAGATCTAGGGTGTGATGGAGGAATTAAACCATGTGCCATAGTTTTCAGTTCATGGAGTTATTGCCTCATAAAGATCCATTCACACATTTTAGCTGCACAAAAAGACCAGTGACATCACATGTAGAACAGAAATACAAAGCTTTGATTGGTTGAAATGTTGATCACTCTGTGACAGTTCTAGTTCAAGTCAATGCAACCTGGTTCTGTCCAGATCAACTTATTTAGATAAGATAGAAAATTCATTCTTTGTTGGCCACTGCCCATTGGTTTGCTTTGTTTGGCAGGACTTTGGTGCCTGTATATTCCTACACTGGTGATTCATTTAATTTCTTTAATTTAGTCTTTAACTCCCAAAATGCATATTTTTACCAACATGGTTTATGTTGTATTTTAGAGAAGTTTGGAATTTGGGTGGTATAATAAATGATATCCAAATGTAATCTGGTGTGAGGAAGGACAGGTGTCAGCTACGGTATATGGAGCTAAACATCAAAGCGCAAAGGGTCATTTTGAACTTTTACAAGATGGAAATCAGTGGACCTGTAAATGTGACTTGATAGCAATAATGCAGTTTTGCATATTCGTGTGCGTGTGTAAAAAGTCATGCTCACTGTCATGAAGGCATGGCTGCTACAGGAACCACATCAAAGACCTAGAATAGCTTAACATCTTTGTTGGTTACGTCTGATCTTATTTTTGTTGTTTCTTTAATCTAAAGTAAGATATTGAGCTCTAGAACAATGTAATAGTAGATGTACCTAATTGCTCTTTTTCACTAGGATTCTAGAGCAGTGGAACAATCTGCTACACACCAATAAGTCTTGCAAGAATGTCGATGTGTTTATCAGCAAATAATCTGTGGTATTTTCTTTCTGAAAGTATATTTAGACACATAGAAACACATTAAGTTTCGTTACCAATCATACTTGCATAAAAAGGTACACTAAAACGGTCCTTTTATATTGGAGCTTTCTATACCAAGGTCAGACAAGAAAGGAGAAA
This sequence comes from Acipenser ruthenus, assembly GCF_902713425.1. NCBI lineage: Eukaryota > Metazoa > Chordata > Actinopteri > Acipenseriformes > Acipenseridae > Acipenser > Acipenser ruthenus. The sequence continues at coordinate 26,744,752 of NC_081211.1, forward strand.
ACAAACTTCAAACATTTTCTTAGCGCATGCAGTCAGTTAATTAGACCGCGATAGCATCGGTAGATCAAGACCTGCTAGTGCTCTGCCCTCGTTCGACACTCATGGAAAGTGCACAAGTCTTTTAAACAGCACCCAGTTTAGAAGGCTGAGGATTGATCTTCAAGGGTTGATTCAAAGTTTACATGACACCTTTCAGAACCAGAACTTGCTTTAATTTACTCATGGATGTTACAAAAATGTACAAGCAAACAAATAACAACAACAAAAAAAACCCTATAATATTCCACTATTAACTTGTAAAATATATCTTTAAGAAGTGTCATTTTTCAACATTTAATAGGAATCTGCTACAGAAGTCCCTTTTTAAAAGGGCAGAAAAGCAGCTGTTTGTATAAAGCTGTAGAGAGCTTTATCTCCACTATCAGGAAGTGCAGACGGATATTCCTCCCGATAGAGACACATCCTGTAATGTCAGCGGCCTGTGAGCAACTTCTGATTAGAGAATACTTAGAAAGGCTTTCCATCTCACTGCTCTGACCAAGTAAGACAACCATCTAATGCTATAGCCGTCTTAATTCAACCCTGAATCACCTGCATGTTTGGTGTGGTCTGGGGCTTGGGTTTGTGCCCATTCCTACCTCATTACTAACCCCTACAACAACACTTCAGTCCTATACAAGAACAGTAGAGCTGCGCATGGATGTGAGGTCATCATGATGCCTTGTATTGCTCTTTAACACACTACCTGACTGAAAGTAATACTGAAATCAGTGAATTAGCGAGCAGCCCATGTAAAGTCAAATATAGTACTAGTATAATGTACTGTCAATGTGGCCTTAACAGTGAATTCACTGAAGCTGTGAACCATTTGCATTTTGAAATTTTGAGAGCCACGTATTTTTAAACGTAACAGAAGCTAACAAGAGTTAATTCACTGTCATCTCGATATTTTAATAAGAACTGAGTTTGTCATAATGAGAGACGACTGCCTCTGCACTCTGACTTGTGATGTCATCATTGAACTTTTTGTTGCGTACTTTTAAAGGCAAGAAATGTTACAATTCAAAGGAAAATGCAAACTTCAAAAGGTTTTTGTTTTTTTTTGTTTTTTTTATTATTTTTCCACTCAACGATGATAGACAAGAGCAGTATATACATTCTGAAAATATTGGCCAAAATAAATACTGTTTTATAAAAGTGTGTATTCAATAAGTTATAAGTTCTATAATGAAATTCCATAAGTTAGACAAATAAATAGAACAATAAAATCAAACAAATAAATAAATAAATAGATAGACAGAATTTATAACTCAGAATAAATATGAAATAATCATATGAAAACATGTAGAGGTATCAAGGTCGTAGGGTGCATCACAGAGGTACAGTACAGCAGATGGAAATGTAGTTGCATTTATAGACTTCTGTGTGAACGTAGAAAGAATAAAAGCTTCTCTTGAAAGGATGTCTCAGCATCTTGAAGTCTGCATTCCTTCACCGGTATATTGACCTAAAAAATTTAGAAATAAGAAGGTTTTAAAGAAACATGCAAAAAAACAAACAAGAATAGTAATTCCTGTAATAACAATTTTGATAGCCAGTACTGTCAGTATGGCCCATTTGGAGTGACACCAAAACAGCACAAGAATCTGAAAGTACCTGTAAATCAATGGACAGTAATGTACATTTGTACAACATGAATGATGCTTTTGAAAGAGGAACGGCAGTGTAAGGTTGTGTACAGTGGTGTTTAGGGAGGTTGACTGCTAGTATAGTCCTAGTATAAAAAGTAATGCAACAGTGGTCACTAAAGAAAGGGGTTCACCTGATACACAGAAAGGAGCATAAGAGAACTTCAGGTTTCAATTATTAAAATAATACTTACACCAGAGTAGAGTTCTTTTAATGGCTCTCGTTTCATTTTAAAAGCAATTTTCTTTAACTTTTCAGAATGGTTCTTCGTAGCCATGTCCTCGACTATATGGAGGAAGTTTTGAAAAGAACACTTCTTACCCTGTTAGGATAAAAAATTTAAAAACCTGTCAGTACTATATGCAAAATAGAGATCACATCAAAATCACAGCTTTTAAATGAGTTTAACACAGTCTTGCTGATAGTTGTACAGTAAAATGATTTAGTTCTTTAAAGCAAATAAAGAGATTGAAGCTAGAATCTGACCAACTCATTTTAAAATATGTAAAGCACCAAATTATTTCTAAACATGTCATTAAAAAGGAAGCACATATGTCAAGGTATCTTACCTTGAGTGTAGAGCTGCTGTTAACTTCAGGAAACGTAGTGGAGGACACATCTTCCACGAGCTCGTCTATCTGAGCTATTACCAACTCAACCATCTGATTTATGGGCATGCAGCTACAAATGACACACATGCCAAGCACTAATACTCTTAGAAACATTGTGCTTTCCGCGAATTTTACTCCAATACTCTACACCAGAGATAAAATGATATACCTTCAGTGTGTTTCTGTATTTATTTAAATAGGTGGAGGAAGTGATGTGTCATGGTATCATAAAAAAAGCTTAATTGGGTGATTTGGAAGATAATGTTCCAAACTGAAGGTGGGGCGTAGGAGTTTTTTTCCTCTACTAACTGTGTTGTCACCTTCTGGGGTACATATTCCAGCGATGGGTAAATGGGGGAGGTTGGGCGTGCAGACGTATGTAACACTTTTATCTGGAGTGTTACTTATCGAATTGTGACAAAACTGGCTAAGGACCGCCTGTCTGCATTTATCTGGAGATCCCGAAGTGCATTTGCGTGCAACTTCCGATGAAATCTGATAACTCTGACAAACCCGTGTGAGCTCTGGATTTAAATTGCAATAGATTCGAGATAGATTATTTCACAGTGCGACTGGCCCACATGAGTGACAAGTTCTAATTTTAAAAAGTCCTGCCAAAAAACAAAAGCTTGATCATCTTTATAACAAAGCCAAAGTGAAACCCCGTTCCTAGAAGAACAGGCATTTACTCCCTTTGCGAGGGTTGTGCTTTGAGAATTAGAGCTATCGGCGACATGAAACAAACTGATTGCTATGAAATGCATCCACTGCATTTACAGATACAAATGTTCGACATGCAGACAGACATTCCTAGTGCCGCAGTGTGCCCCCAGATTCCAATGCACCTAGTAAGAATGGTCATCACAATGGGGCTAGAGGTCCTCTACATTTACAATGTTAAAATTCAAGTGTGGCATGGAATTATGATATGACCATGATCCACTCAATAATGTCCCATGGACAAGCTGTTCTCTAGTTATATGCAACACTGTAAAATACACAGAGACAAATCAGATGAACAGACAAACAGCCTCCCTATGAGAGTAACTTGTGCTGAAGAAGGTTCTTAGCAAGTGACATTCAGACTAATAGTCTCATTATTTTATACAACTAAAAACCTATTTCAATATCCAACAATTTAAGGGGCAACCAACAACACAACACCTGGCTGTCCAGACTTGCGTTTTGTTTCCCTGCTTCACTGTCCCATTATCAGGCTTGAGCAGGTTTGGAACTTCTTAGACTAATTTCACATTAGCAGAGCTTTTTGTTAAAGTTCTGATGCCATTTGAATGTAAACATCAATCTCTCTTTCCTACTTTCACCTGAAGAAGACACCTTGAGGTCTTGAAAGCTTGTGATTAATTATGTTTTAGTTAGTCCAATAAAAGGTATTGCATCTCCTTCTCTTTATCTATAGACATTATTTCCCAAAGTGATCTTATGTGGGGTTCCATGGCTGTCAATGATATTAACCAGTGTGATAGTATCAGGAGATTTTCCCCATTCACTCCTATTATATTTTGTCGTGGAGTGATATTAAGCAGGTTTCACTGTATGAGGAAAAACTGTAAAAGTAAAACCTTTGAATAAGTCAAGAACAAAAGCAGATTAAACAAGTCATTTTGGGAATGTTTATTACCATGTAAAAAGTTGTGTATATTCATACACACACATATATAATGTATAAATATTAACAAACAAATAAATAAATAAATATATAATACATTCATCAATCAATGAATTCAAATAAATAAAACAGATCACATCAAATAAATAATCGAATAAATAAACAAATGTATTTTAAACCTTTTTAAAAGAATAAATCAATCAATAAATACAAGCAGCTTCAAAGCCAAACGTAGTTTAGTTCTCTTCAATTCATTTTTTTTAAGAAAACACAGGACTCTCTCTGGGTTTTCTCGATAAATCTTGTAAATGTTTTCAAGAACTTTGTAGATTCCATTTCCTTGTGTTCACAGTCTTTTCTGGGTGGACATGTGTCATTTACATGCTGAAAAAAAAAAAAAGATTGTAGATGCCGTGCATATAGAGTGGCTGTTTCTAACATCCTGACCAGTCTATTAAAAATCAATTTGGAATGACCAACCTTTTAAATGATATATTAAAAAATTACTAAGAACACCAACCTTCAAGCAGTTCTTCAGACCAGTAAGTAGATTTTTCTTTCCAAAAAGTTGCATCCCTTGGTCTAATATGTCCAAGTTTTCAGCAAGGCATTCACAACTCTGAAAAGAATCAACAATCCCTTGATTTGCCGTGCGGGTTAATGCTCTTGAAATAACATTCAAAAAGCCCATTTCAACTTTGTAAAAGCATCTCATGAAAGTTAAACCACATGATCATAATTCACTGGGGTTCCTTCATTTCACATGCAAGTGTATAAAGAGTGCCACCAGGTAGGCGTATATGAAACTAGGCATTACTACCTGTTCAGAATCCTGTTATGTGTGTTCTGTATGACTCTCTATTGTTGTGTCTGCTTTGATAATTATATGCCATGCTTACAAATTATAACAGAATGGGTTATTAACAGCTATGCATTGAAGCCCATAGGTAAAACATTGCGCATCAAAAACTGTGCACCTCTGAAATGCTTCCCCACAACGACACAGAACTCCTAATAGGATTTTAAACAGGAAATGAATTAAATATCAGGAACTTGTAGATGATGTAAAGGATTCCTTTTAACTGTAGTGTCCATTACCTCAACCTTCCCTCCCTCCCTCATTCACGAACCAGTGAACTGCCCACCCACTGACAAGCACTTCAACAGAATTCAAGTAAAACAGTGATACTTACAGTTGTGTTTTGGGGAGTCAAAATCATTGTATTCTGAAATTAAAAAAAAAAAAAAACAGAACCAAAGTTAAGACAGATTCATAAATTGAGCCTGGTTTCACAGACCCAGATTAATCTCAGACCGCATAATGTTACTTCAGGTAAAGTCATCCAAGATCACTGCTGATCTGAGCCTGTGGAACCAAGTCAGTTAAAAAAATATTGCTTTACTTGTGTCATGTCAGCTAAGTTTCATTTATACATTTTAAAATAAATAATATAAGAAGAATACTCACGGTTCCCTTTAATTCTTTTATTTGGTACCATATCTCTAGCAATGTAGCAACACAACAGTTGGTAGGACTGGTGGGAACCGGAGTACTGGAGCTCAATACAAATAAATTCAACAAAATCAGGTAGATGTTCATTTTGATGCCCTCTTGTTTTTCTGCTCCTTCTCTTGTTAGAAAGATGATATTGAGCATCAATACCGTTCACCTTTATATATGTTCAATGAAAGGAGTGGGTTAGTGTAATAAAACCACTAGGGGGAAAAAACACGCTGCCATCTTTAGTGATTAGCATTGGTCGATATCCCGTAAATCTGTTTGTCAAGAAAAAATTTCCCAAAAAAAAAAAAAACCTAACAAAGACATTGCCTCAAAGCTGTACAGGTCTCTGTAACAAAAGTTCAAAAAGTGACATAATGCATTTCCACAAAAACCACCATAGCCGTATCTTGATTACTCTAAATCTAGGGCAGAAATACAGGCGTCACAAGCCCGTCACATCCAAGCTGAGCCATTCTGTGTTTGAATGTACTGTTTTATCTGGCTTGGGGCTGTCTGGAGACTAGAGTTAGGGTCAATTTTTTTCAATTTCAGTTCCATTTCTAATCCTATTTCAATAATTTTACAATGGCTTTATTGAGCAAACAATTGCTGTATACAGCTTAATGAACTTGTCAGGTAACCTGATAAAGCCCATGGTATAAACCTCAGTAAAAGTCTATGCTGTAAAACAGAATAGGAATTGGAATTTTATAAAAGGGAACTGGGATTGGAAATGGAATTGAAATTGAAAAAATAAAATTGACCCCAACTCTGCTGGGGATCACAGGCCCCATATCCTAGCACGGTGGGAGTTTGTCTTTGTGTTGGTAAGACGGTAAAATGCAGACTTGCACGGCCAATATTCTAGAACAACATTGGCTTGGTTTACATGCACGTGAAAATCGACTCTACAGTCATGACTGTGTGACGTTGTCACGCGAATACATCGTGAAACAGCAAAAGAACCTCCTTTTGGCAGCGCGACTTTAAGGGCAGGGTCAATCGCTTTCTCACGATAAAAATAGAAGTAAAAACCCATGTAAACCGGGGCAGGAATCGTGCTCGTGGCTCATGAGATTTCAGCAGTCAAGATCCCCTTCTTCTGACTTAATCCCACGTAATCTCCAGCAAAAAGGCCGTACAAAACAAACACACACACACACACACAATTGACATTTACGGAATACTTTTAACACTAGAACCGCCGCGCTTATACTCATACCTACAACCGCCGACGGCAGTCATTATCACAGTACGTTTTAAACATCATCAATATTAAAATGAAAGACAAACTATTGGATACAACTCAAAAGTTTTATTCAAGCAAATCATATCAAACATCTGCACAGCCGAAACGCCGTATTTAAATGAACAATTAAAAACAAAAGGGTTTATTTTCTAACTTACCACATATAAAACACTACTTCAAAAAATGAAAAAAACTATAATAAAGTAAACATATCAAAAGAAACTAGTGTTTCAAGTTGATGTACATACAAAACTGTAAAAACAAAAGTAGTTTTTAATCTAAAACGAAAGTAACATATGATTTCTCTTGTGTGTGTGTGTGTGTGTGTGTGTGTGTGTGTGTGTGTGTGTGTGTGTGTGTGTGTGTGTGTGTGTGTGTGTGTGTGTCACGTCCAGGTTGAGCTGCTGCAGAGCTGCTGCAGCCTGCAGTTTTCTGATCGAAATGTTTCTGCCGAAGCGCTGTGGCTAGCTTCAAGATTAAATCTCTCCTACTGATATTTTCCCTGGTGCATTCATTGTACAAAACGAAGTAACTGATGGCTGCAAGGTCCAGTAGAGATAACAGGCTTGTATATAAAAAATAGAATATTGTTGGTTATATTCAAAATAATATTGTAAAAGGCGGTTCTTGTGTTAATGAAATTCAACTTTTAGATGTGTGTGCGTGTGTGGAAAGGTATCCATACAAAATAAGTAGCTAATGCGCGGTGTAATTCGGAATGTGCGCGACAACACGTCAATTCATTTCTCTTGTTAAATGTTTTAATCTTCATGGCAACGCATGAAGCTCTCCTCACGAGTCAGTCGTTCTATTCCTCCCCTAAATGACTATAAATTGAGTAATCTGCATTGGTACGGCCGGTTTTTCTTCCTAAATCAGAACTGCAAAGCAACGAATTTCCTGAAAAGTACGGCAAACACGTCGTGAGGAAGCCTGTCATGCCTTGTGCATGTAAACGCCGCCATTGTTCCCTTCTTCAGTTGTGTTTGTGTGAGGTCACACGCATCTTTATCTCATTTTGTAACTAGCGTGGACGTTGGAAGTACCATGGGTTACACAGGAAGGATGCTCTTGGGAATCTCATTCACAAATCGTTTTTGGCATCCACTACTTTTTATTACTCTCTCCAGAGGAACACGGGTGGAGAAATGGACACGCACCGTTGGGAGTTTAACCCATACCTTTCATACGCCCTGCAAAACTGCATCAATGCGACACTATGAACTAGAATAAGCTTCAATGCAGAATCTAAGCCATTTAGTCGTATCGGCCCGATTTACATCTGTCAAAAATCAGTGTTAAGTATTTGTTGCTAAAGTGCAATGTTTAGTGTAACAAATCACTCGATTTGGTGATGTTTGGCGCCCTCTCTGGATTTTTTAGATCATTTTTTATTATTTACAAAACACTTATTTCCAAAAACACTTCTGGTAAGCATGGCAATTGTATAGCACAAACATCGAAAAAACTATTCGTGTTAATTTACCATGGGGAAAGGGGTCAAATAAACCTGGCAGCTGCAACGTGGACTTTAATAAAACCTTTCTTTGTTTTTATAAAGCTTTTACTGCTACCCATTCGTATATGGAATTATTCTACTCAATCATTTGAATTCTAGTTCTACCTTCAAACTCTTCCTCTAACAGAGCATGCAACAGTGACATCGTGTGGCAGGAATGCATTATACAAGCAGTGTAACGGAAATGCAGAACAACTAGACCCAACATTAGAACTCTATTATTATTATTATTATTATTATTATTATTATTATTATTATTTATTTCTTAGCAGACGCCCTTATACAGGGCGACTTACAATCGTAAGCAAATACATTTCATGAAAGTGAAAAGTTCTCTGAAAATGTGTATGTCACCGTTGCTATAAGGTCTTTGCAACACTAGGCACTAGAAGACATGCTTTGTTTAGTTTCTTATAAGTTTTGCTTTAGCGTCTGATTATATTTAAGCTTATGGTTTATTTGATTATATCCTGCCAAAGTTGTGGGGGAAGTTCCCCTAGTGCCATACATGGCTGCAGCCAATAGGAGCTCTTCATTTGTGAAACAGTAAATAACTGTCATCTGATCACAGATAAGAGTGAGCTGCTGCCTCTAACAGTGGTGGTGAGAAAGAGCTTTGGAGTACAGTCTCTAGTACAGGCTGCAGAGCTCGCATTCATTGAAAGAGCATTTGTTTAGACCATTAAAATAGGCTCCTATCTCACTGCCAGACCTGTTTTAGATATGTATAGCTCTGCAAGTTAAGCCAGTATAATAGGGGTGTTGTTTTCAGTTTCATTTCCTACATGTTTAGACTTTAAATTAGATTTCTAGAGTTTAAATGTCAAAGACTAAATGGTTAGCAATATTAAAAGCGTTATGGTTTAAACGTCATGGGTAAAGAAAAGTACAGCAAGAGGCTGAAAGATTGCAAAGAAGTAGCTATCTAAATGGACAGACAGCTAGAAAGGGGGTGCATGCATCTAGACTGGATAGCAATAAAGAAGCCATATAGGAGACTATGAATTTTCTAAAGGAGCATGTAGATCAGGGCTTCTCAAACTCGGGCCTGGGGACCCCCGTGTCTGCTGGTTTTCATTCCAACTGAGCTCTCAGTCACTTAACTAGACCCTTAATTGAACTGATCATTTGCTTAATTAGACCTTTTTACTTGTTTTCAGCTCTTAAAACAGTTGCAGATTTCAAGTTAGCTACAACATTTTATAAGTAACTTGAACTCTGCAACTGTAAGAGCTGAAAACAATTTAAAAAGGTCTAATTAAGCTAACTATTAATTCAATTAAGGGTTTAGTTAAGTGATTGAGAGCTCAGTTGGAATGAAAACCAGAAGACACAGGGGGCCCCCAGGACCGGATTTGAGAACCCCTGATATAGAGGTATTTACAAAGACATATTATCTGAACATTATCCATCGAAAACAAAGCAGTACACCCGCTTGCAGGCTGTACTAGACAGAAGGGAGCAGAGTCATTGTAGCTCTCTACATGAAAGTGCAAATCAAGCTTCAATAAATCAGGCCAAAGTCACAGCTGTCTGGAAGGTATCATGATGCCCCAGTATCCAGTTTTAATTCCACCAGCTCTTGTGGAGTGTCCAAAACAAAAACATGACCAACTAATAAATCATAAAAACAAAATTTCCACCAATCATTAAATCAAAAATAACAAAAAACCATCTCTGAGAAATCTAAATGTTTAAGACCGACTTTATTTAAAAGAAGTCATCTTATTTGCATTCTGTGTTACAGAAAAGGACAAAAAGCCGATGCGCTCTGGGTGTATTAGGGATAGTACTACAATAGTGTCTCTTAAATGTAGATTGATATTGAAAAACACTCACGCGCACACACACAATAATAATCCAACCAGTCCCCCGGTCCTGCAGGCGTCTCCAACCGAATTCCACACAGGCTCAGTGCCACAACGGTATACCACTGCAAGAATACTGGTCTCCAGTGAATTTATTTTTATTTTATTTACGCTGCCTTCTAGGTAAAAAGTCATTTCTTAGGCAGCTGAAATAGTTCAGCCTTATAGACCCATAGTTTTTTTTGTTTAATAGTCAAACTTTGTATTGGGGGGGGGGGGAGGGAAAGAAGAATAAGCTAATAAAAAGGTAGCCCCCATCCCACACATTTATTAGGAGACTGATGAGATAGGGTTAAGAGGGGAGCCCATCTGTGTCAGTACTTTATCCAGCCACTGGAGGGAGCCATGGAGATGAACTTCAATCCAACAGGGGGTGCTGGTGACGTCCTGACGGTGATATTCTGCTCCCCAGCCCTGAAAAAGATTCATATTGAATACAAATATTAGGCAAAAACTTTCGAACATGGTCACCTTGAGTATGCCAATAACAACCCACCCCACGCATCTGTTCTCCAATTTATAAAAACGTAAATGCAAAACACAAAAGAACGTATCACTTGGTGCATCATCAGGCATGGGTCTAAAGCAAAATGACACTTTGTTGTTGTTTGTTTTACATTTAGGGGGAGGGGGGTTGTAGATGGTCAAAAACTGTTTAATTTAAAACACAGTATGGAGAGTTGACTTTCATGCTTCTTTGTAGTATTGCCCAAATGTATTTGGGAGTTTTGTTGGGGGGGCACCCTCAGAACTTTTCAAATACATTCCAAGCACAGTGCCCACTGCCCATAGCACCTCTATCAAAATAACATAGTAAAGTGTTAAGTGAATGTAAAATCAATAGAAGTCGCCGATGTTCTCTTTTTGTTTTTAGTTTTGGGGGGTAGTTCTCAGTGTCGAGCTGTTCAAACCAGCAGCAACGTGAATGTTCTCTGTATCACCCAGCTGATGGCACGGTTACCTTGACGAAGCTCATGCGGATAGTGCACATCTTGGTGAGCTCGTAGACGGCCTCAAAGCCATCGTTCACAGACTGAGCCAGCAGCTGCGCAAACTCCTGGTTATTGAAGATCTTGAGGCTGCAGCCGCTGGGGATCTTGCACACAGTGGTGGGGTGGAAGCCGTGGTGGTAGTTGCAGTTTCTGCTCTGAACGAAGATGCTGGTGTCACTCAGGCACTCGGCATAGACCTCTCCACCGACATAGTAAAGGTGAACTCCTGTACAGCAGCAAGAAGGCAGTTAGGGACACCGCTCAGTATTTGTGGGTGTTGGGAGTGGAAGAGGGGTCACAAACATATACTGTACTACAACAGCATTACTGAACTTTGCCTATAATGCCTCATGCATGGCAGTGTTTAGGTCTAAAGCAGCTATGGGGTAATTGCCCTGATTGAGAGGTATTTATTGCTTTTTACCCTGCTGTAACAACTCAATTGACAGTCAAGAAAGAAGAGAGTCTGCGTCATCAGTGTGGGTTACATGTTTAAGGGAACAGCTGTGAATTACAATAAGAAAATGGAACAGACACTTCCCTTACAGAGACTGATAACTAACATCAAACCGACTAATAAGAAACTGAGAAACTAAAAGCAACATAGGGAAAGAGGGAGAATTGTCAATTAAAAAATAAATCTGATCTGCTGAGACCAGCTTTTTTCATCATTATAATACGTGTATAGAACAAGGTACTCTGGCCTGAACAGTAACAGATGAACGTGGTGATCCGATTTATTCGGCACCTGGATGCTAACCTTTGCCGATGTGGCGCCGGGTGTTCTCGATTGTGGAGTTGCGGTTGACGTTGGACAGCAGGCCCAGGCAGAATCGGTTCTTGTTGTTAGAGGGGTCTGTGAAGCCATCAACCAGCACGCTGGTGGAAGAAGCATAGAAGGCCTCTCCCACTCTGTTATTCAGCTCGTAATACACAATGGAACACCAGTACTTCGGCTCCACATACTCCACTGGCTGCATACCTGCAAGGGAACAGACAGGAGACTGTTACTCTGCAGATTCCACTATGCCATGACACAAGTCCAAGTGTGCCCTGCTAAGCATTCCTGCTCAGTATGAATATCTTGCAGTCTTGCTTGCTGATGCCGATGGTGTATTGTTGCCTCCTTCTCAACAGCACCATGTGTCTCAGCCACCAACCATACACACCAACGTGGATGAAGTGACGTGTTAATAGAAGAGTCTCTCAAAACTGTAGTGCTGATCGATTGCTTTCACAATGAAAGCAAAGCTTTCTTTTAACTTATAAAGATTGCGGTGCACTTAGTTTTTATACAGATGTTTATTATTTAAAATGTGCTGTACTGCTGTATATAAAATGGTTTCTAAATATGCAATCCACATGTTTCCAATGAATATTTGTTGTATTACTAATGCAAGCAGGGTTTTATCGCGTACGGTTGGGTGCAGGGAGGACTGTCTCCGGTACTGCAGATATACCCCTCACAATGATGCTGCCTGTCTCTCACCTCCCCTGGGCATGTTCACTGGGATAGTGCTGCTGTTCCCTGTTTCCATTGACTGGGAGCTATCCTGACACATCTGGTCATCTGGAGGCATGTAGGCAGGGGGTGGAGTATCTGCTGGAGGGAGAAGCACAAAGAAAGCCATTAAGTCAGATTCCAACTCACAACAGTGAAAACAATTATTTGTTTCTTCAAGATGAAATACATGAAAGTGTGTGTGTGTCTAAAATAGACCACAAGATGGTGTTTCTAGAACATGCAGGTTTTCCAAGACAAAAGAAGTCTTCTTGTATGTGGTCAGTCAAAAGACCATGAAGGAGAAGCAACAGATAAACAATCAAGGACAATGACAGAACACATAACTAACAGCGGACAGTGCCCCCTGTAACACAAAGTGCTGTTTCTCCATGACCTACTGCATGTGCAGTGCCACAGTACATGAACTTGATCACATGCTTTTATATGAGAATGTGATACAGAATTAAAATTGTTAAATTCTTCATAGAAAAATAACTTAAATAACATTCTACTGCCTTTCCAATCTGTAGATTGTTTGTTTTTGTGAAATCAGATGTACCCTTTGACATGCAAAGGGAAATTACAGCTGCATTTTAAAGACCAAAACTCAGCAGGGACTTGTTTACATGTTACTGTACCACTCTGTACTCACTGTAATTTGCAACATGCTACAAATGTCTTGTCTAGTCTTTGGTTTAGTGTTTTGTATTTAATAGTGCTGCTAGGATGAACATAAGTTTGTCATGTTTGGATATTCTTTCAAAACGTACCCAGCATCCCATCAATATCCCTATTAAAGAAGAGGGAGGGAGAGACAGGCAGATACTTCTCCGTACCGCAGAATGTGTGTTATTTATTTCAGATGTAATTGATCAACTCTGTTCTCCAGTAAGTACGAATACAAACACGGTCATTATTAGCTGATAAATACATTGCATGCACTGTTTGAGTATTCGTCCCAGCACTAACTTCTATTAAAACAGAAACATGTAATAACCTGGCAGCTGGAAGGGGCTGGAGGGCCCTGAGCTGGCAGGGGAGTTGGGGTAGGGGCCACTGCTGGCAGGGGACGGTGGGTAGGGGGAGTTGGGCGAGATGGAGAAGGAGTTGCTCCCGCTGTGCTGCTGAAAGGACTCCGGGAAGGTGACGTTGTGAGGCATGTGGGGTTCGTTGTGGCTCAGGTTGCGGAACTGGACCAGAAGGCTGAGCTGTGCGTTAAACTCACTGTGCCTGGGCACCAGCACCGGAGGCAACACTGAAATAGGAAGAGCGAGACGGTTACATTAACAATAGAGCGAATAATAGTTGAAAAGGATTTTCAGGTTCTTTTACCAAATTTAAAAGATATGCAAATATATCAGCTACAAAGCTACAAACTACTACATCATGGTACATTAGCTGTAGGTCACATGATTTGACTGCAGATAGTGATTATGCAGCAGGAAGCAGTAGTAACTTTTTATCTAGCCATCAGCAGAAATATGTGCATTATCCAAATCGAAGATAATACCGAAGAATAAAAATATCTACAGCAAAAGAAAAGGTGGGCAAGTGATCACGCTGTTATTATGAAAAAACAAAAACTTCAGTGACATATATCCCCGGCCATGACTGGAGATATAAAACAACGTCCAAACCATTTCTCACAAATGAAAACGGATATGTGGACGGACAGACAGGGGACCTCCACTTACTCCCAGATTCTGACGCTCAATTAACTGTGCTAAAGAATGTCCTTGGAAGTTTTCAAGCAGTTCTCTGGATCAGTGCAAAAGGCTGTGACATTTCCAACAGCCTCAGTGGACAGGACTGGGGCTGAAAACCCTTTGCCCCACCTCACCTTGTACGTACCTGGGCTCTCCACTCGTTTGTAGTGGTAAGGATTGATGCAGACATCCTTCTGCTTGGAACCAAAGGGATACTCGCACACCTCAAGGGGCTTGAGCTCATGGTGGCTCTGGAGGTCAGGCCAGCGCCAGACGCGGCAGTAGATCACATGGGGAAGGCCCTTGCGGTGGGACACCTGGAGTCGGCCGTCCAGGGAGCGAGGGATGGTGACGCATTTTGAGGGCTGTCCGGGGCTACTCAGCGCCTTCTCCAGGTCTTCCATGGCACCTTTCTTCTTTTTCAGCTTCTTAACCAGAGCGTCGACAGCTTTCTCAGCCCACTTCTCCTCTTCATCCCCCTGCTTCCACCCCAAAAGCCGCTTCACTGCGGGGCTGGTGAAAGAGAACAGGCTGGACATTGTCGTCATGGTCGGAACCACAGTTAGGACCTGCAGTAAATTTGGCAAAGATCAGAAAAAAAAAAAAAAAAACAAAGCAAGGTGTTTCCCCTCCAAGGGTTTTCCTCTTAACACAGTCAAAATTCTTGCCAGTTTATTTTCTTGAGTTGTATGCACAGTCTGTCCAGAATAGACTCCTTCTAGTGGGTCAGCTAGTTGGTGAAGGTTTGTAAGATCAACTGTAGCTGAACACATCCAAAATGAAATGGCCAGAGAAACCAGAGTGGCAAAGAGTGTTTGTGACACAGTCCAAAACTAGCTGCCAAAGTGAAATGGAGCCAACTTTTAAACTCTGTGGTGACTGGAACCATTCACAGTATAAATGACAGAGAGTGACTACTGTTTCAATCCTTCGGCCTCCTTCTTCCTGTATTCAGGTGTCTATCCCATACCAGAGAATCAGATTGTTAATATACTGTATGTTCAGTTGTCTTGTGCACACTTCAGAGACCTGTAAGAACAAACAGAACAATGATAGGTGGTGTCACATGAGACATACACACTGTGTCTTCGACTTCATTCACCTATGATTTATTAAATACTGATTTTAAAACTTGTTTTTGTTCCCAATATTAATACATAAGAGAGAAAATAGATATAGCAACCATTTTTTTTTTTATACTGTGTTTACTGGCAGTTTCATATTTGGCTGGTTTCACAGAGCTAGTGCTATATGGGATCGGTGAAACCAACCATGAATGTTTAACGTTGATTACAATTATCCAGATTATACAGATAATCTTTAAAATCAGTTGTAGTCGGTACATTTATTTAAGTCTGTTCTTTTGCAGCTGCTCTGCCTGCTAAAACAAATAAAATAAAAATATATTTCAAGTTTCAGAACAACTCAGTAAGCTGGTCTCTAAAATGCAAGTGTGAGGCTACTGACAGAGCCTACATGCAACACAAGATGCACTCCACAGTTTGTGCTTATCAAGTTTCATTGCAATCTCTTGGCAATCCGACAACCATTAGCCCTACTAGCAAAAAGCATCATGAGGTCAGCATAATACAACTCGAATATGTGCTATTAGCATTCATAACAAGTTAAATCAAAACTGGATTTCTGTTTTTCTACATTTAAAAATATAAGCGAGTCTTCCAATTTAGGAAAAGCTCCTGGTCTGTGATATTCATCCAGCGCAGAGGGATATAATAAATGTGCTTACACGATATATCTTGGATTGTAGTCACTGGTAAACATGACCATACGATGGTAGATGTGGATCAACAGCAGATACTTTGTAGAATTAGTGCAAATCGGTTGCATGATCCCTGAAATCGGTCAGCTTGTTACTCAGTTCAGTTGCATCTGTGCGAAGCTAACTAACTTCAGACAACAACATAATGAAAACTATAGCAAGTTAACTGTAAATGGAAATAATAAAATAAAGGAAACGAGTGTGGAATTAATAGAATGATCACAGAAAAGGACACGACAAGACGGAGTTTCACTTTCATGAAAACACACAGTACTCGTTGCATTAAACCCAAGTACTGCTGTACTAACAGCACAATTGTTAACACAAATCCACCCACACAATCTCAACATAGCACTCAGAAAATTGATTTTAAAATGCTGTCCACGTAACGTTGTATACCGACTAAGTAACGCGTCTTGTTGTTACTCAGTTAAACAAGCGAAATAGGAATTCGACAAAAATAAATAAATAAATAAATAAATAAATAAATAAATAAATAATCAAACCCAACCCGATTACAATAGGTTCACTTCACGACATTTGTGGGACAGCAACAAAAACGAGTAACACAAAACAAGTTATAACAGAACGCATGAGATAAAGTTAAACAACCCAGACTTACTCTACACACACAGTCAAGTTCAAATCAACGAGAAATCATTCTAAAAGAACTGACGCCATGTCTGCAGATCGCGGATTCCTCATTCCAACCCCCCTTTTAAAGTTTTAGGAAAAAAAAAAAGTTTATCAATCACTATAACGCCAACCGAAAAGAAAATGTTTTTAGTGGGTTTTAAATAATGCCGCGTTTTACTGCTAACGCGGAATGTTGTTTGATAAAATCTCCTACCTTTTAGGAAGCGGTTTAACTTCCCTGGTTGTTTCTTTATGTAGTTTTTTTTTTCTCGGCATAGAGTTTTTTTTCTTTTTTTTCCCTACTGTCTCCCCCTCCCTCGCTGCTTTCTGAATCCTGCTGGCGTCAGTGAGACTGGAGGCGCAGCGCCGCAGCCCGTATCCCTCCGCCTAATTATTGCACTCTGCAGTCGAGCTTGGGAGATAGTGATAGGGAATCATACACCGAGGGAGAAACCTCGGTCAGTAACAGCGAGGGAGCTTTATTTGTTAACAGGTACCCCTATTTAAAAGTATTTTTTTCCGGTTACAATGCAGTAAAAGGACGCGAGGTCAAATGTGACTTGATTTGCTGGTCTTCAAGTGTTCAAGGAATTAAATAGGAGCATTGCCATAAAAAATCGAGTGCCTCTCTTCTAACGCTGTTATATTATTGTTTATATTTATTTAGTTCAGAATCATGTTTATCCCCCCGCATATTCTGTCAACAGATATTAATATCAGTGCTACAACAAGCGTCGAAGGCATTCGCTGTGTCTAAGCTACGCCTACATAAAACTACAATTCCCAGGAGCCCTTTCGGTTGCTTGGAATCTAATTTCCTGTATGCAAAACAACCAGGAAGTAAAATGAACGGTGAAAGAAGCAGGCCTTAATTACCACTTGGGCAAAAAAAACAAAACCAAAGCCAGCCATGTATTTAATTGTTTAGTTGAACCCAAGTCCGGAATTGTAATAGACTAATTGCGTGAGTACCAATTAATTTGAAATTAGTGAACTGAAACAAAAAACTCACCGCCTAACTTCTATAACTGAAAGGTTGTGCATGCATTAATAGGGTGGCAATCTGCGGAAGGATACAACCCCTCTGCCTGCGTTTCTATTGTATTCCGTGGAAGGATGTACTCAGGCTGGGTGACGTCACAATTTGGCTCCTTTCCGTCTGGCATTTAAAAATCCACACACGAGCGATGAAGCCTTATCAGCAATTAAACCAATAAAAAGTGAACGAGTGTGGGATTAATATATATATATATATATATATATATATATATATATATATATATATATATATATATATATATATATATATATAAACATGTATGTCTGTTAGCAAAGTTGTCGAAATAGTTATTGTTAATATGTAATACCGAGGACTTAAATGAAGGTGTAAATAGAATGTAAATTAAGTCTAATATACATGAAGTATGACGTTTTATTTACATTCTGCAGCGTGTACCAAGACTTTAAACACTTAACTGTAGAAGGCATAACTATTTTCTTTACTCTTTTTTTTTTTTTTTTAGTTATATAAAGCTTTTTATAGCAGTAGCCTACAATGCGGTAGAAAAGCATATTGATATGCAGTTTCTGCATACACTACTACTGCACAATATTTTTGTATTTACTCTCTTCACAATACTTAAGAACTGTTTTTTTTAAGCCCATTTTTATTTCAATCGTGTTTGAAATTCCTTTTTACAGCTTTGTTTAACTTAAAAGAATGTTTATGAACACATAAAAAAAACAGTCCTTGACTATGTCCCGTTGTTATCTAGGATGAGGAACACGGGCTCTGTTTTGCCGCTATACCCAATAGAGGAATGGGAGGCATGGACATTGATTAGTTGTACAGAACTGGCTACAGCCGCCACCATCAGAAATCACAAGTGAAATGTGTCAGGTGGTTTCATTTTAACACGCTGCAGATAAAGAAAAAACAAACAAACTGCTCCTCTCATGCAATCAGAATATTAATGTACATACAGCTATCTCTGCTGCAGCCTACTGGCGCAGAGTTTTGCTGTTGACATAACCGTTGTTCAGTGTTTGAATACCAGGATTAGAACGGAGCGCCTATTTGCGATTCATGGTGGTTTAATGCTGTCTGCAGAACTTCCCCCCTCCCACAATTCATCATGGACTTGTGACCCTGATTGTGAAATATGAACCGTGGAAAAAAATTAAAAAATAAATAATAAAAAAAGTGCTTAAAATTGTTGGCGAGGATTTGGAATGATCATGTCTTATAGAAACAGCTATATGTGCAACCCATTGAGACAAGACAGATTTCATATAGCAATATATGTTTTAATGTCTGCTGCATACAGTTGTGTTTAATTCAATAGCTTGGAACCCAGCTGGACAGAAGAAAAATAATACACATATTTAAACAGGTAATGCAGCGTTGTAACCAGCAGAGGGTGATATTTAGCCACGCATGTCTAATGGCTACTGTTAAAAAAATCTGTCATTATTTTTTTAATATTTTTTTTCTAGGCATGTTCAGTTTGATGATCAATATATAATTTTTATATATATATATATATATATATAAAAATAAATAAAAAAAACCTTTACATTGGGTGCTCATAAATAAACATCCCCTATTGTTCGGTAAACGTCTATCTGTTTATGTATGTATTTAGATCAGTAGCTGCTCATCTAGTCTAGTTGCCAGCCTTAGTTATATTTAACATAGGCTAGCTCCACCAGTGAGCCAGCGGCATCCAGTGCTCTGTCACTTTGAATCCAGTTTGCGTTTGTTTTGCTGCCAGCACACTAGAGGGCGCTGGCGCTTACTAATACAAAGCCTCTGTGGCAGGGAGCAAAAACTGATGAGCAGCTCTTGAATTCAAGTGAAGTGAAACCGCCTCAGACCCTTCTTAAACAGTGAACTTCACTGACTGTAATAGTAAAGTCTAATGTGTGGGACACAACCATTTCTTTGTATCCTTTTAAAGCCAGTTATAATGCATTCCCCTTCAGGGTTTTGCTGGTGCAGGTGCTAGTGAGTTACTGTGGTGTGACGCGAGGTAGTGTATGCTGTTCCGTTCCTTGGAAGGAACAGATGGAAAAATAGAATGTCTCTTCTGTCCATGGGGCTTGTCAGCCCTTAGCTGGAGTTGCTTTGAGACTTCAGTGGCATTGGTACGGTTTTGATTTATAGACTGTCTTCTGGGGCTGACCTTGAGTGTCCAAACACTGTCAGAACAGCCCTTTCGAGCTGCCATTCATCACGGTGACATGAACTTAAAAACAGATCTCAGCTACAGTGACTTAAGAAGTGTCTTCCATTGAAACAGATCTGTCAAACAGACACGGAGATTTTACTATGGCACATTGAACTGTAAATACTTTGTGGTAACATTAAAATATAGGCACAAATATAGTCATTCACCTTTGAACCTTGCAGTGAATGTTTGAAGTGTACACAAGTACATTTTAATGTTATGATGCAGTTGAGGAAAGGTCATTTTTAATTATTATTATTGAACGGAAATACAGTGCCTTGCCATTATTCAGACGTGTACCAAACATGAGGCTGGGACATCTTTTGCCCTGATCACAGCAATGACATAACGTGGCAAATACTCCACAAAGTGCTGGAAAGTGTCTACAGCGATGTTAATCCATTCAGTCATTATTATGATTTCAGACTATTAACATCGGAGCAATTTCAGATTTCAGATTGCAGGCTCCTGACGTGCCGAGTCAGTGAAAGTCATCCTTGCCACTAGGAGCTGCCGTTGAGCTCTAGTGGGGTGATAGAAGACATCACCTGTTGTGGGTCTGTGTGCTGATTGGTAATGGGGCACAGCAGGGTCAGGTGTAACACACAGCCGGCGATCCCATCACCCGCATAAATATTCCTTGTTAACACTTTGCTCAGCATGAAACCCGAATCCAAATAAATAAATCAAAGAGCTGCAGAACAGGAACTGAAAGCTAATCTCTCTTCCACATGGAGAATCTGTCTGTAGGGCTCATTATCAAGAGACTGGTTACAATACTGGTTTCTGCTGTAAATCATTGTTGCTGACTTGTGATTGGGAGATGGCGGTTTTGAAGCCCCAATGGTTTTAGTGATGTCTACTGTTGGTAGACAGTTGCTGGTACTGTAGTTAATTCAGTCTCAAAAGGTGCTTTGCTTCAGTGGGACAGAACCTAGGGTTACATTCATCTAATTAAATAGTTCCGTAGGGTTTCTGCATAACTTATTTGGCTGCAAGTAATTGGTCTTTTGTTTTGGTAGGATAACAGCACTATACAATTAAGATATATTCTGCTTGAAAAGAGTTTACAAAGTAATGATAGGTAGAACCCTACATTAACTGACTATGACTATTAGGTAACAGGCTCTGTTCCAAATACATAATTACTTAGAAAAACTTAAACCAGATAAATATCCTGTAGCAACAAATAAATGACTAAATCTAATCTTTTTCACTCGCTGTATTTATTTAAACAGACGTTGAATTTTAAAATTAATACATAAAACCTACCATGAAAATCCCAGCCTTCTTTTTAATATAATATATGGGCTGAGAAGGATGTGAGTGTGGATATATTTTTTTTATTAATAATGCTGAGCTATAACAGTGAGTTTGATACCCAAGCCAAACCAAATAAGCCAGGTTCCAAAGTTCAATTGAGTCTGAAGTCACTTTCCATTGCCTTTGAAACGGTCCACGCATGCAGTATTTCATTTGGGGTGCTTGCAAGCAAAATGAAAAACACTGGAAAAAAAAGATACAATTTAAGATACTGCAAATAATGAAGCCTGCAGCCCTGTGTTCACACCATGCCATTGTGTGTGTTCTCTCTGTCCTTCGTCAGGGAAGATCATTGTGAGTTCAGGTGTAGTTAGGATCTGTTTAATTAAGATGTTACTTTCTCAATGATGAATGCACCTTTGTGTGTATAGTGTACAACACTGACTAATAAATCAACAAACACAATAAAGAAAGCAATCTCCCTGCTATCCAGATTAGCTGCTCTGTGCCTAACCATCTGGTTCCAGTTCCTCTCTATCATCCAGAGCCCACTTGCACAAGATGCTTTGTAACAATGTGGGTTTCCTAGTAAAATGTTTCTTTCCATAAATACACATCATTTCCTGCTGGAAAAAAAAAAAATCCAAAGACCTGTTAAATTAACAAAGCAGAGGAGAAGATGATGATGATGATGATGATGATGATGATGATGACGAAGATGATGATGATGATGATGATGCAGAAGAAGAGCACCATCTTTCTAAAAGCGACGAGTTGACCCTGCAGAGTGATGCACTGTCTGGAGGGGTTGGGGCATCTCTAGCTGCTGCTGTTTGCTTAACAGACACAAAGCTCCTTTAGAAAATGCTTAAGCAAGTGGAACATGTGCTGGAATGTGCCAGGCAGCAGGCTCTACACCACAGCAAAGCACAAGTGTTAATAACGGCCCATGTGTTCCATATTACTGTCTGGCTGGTTTCATTGTGCTCCGAAAAGTCTAAGGGCTCTCTCTATAAGCAAAGTCAAAAAAGAAAAGATGTGCAGCCTTCAATAATGATTATGAAAAAATAACCCTTGGAACTTAATGTGCCGTATCGAACTTGAGCCCCTTTCACACTGGCATGCTCTACCCGGGTCAGAACCTACCTGGGTCAGGACCCGGTGTCATGCAGGTCAGGAACGCGATTTCACACTGCTTTTGATAAAGCAGGGTTGATCTGGGTGACAGACGCAAGTACACAATACGCGTATCAATGCCCCGGAAGCAGCTTGTTACTGACACTTCCATCCAAGGTTCTCTGCATTGAACCATCGGCCCAAATGTTGATTAGAGCAAATGTTTCTTCATCCCTGCTGCAATCTGACTCATGGGGTGTCTCAAGCAATACAAATATGGCTAAACAGAATAAACAGAAATGTTCCTTGTGGAAGTGGAACCTTCACACAGGCGTGGCTGTTTGTTAATTCGTCGGCTTACGAACGGCTGGCATGCATTTTGTCTCGCTCAACCCAGGTCAAAGCATGTCGACCCACATCCAGAGGTGGGTCGCTGCGACCCGTGTTAACCTGGGTACGACCCACGTATGGGACACTGGTAGGAGTGCAAGTGTGAAAGAGGCTTTAGTTTGAAGTTTGCATTCTGTGAATGGAAAATAACATATTCATCTTACAGAAATAATTCCATGAAGGGGGCATTCAATTACTTGAACCTTTAAATTATATACAGTGCTTGTACACTGATGCAATTGAAACATATATCAACTGGACTAAGAACTTGTTTTTGAAACCATGGGTCAGGATCACTTTATGCACTTTATGCAATGTGAAAAACAGGGACAACGGACTCACTCCACAGTCATTGGTGGTTTCTTAGAAAGAACATTCCTGCGGTTCTTATTGCTGGATGAGTAATGGTAAGTGAATAGCTTAACCATGGGAACAACTGCAAAAACACAGTGCAAAATGAGTGTGGTAAACTTTTATAAGGCTGTACTGTCAAAATATTTTTCAAGATTACAGAATAGTTGATATTACTCTTTGCTATTTAAATTTTATCAGGCACAAAGACTTAGTTCTCCCAGATGTTTTACACAACCCTCTGTACTTTTCCCTCTTCCTGGAAAGACCACACATTCCACTGTAGGCTGTAGGTCTTTTGGCAAATGCTTGAGCACAGCTGTACTGTACGTGGATCCTGGCTGTGATTTGGCCATCTTGTTATTATTATTATTAATTTCTTAGCAGACGCCCTTATTCAGGGCGACTTACAATTGTTACAAGATATCACATTATTTTTACATACAATTACCCATTTGATTGGGTTTTTACTGGAGCAATCTAGGTAAAGTACCTTGCTCAAGGATACAGCAGCAGTGTCCCCCATAAGGGATTGAACCCACAACCCTCCGGTCAAGAGTCCAGAGT
The DNA here is from genome assembly GCF_902713425.1 of Acipenser ruthenus. Taxonomy (NCBI): domain Eukaryota; kingdom Metazoa; phylum Chordata; class Actinopteri; order Acipenseriformes; family Acipenseridae; genus Acipenser; species Acipenser ruthenus. The sequence continues at coordinate 26,768,357 of NC_081211.1, forward strand.
CCTAACCACTACTCCACACTGCTGCCCTACTACTCCACACTGCTGCCCTGCCCACACTGCTTGTTTAGAACTGAAGGCAGCCAGCTCACTCCAATCATCACTTTGCACTCAAGGCACAGCCACATTTTGAATGTAGAGTGAGTGGAAGTTAAGATCAAATAAATCTCGAAATCTAGTTAAATCACGAGGATGCTGTTGATGCATGGTAAGATATACCGTATTCACGCACTTTTTGAACAATTTTTTTGCTTCTCAAAAATAGCCCGCGTCTTAAAGTACAGTATAGCGATGCATGTATTAAAATCACCAACAGAAGACGTGACTACCTGAGTACACACTGTGACTGCCCGATCTCGAATCATCATTGACATACAGGCAGCCATTTTCAAAGAAGCATCATTAGCTTCATGAGGAATTCAAAGAGAAGCTTTTACAATTTCAGCGTTTCTAACAAACCAGCTTGGACGGATCGGAAATGCTGATCAGACCCCCATATTTTTTGACATGCCAAGCAATACCACAGTTCACAAATTGGGCGTGAGTAATGAGAAGCAGCACATAACTGTAATGCTTTGTGCGATTGCAGACGACCGCAAACTGCCTCCATATGCGTAATTGAGGTTGTATCTTTGTAAATGCAGATTTATTTGATGTTTTTTTCTTTCCTCAAATTCAGGATGGGAAATTTGCGTTGCGTCTTAAATTCAAGGGCATCTTAGATTCGAAGGAATACGGTACAATTAAATAATTTGCTGCATTTGAAGGATTGAAAACTGTACTGAAATAATTATTTGGATTGTTAGTATAACATTTTTACTGGAACCACTATAAAGGCTGGTGGTTTTGAAATGATTATTCATTATCATCAGTGTCTTGCCTGAAGCGCAACAAATTAAAATAGGCTTATGTGTTGATTACAGTGTGCAGTTGCATGGAAACGTACCACTTCAAAATGGTATGAGAATTGTCTTGTTCAGTAGCTTGACACACACATTTTAATACCTGTAGACATGTGGAAAGGATAGCTGCCAGCATTCATGTGGCGTTACATACTGCAAAAGAAAGTGCATGCAGCTGTGCTCCAACTCTGAGGCAGTCGCTGGAATCCCAGCTGATAGAGATAGATTAAACTGCAAACGCAGGGTTAGGTTTCACGCAGATTAAACTTCATATAGGCGTGCGTTTCAGCCAGAACAACAGGCTATCTGGAGAGTCACACTTTCAGAGATTTCCTCAGCTTTATTACATCTGAAAAGTGATTGACAGCACTGGGGAAACCAAGCCTCTGTATGAAGATTAGCAACAGTGTGGCCTATGAGCACACTGTGTCCTGGGCTGAGGGTATGTCTCCACACAATGCCAGTCTTCTTCTGTATCATCCATATACCATATTTTGTGTGTAGCAGCATAACCTTTTATAGCTAGCATATTATATTCTAGCTAATCAGTAACTCACAAGAATAGCCAGATGCCTCAATATCATCATTTATCTTACAAAATCTCTATTCAACATCCTGCCCTGCCAAAAACTCAGGAATCCTGTGGTCATGTCTAGTAGCAGGCTGGGTCCTGTCCTGTAGCTGTAACAGCTGGTGCATGTCTCCTATGTTATTAAGGGTCATTCATCTTCCCAAGCACAAACTGAGTGTGAAGTATCCTGCAGTACCCTGGGATCATCTGGATTGGAAACAACAGCCTCTCAGGTCTTTACTGGATTGAGATCCTGCAATCGGGTAGGCCATGATTACATGACACTTATATTCACTGAAAGCGAATGGTAAAATGAATGATAAATGTATATCCACTATGATTAAGTTACATTTGCAGATTACTATGGGAAACATTTATGGAGAACCTTATACCACGGAATTAGGTATGTAACCTAAACCTCAGATTTAACACACAGAGCACCTCCATTATAATAGAACTCCATTATAATAGAACTTCAATATATATACAACAAGACCTGATGCAATTACCGAGCTCATAACCCTTTTGTTACAAAATGAACTCTTTATTTGTATGGTAGAAGGCATGGCTATTTTACAAAAAAAGTTTGTGTTTGTGATTTTACACTTTGTGAAATCAAAACGACAGCATTTGTAAAACGATATTTGGACTGTGTCACCTAAACATTTGTTGACACAGAAATGAAATAACTTGTTTTCTTCTGCTATTGCTCATACCATGCAATCATGCTACATTTATAAGAAGAAAAAAAAAACCTTACAGCTTTTAACAATTTCTGCTTGAAACTAAAGTTCAGGAAGGCGTTTCTCATGTGTACGTTTTAAACCAATTCAATTACGTACACTGTTAACAAAATGAGACAGTCAGCAGATAATGTACACTTACCCCAAACATCCAACCAATCTGTACAGGTTTAGTTTTTTTTTATGTGGTAAAATAAGTCAAGTAAGCATTTTTTTTTTTTAAAGGCGCTGATGTGGTGGTGAATACAAATGAAGGAATACACATTGACATTCGAGAATAAGAATGTGCTCCAGAACATAAGGAATCACTTTCAATCGCTGTGATGGGAAGGGTCTGTCTGGAGTGGCTCCGAAGCATTCTGTCACGATGGAAGTTACTGGGTGCGTCTGACTTGTCTGCTAGAGTGATATCTACGAGCTAATTCACCTAAAGAAAAGAGGAAAAGAAAAATAAGTTCCAGACTTACTTGAGTTTCATTTTTGATTTGGAGTTTGATGGTATTGAGTTCTTTTAAGGCAGGGGTGGCCAAAGTTGGCCCTTCCAGTCCTGGTCTTTGTTCTTAATCGTTTAATTGAGCCAATCAAACCTCCATCCAGACCCTGAAGTAGCTCATCGTATCACCTGTTAAACCTGGAGTAGAATCGCCCTCCAGGACCGTGATTGGACACCCCTGTTTTAAGGCTTTACAGGATCTTATGAATATTTTATACCTACTTTAGACGAAACTAATAACATAACGGCAACTATGAAATATGGATTGTAAAGGAAATATGGAGTCCATCTCACAAAGCTTTAACCCATGAGTTATATAAAGACATACAAACGCCTTAATATCACTTTGTTCTTTTTAATCAAAAATGTTTTTATATAAATAAATAAAAGCTCATGTTATTTATATGTGCATATATCAATATTTACCTGGTCTGATTGTTTGGATTGGAGCCTGCAATCAAAAATAGAGAAATAAAAAGAAAAAATAATACACGATGAATACTGAATAACCTTTCTCTCAATTTAAATCTGAACAAAAGACAAAGTGCATTCCATTTTCATCAATAAAACGTTTTGTTCTGGTGAACATTTATAAAGCTTTCTATATGACACGCTACATATGTGTTTCTAAACCTTTAAGAGAACTATTTGCTGCAGAACCCTTGTAACTGCAATTAGCTGAGGCACTGTATACAGTACGTGTCATGATAATAATATCTGATAACCGTCAAAGATGCACAGTGGATGATGATGGTTTGATATGGTTTTAATCCCCTTCCCACTCATCAGATTCACAATCTCCAGGCTTTACATAATCTCTAGCTACTGGGACTGTCATCCTGTCTCTTCATACTCTTGGCTGTCACGTGACAGGGTCCAATAAAGACCGACTCAGTATAACAGCAGTAATAATAACCAATCTGAATACTAACTCACCCTCATGGCTGAGTCTTGCCTGACGATACTTTCTGCAGCCTCGTCTCCTGCAGTTCTGGCTGTTGATGGCAAGAGAAAACGTTTGAAACCAACAGTAGGGCATTTCTGTCAACCTGTGTGAAACTTTCGGTTAAACCATCTGGTACCAGAGTTAAGACGGCAGCAGGAATGTTATCTCAGGCTGTTACACCTGGTTTAACTTACCACTTTTCATTTCAATAGATTTGTACAGGACACCTCTCATTTACAGTCAGGGAGCAGGTGCAGGTCACCATGCAACTACGTTAGTCACAAAACCATCGTCCACAACATCCAAATGCTCAATCAGAATTCTAACATGAAACTATAAGAAGTCAAGCAGATATAGTGGATACTGAATGACTGTTCATGCTGTAGGGGTTTTATTCGCCTTCGGAGGATGCCCCAGTAAACCACAAGCCCTGACAGTACAAATCAAAACAACATCAGAAATCTGAAATAATTTCAGACAATTTTAAAGTTGTTATAAAACAGAGCACAGCTCTGTCCTGAATTTCAGCAGCACACCACTGGATTGGAATGTAAGCAAAGACACACTCTAAACTCGTCCTGGTCAGCATGTTATTGCATTCATTCCACTTGAGTGGAATAACAAAATTGTTAGATATAGCCACGCTTGTGGTATAAAAACATTTACTCTAGTTCCTTCAGCAGTGTTCTGATTGAGAACTGTATATGGTGATAGTCTTACTTAGAGCTACTGTATATGGTGATAGTCTTACTTAGAGCTACTGTTCAGATCAACTGAATATAATGACTCATCTCAGCAAGCACATGCAACTCAGACATAGTGTTAAAATTATTTCAGTGACATCCAAAACATCTAGCATTTTAATTAACGGAAAGGTGAAGTATAGTTACTCCACAGTTACTACACCTCTATGTAATACGACTCACGTTTCTTAGTTTAAAATAACAGCTTGTGAAATTATTCCTCAATTTGATATAAAATGCCACAAACCAGTCCCTTCTGTAAAAAATGAAAAGACTGAAAGGATTCCTTACCAACAGGCTGTATGATTGAGCTGACTGCGAACACCACTCCATTGGTAGCCATCATGTCTGCTTCAGCCACTGGGACCCTGTTAACATTTACAGTGTAGTTCCTCTGAAAGAAAATGAAATGGTCTCTCTTTAGGACAACTTGTATCTTTAGACACAAACTGCAGTCAAAAAGCACTCCTGAGATCTATAGTCGAATATATATTATAGTCGTGGTGGCCTCATTGTCCCTAACTATAACACAGTGGTGCATCTAGAAATACTGAAAGAAAGGAAATAAATTCAATGACAAACATTTCAAATAAAGGTCTTTACACTTATCACCCTGAAGAGATCCACATTCTCCCATCAGTGGATGATGTGGACACCAAGTGCTAAAGTGTGAAGGATCTTTTAATGGTCTTTAGAAGTTTTTTACATTTACTCATGGAAAGAACTGCATTATCAGAATACATTCTGTCTCTCTTTTGTTAATACTGTTGATATATACTGTACAGATCTGTATGATATAAAGAAAACTAAACAACATATTTTTCCTACAAAAGTAAATAAATAGACAGAATTCATGTGTTAGATAAGAAGTGCTAATACTGTGTAATTGATGCAGTGGGCAACTCCTAATTCTTACAGAACAAAATATTCAAAGCCTTTAGAAGCAAGTGTGAATGCAAAGAAAAAAAAGATATCATTTTTCAGAAGAAAACTAGCAGGAAATCCTCTGGACACCTATGCGGCTTCAAAGTAGGCCTTGGTTCTGATGACTGGAAGTGAGAAAGCCGTGTCAGAGATGCTCCTCCGCTGTGCTGTCAGTCCTGTGAACGTACCATGCTCAGTTCAAGCTTGTCACCCTGGAGAGACTTTAGCCTGGTGTAAGATCCCACTCCCCCACTGACCAGGAGCTCCTCCCCAATGTGGTACTTCAAGAGGTCAGACAGCTGCCGTGAGTTACCTGTGTGAGCCATGACAAAAGAGAAGTCTGAAACCACCACCCTTTGAGCTGTTTCTCACTACTGCAGTTAAATACATGTACAAAAAAAAATCCAGATAGTGGTAAACGACATGCTTCCTTAAAAAAAAGACCCCTAGTTGTCAATAAAGCACATATCTCTTGAGACTTAGCCTGGGCCAGTTGGACAGTGGTACGCCGTATGTATTTTTTGGGATACCAAGTTCGATTTTCCTTCTGCGGTATTAGTGGACAGTGTGAGATGTAATAAACACCTCAAGGAATTACTCACATGACAGTAAAACAAATACTTGAGGAGTGTGAACTTCAGTTATCTAAGCATCTTAAAGAGCCTCTGTTCATATTTCTTCACTGTATCATCATTATTTACATCTGCTTAAAGTCATTGTCGCATGGTGTTCTTTGTTTATAATGCCAAATGTAGTTCAGGTGAGTACACCATGTTTACACATTATTATAAGAACAAAGGCCATTAATGGTAATGTGCCAGGATACATCGGGGAAACAGACCACGGCTCATGTTCTTCAACTGACAGCAAGCACAACGTTTCTAGCAATTCAACACATTTAAGATCACCCTGCAAATTCAATAAGAGGCTCCATTAAAATCTCAGCTGATCTGATCAAAGCATTACCTCTTATCTATGATCCACGTCACCTTCTTGAAGAATGCTGTTTTGGTCAAGTTTAGACTTTAAAACGTTTAAATATCTAAATATACAGAACCCCGACTCTTAACTGATTGTACTAAATACAAACAGCACTAACTACTAAAGATGTGCTGATACTCACACACGCACTTGTAATTGCCTTTAAGAAGTTTACAGCTTCAGTACAGTACTAAAAATGTCAGCACCCCGGATGAGAGGAAAATTAGTATCCAATCAGCTTTTGAAACACTCAATGTGGAAGTTCATTACCCTAGATAGGTAGCCTACAAAGGAGGGGGAAGGACAGCTTTTCTTGTTTTGAAATCAACACATTAATGAATGGATGTATTTAATACCTGTTGATAAATACTTCTTAAAGACAATTCTGAGTATGAGTACCAGTTGACAGCAAACCTCTACTGAATATACAGCATAAGAAGACCATTGAGTTTGTGGAAATGTAAGCAGTCTAGCCCATCTCAGTTTGGTTTCCCCTGCATTTACTGAATGGTATGCAGCGTTTAACAGAAGGCAGTGTGAAGAGTCATTACCCATGAGCTTATTCAGCTCCCCGCGAGGCATGGCGCTGAATGCTTCATTGGTGGGAGCGAAGACTGTGTAAGTACCCTGCTGGTTTAGCATCTCTGTGAGGCCTGCTCTCTGGATAGCACCAACCAGTGTGCTGCAAATTCAAGACATTAAAACTTACTAAGATAAACAGGAACCTGTCTAAAAAAAAAAAAAAAAAAAAAAGAACTTCAGTGGCTCAAACTGCAGTAGGAAGAGGCAGAACAAACGCCGGATGATCCACAGCATTGGGCCTTCTTTAAATTAAGCCATTTTTAATTTTTTTTTATGGGTGTCATATCATAGTTTTGCTCTTCTTTTTAGATTTGTTGCTTTAAAAAAAAAAAAAAAAACTTAAGACATAAAATGAAAAGGAGCTATTAACAACCATCGCCCAAGCGAGTTGACGGTCTCCTGGGTTTCTGCCGGACAGACACTGTATTCCTGCCTGTTAGCATGCAGCGGACTGATGGGAATGCCAGCCTCCTTTACCTGAAGCGATTGTCTCCCTTCAGAACGTCCATGACAGTGCCCACGGGCGGAGTGAGGACCTTGTCTATGTGAAACAGACTGCCATACCGCCCTTTCTTGTCATGGGCTGCAATGCAGGTGTTCTCAATGCACACAGCCTGGGGAAGACGAATAGAAAAATACAGTACAAAATAAACATAAATAAAAAATAAAAAAACACACCCAAGCCAGGACCCTGCCCCATGTGTTACACCGTGCAAGCAGGGTGCAATTCAGAAGCTCACATTGCGGTAAACAAAGACTCTCAGCTTCTTTCCTCCCAGAGTCTCCAGGACCTGTCCATGGTACAAGTGCTTGGAGGACAGCTGCTCCTTCACAATATGGTTCCTGAGGAGCCTCTTCACTTCTGGAGTAACTCTTAACGTGGTATCTGCAAAGAATGGCATAATAATAATAATAATAATAATAATAATAATAATAATAATAATAATAATAATAATAATAATAATAACTCTGAAGATGTTTTCTGAAGATGTACTCATTAATGCACTGATGCAACTTGGCTGGTTCTAACATCCCTACCTTTGAAAGCATCGTTGGTGGGTGCCAGCAGGGTGACAGCCTCACTGCCAGTCATGTGGGAGCTCAGGCCAGCTTGACTGAAGAGATCCAGGGCTGTGCTCACTGTGGAGCCTTCTGCCAGCTCAGCGAGGGTCTTGGCTTCAGAGAAAGATCGCAGGAGCGTGAGAAGGTGTTACCAATTAATACTCAATGTTCTTTTCAAACCTCTCTAATCCATGTGTCGTCTCAAAGCCTGGGGAATTATTTTTAAATGTATTCCTTTCATTCTGTGTTGTAGCAGCACATTCAAATCACTGAAGAGCTGCATCTACAGTACATTTTGTCATTTCCAATCCATGCCCACCAAATGGAATAGGCGCTTCAAGTCACATGTGTGACCTAAAACTTGGAAGATATATTTTAAAATGACCAACAAATTAAAAACTGCTTGTGATCTTATTCTCAAATTTACCAGCATGCAAAAAAATAAAGTTTCAGAATAATAACCAAAACCTTCCTTAGTCCCACAGGTTTCTGTTCCAGTAAACTCTACAAGGCCAATTCTTACCTGAATCTGGGATGAGGAGCTCACTGATGTAGTGGATGACACCGTTGGTTCCCAGGTGATCCTTGCTGGTGATGATGGCTTTGCCGTTGATGGTCATCTCAGATCCATCGCAGCCCACCTCCAGGGCAGTGCCTTGCAGGGTCTCCATGGGTGTGCCTGCCACGATGGATTCTGAACACTGGACTGTCTTCAGAATATGGTAGTTCAGCAGGTCTGCAAGAGACAAATGCACAAACATTCCACTTCACCTAAGAGAACACCCTTGTGGAGAAACAGATTTTTCTCATTGTAAATGCTCCGCCTAAAGGAACAGGAACTTCACTTAAAAGAACACCTTTTTGGCACCGCTAGCGATTCGTTCACAACTGATACAGTACTGTTTTGTAACCTGATAACTCATCATCATCACACTTAAATTCAAATTTAATCTCTTCAAATGTGACTCGCCATCGCAAGAGTGTCTTGAGGCACAGTGATTGGTTTATTCCATATTTTCAGAATGCTACAAAAAGTTGGAAATTGTTCGAGCTCCTGAAAAAAACCTGATTCAGACACAAGTCACCGAGCAAGTTGGTGTTTTCTGTTCTGGTGAGTTGCTTCACCACTCAGTAAACTAATTTTGTGCATGTCTTGAATATTGCTCCTGTACATAATTAATCTAGAGCCACCTGTGTAAATACATTATGTAATTAAGCATGTTATTGCATTGTAACTACAGTATACATCCATATGTGTAATTACTGTGTTGTTACAGCTAATATCAAATCTTACTGTTATCCATTTAACCCTTTGGCAAACACTTGAGATGGTCGTTCCCATTGATGAAACCTTTCATTTGATCACAAACATGCACATTTTATTCACATTTTCTTCTACGGTTACATCCATAGACCATATGTGTTTGTAATCCCCATCGAGCAGCATCTACCTTTACTTACACTTTAACTTCAATAAAAACCCAACCAACAAAACAGCTCCAAATGCACTCCCCCTCACCTTTCAGAGCCACAGGGTCTCCCAGGATCCTGTTGAGGGTTTCTGGGTTGATCTTCTCAAAGGCCTCATTGGTCGGAGCAAAGAAGGTGTACTGTCCCTCGCTGTCCAGGACCTGTTCCAGACCAGCTGCGGCTACAGCCGTCTGCAGCACGTTGGGGGAAGGGGGTGGGGGAGAAGACACAAAGGTATCAGTTGGTTTAGTCATCTGTACAGCTGACCCAGCAAAGCTACTTAGTCTGTGAAATAAATAAAACATCTAAAAGAGGCTTTGCACCCAATTTGCTGGTTGCTTGTGGAGTTGTGTATGGAGGCTGGCTGGCATAACGACCCTGTTTTTGGATCCCCAGGAGCCTCTCTGTTAAGGTTACTGCAGGGGGTGCTGTAAGGGGGAGATTGGTAAACTCACACTCAGTGTCTCCAGCAGGTCGTCACCCTCGATGGATTGCTGGATGGTGTTGGTGATGGCTGTGATGACCCGGTCAATAACGTGAACGACTCCGTTGGTAGCGTGTTGGTCCGCTTTCATGAGACGGGCACAGTTCACCGTCACAATCTGCAGGGAGAATGAGACCCAGTTATAACCCTTCCCCTGTTGGGCTTCATGCTCTGTTACAGCAGAGGAAGGAAAGCCAGAAACCAAGCCCTCTACTTGGCCATGCACTCGAAAGCAATTGAGAATTTCGTTCGCTGAATGTGTATGGTTGGACTCAATTCAGTATACCCTTGCAACAGCAACGGATACAACAGTCATGGTCCTGATTCAAAAAGACAATGCTATAGGCACTTGAATAGTAATGCTGTGCTTGTGAATGTACTGTAAAAAAACTGTTGAGTATGGCTGTTGGTTGAAAAACACATCCTTTGTCTCGTCCCTCTGTACTCCAGTCGATCCTTAATTTGTCTGTTTAATAATTGATGAATTTCTGTCTACAGTGGCTTGCCGGATTCATTAATGACAGTTGTCTATTCAATTATAGGATTGTCTACCTCTTTTCAATTAGAGCTGAAACAGTGAGCCCTGTGCATAAAGCTTTAAGTCATAAATCATTTACTGAATACATAAAATATGATTATGAATACAATGCAGTTTAATATTGATGAAACTGTTCCGGTCTGTTGTAAAGCCTAGAAAAGTTTCTGAAATCTAAACCTGTATTATATTGATAAAAAGCCAATAATAAAGGCTGTGAAGACCAGTTGTAAATGAGTAATACTCGCCCCATTGGGATAGTGGTGAATAAGCACGTTCAGATCCTGGTACATGGACGGCACGACCATTCCGTGCTTCAGGTCTTCAGTTGTCAGGCGTCTGTTCACCATGTGGTAATGAAGTGCATTCAGCAGCTCAATGTTCACATTGCTGACAAGGGCATCCAGGATTTCCTGCGGGGCAGAGCGAAGCAGAAGCAGAGTTATAAAATGTATTGGTAACAGCTCTCCAGAAGCTTCTGCTTCAAGTGCCGACAGGCTTTGTGGCACTTCCAATTCTGTGTTTGTTTTCTAACAAACAGCTTACAGCTTCTATGAATGGACAGACTGCATTTGTAATATTTTAGTGAATTGGTAAGTGTTTGACTTGATGCTTTTATATTATCTATATTAGGGGGTTTAATCGTGACATGTTATATTGATCGATTAATCATCCTATCTACAAACGATTCATCGATTAATCACACCCGTTTGCTGGTGATATTTGAAATTGTATTGAAAGACATATTGTGAAATATTGGGTATGCCCTCCGCCATAGCCCACAGGTGTGATTAATCGATTAATCATAAATCCATTAAAATCCCTAGTTTAAATGCATTTGTAATGTTCAGCATGAAAGATGTAACTGGATCTTGTGTGTGGCTGCTGCCCCACCTTCTCAAGGGTTATCTCAAGGGTTATATCCTGGATAATAATATATACAATTGCAGAAAAGTGCAAATCCCTTCCCTTGATTATTGTTTCATTTCTACTTTTCCCAGGAGTATGATCCAGGTCCGATGACAGAACCTGTGCAATAGGTACTGGCTGTTCTACACTGACGAGAGCGGAGAGCGGGGAACAGAGCAGCTCTTACAGCGGGCAGGGTGGACCAGGCTTCGTTGCTCGGGGCGAAGATGGTGAAGCTCCCGGGCCCCTCGATTTCGGGCTGCAGTTCGGCTCTCTCCGAGTACATCTTGGTGGTGGTGGCTCCTACTACTCCCAGGGTGTTGTAAATGTTGGAAAGGGGAAGCGCTGGAGAAAGCACAGAACGGAGAGGATTTTAAACAAGGACAGTGAGAGATAGATTCACTAAGATGAGCTCAAAGAAATGGGCTGTTTTGAGAAATCAGCTGACAGTCTGCATCAGGTTTACTAAAGAATAATCTACAATCAAAGAGCAGTATAAATACAGGTGCAGTGTACAGCTCTCCCTACCTGAAGGACAGCCTTTCTCCCCTTGGACCTTTTCATACCCTGGACAGCATTCATAGGTGATCACCCTGCAATGAAAAGCCATTATTAAATGCATAGAAAAGTTGAAAAAAACAAAAACATTTCGGTATGTTTAGCATACCTTTGTCAAGGGAAAGTGGAGGCTTTTGATGCCAAGGTAACTACTCTCATTTATTTATATTTAAATCTATGAATGTGCTTGTGACGTCATTTATTCCATAGTTAATGATGTAACAATGTACTGTTCCTTTCTATTTAAACCTTGAGACGTCATGGTATTCTCCATTTATTTTCCTTTATTCTTCTACATTCTATTAGGTAATCCATGTTCTGTTTATTTTTTGTAGTGTTGGTTCATTTACTTTTTTTATTTCTTATGTTTGATAGGTGACTCTTTAGCAAACACTGTAACGAAACCCTAATCTCAGAAACTCTTATAACAGACTAAGCATGCTATGCCTGAAGGAACAAAATGTACATAGACCCAGTAAAGTTTCAATTTACGAGCTTCAAATGCCAATTACAATAACCAGACACCCAGTTATTATAACCGTCTCTATTCACGATCACAATGAAAGGTGAAGTTGCCATTAGAACATAATACTGGGACAGGGTTCGAGTCAGAGCTACATAAACATCACACACATATTTTTTTTAACACACTGAAAAGCAACGTTCAATGCCAAAGTCAGTGTGCATGTTCATGTCACAAAGTTGTTTTTTTTTGCTCGGCTAATTCCATTTTTAGCTCTGCAGGTTTTCTTGCCTCAATGAATCGCACGCCGCTGCACCAGATAGTGAGGGGGGCATTGTGGGACAGAACCAAGCTCATGGTTTGTTCGTTCTGTATTAGGCAATGCAGCTTTATTTGTATGAGAGCATGTACTAGAAGCATTGAAATGACACACTACCTTACTAACATGTTAACTAATGGTGTTCATTTGTTTTTGTTGTTGTTAGTTATTTAATATACATCAACCTGTTTATAAACTAATAAAAAAGGTATAATAAAATAAAACCTGATCCAATTTGCTAACCGTTACTATAGTTACATCTTTAATAAACACTGCCGTTAAACATTTTACTAAGGTAGATGTTAACAGAGTGAAAAACCCCTTTAAAATAAAAGTATGACAATGTTGTATGGCTTCGAGAAAGACGCTGGCAGCTGGAATGAAAATAGCATGAGGATGACAGCACTTCAGATTCCATTCAAAACTATTAGTCAGCCGGAAAGTAAAGAATTCCTCTGTCCGCTTGGGCTGTGTTTTACTTGCCATGAAATCCCTTAAATCACTTTGCAATCTAAATATTTAGAATGAAGGAGCTCCCCAGCACAGTACAGGACCAGCTTACGCATTTCAACATGTAGAACTTGCCAGGGAACACATTAGCAATCCAAGCTCTCGTCTCTTGAGGTTTTAGTCTTTACTGTAAGAGATTTTAACTGCACACATGCCACTGAGCCTGGGAAGCCCATATTTGAGCACCCTGGCCATGGATTTCATTTCACACTGATGATTCCACTTTTGTCTCACATCTACAGTAACAGGGCTGTGTTAAGATGGCCCCTGTTGAAGAGGTGAAGAAGGTGAATCAAGGCACAGCTGAAATGGTTCTCTATCTGTCAATGTTTCTTTTCAGTGGATGGTGTAACATGTACAGTAGATATAAAAGCAGTCCAGGCTGAAGAAAGTAGTGTTCTCTTAGCTACAGCTCATTAACACTGACCTCCTTCTGCTTTCATTCTAAAAAATGCAACAGTGACAATTACAGTAACTTAATGGCTTTTATTTTTATTTTTTTAAGTTATGGAGTCGGTTTAGTCAGGGATGAGATCAAGCACTGTGGGAGTACTGGGTCTGACTCAGTATCATTTGGCATGTTGGCTCAGTCTCACTGTCTGGTTTTCTTAATGGAGAACATTTATTTACATTGAACACCTTTTGGGCTTCACCTTAACATACAGCTCTGGTCAAAGGTTTTGCGTCACCCTATAGAATTACCTAATTTTGCTTCATAAAGTCAGATGAAACCTGCTGAATAATGTTACGTTAAAATATTGAATTACATACCCTGTGTACTATTATGGCTTCCGGTAGTCTTTTGGAGATATCATGATGTAAAAAAAAAGATCTAAATTATGTTCATATATATATATATATAAATTATGTCTCAATTAAAAAATTCTAGGTGATGCTAAACTTTTGGCCATAGCTGTAATGTACAAGTGGAAACGTGCTGTATTCACAAAAAAAAAAAAAAAAAACCTTTCTTGATTTTAGATTAAGAATAAAGCCTCTATTTACTGCAAACCTTGCCCTTATAACCACAACAACCTGATACGGGCAAGGCAGCCTCAGCATGCACAATCCTTGAAGAAACACAGCTTGTCTTTATAAGTATAGAAATGTTACATCATGCAGACTTTGAACTGTGCCCCAATATCTTCTGCTTCTATTTGATGTGATTGAAAGTAAAGGGAGTGTAGTTACGTGATTAAAGGTGCATGGAAATCTTGATCCTTTTGTCTGGAACATGTTCCAACACTTGTCGTTTCACCGCTTGTTTCATGAGCATACTCCCTGCATTGCATAACTTTAATACTTTACAGCATTTTTTAAAACAGCAAGCCATCCAGAACTTCAAACATGCCTTGTTTTGTGCCAGTTTGAAATCCCTCTTTTCTTTTTTCAAACTCAGGTGAAGGCAGCCCAGTCTGCTCGGTCGCCTTGCATAACCCTCCAGTGAGTGCAGAAGTGTACACTTTTTAACTTAAACAGCCGCAATGCTGCTGAGAAAGACTGAAACACAAACAATGTGACAAAAATGTGTGCAGGCGGCTTAGAAGTGAAAGTGGATTATGACAGCGACGGTGCAGTGAGGTGAGCTGTGCACTGGGGAATGCATTGAAGGTGGATGGATGGATAAACAGAGATTATGTGTGTGCGTGTGTGTGCGTGTATGTATGTGTGTGTTTGTGTTGGGACCCACAGGCCTGCATGCAGCTGCTTTCTTTAACCATGTGACCTGTACCTCTCTGAACCCCACCTCCCAGCTCCCATACAAAGAGAGGGATTGTTGGGTCTTCCACTCAGCAGGACTCCATACCACAGCTTCCTGTGCTCTCCTTCGGAAAAAAAAGGGTCTAAGGAGAGCTTAAACTCTTACGGCCAAAAAGAAAACATGCAACTGAAGCAGAAATGCTCATTTTTGAATGCCAAGTGAAGTCTGCAAGACGCCATGCAACTGCTTTTATGGGAGAAAAAGGAAATCCCCTCACGAATCTCCCCATCCAGCCACTAAACCATCACATTAACAGCTTTGAACAAAAAGAAATAAAGAAACGCGTGGGGTCTTGCACCGGGATGTACAAGCTCTCTGTACAGCAAGAAAAACACCATTAAAAAGTCATATGAAAGCGATTTTGAAATCTGAAAACATGTGGTTTTGCAATCAGACTAATATCCTCCAATTCCAGTAAGAGCCACGATTTGTACCAATCAGGAACATGCCAGGGCTTGGCAACGAACACACAATCCCTTGTCTTCATTTTGATTTGATATGTTTCCTCTGCCACGTAGTGCTGAGCACATTCGCAACATAACAACAAAGCAATCAATGGAATTATGCTCTTTATAGTTACAGACATCAAAACCTACTGTCCAACCAAAACGTCCCTACCGTAGCCACCTAGAAATAAATGAATTGTGTTGAGTGGGGCTTGGGGTGGATGCTGGATACATAGAGGATGCATCCCAAACGTTCATAGAGCCGAAAGTCATTCCACCAATAAACCTGAGCTGAACATCTGCTTCACTTCTGCTCATCAACACGGTGTCATTTGGAAAAGTGTAAATCTATTGAAGAGCTTGTTTGCTCACACGCAGGTAAAATGCCACACAACCTTCATTCATTTGCCCCGCTACACTGATATTGAGAGTAAGACATGTATCTCCACGGATGAGTCTGCTGCATGATCATTTAGCAAGAAGGGTTTCATTTGTTAACTTCAAGTTGTAACATTCATTTTACAACCACAGTTAATGCTTCACCATAGAAAACCTACTAGTTTACTAGATATTTAATGCATACAGTAATAAGAATGTCAAATGTTATATTGAATTTCTCTTTACAAATCATAGAAATTATTCAATACAATTAAGAAAGGTAAACTTTTTTTATTATTATAAATGCAAATGGCTGTCTGTAGATTCATTAGTAACCATTGCCATGCTGTGCAGCTGTGGTGAAAGGTTCTTTATGAAAACACTTTGCTTAGAGCAGGGGTCTCCATCCCTGGTCCTGGAGAGCCCCTATCCAGCAGGTTTTATAGCTGTCTTTCCATCATCAGTGGCTAAAGATCTGGAACACCTGTTAATCTTGACTAAGTAAGCCAACAATTGGTTCAATTAAGTAACTGAGAGATTGGTTGAATTGAAAACCAGCAGCCACGGTATCTCTCCAGGACCAGGGTTGGAGACCCCTGGCTTAGAGTGTAAGATGTGGGATGTCTTCATTCCTGGAAAGCCAATTCTATGCATACTCAAAAGGTGCTTTCATTGGCTCGATAATAACAAGTACACATGTTCTATAAATTGACGACAGAAATGTTTAATGTGAAATGAATCTGCTTTTTGTAAACTTTTTTTGGGGGGGTTGTTTTTGGAAACCAGCTGATGGAGAGGTCAGATAGGTCCCCAGACCAAACCACGAGTCTCTGGACAGAAAAGTAGCCTATCACAGTACTCTTCAGAGCTCCATCACCTCCTGCAGTAAGGAGTCTCAATTAAGCTGAAGAATGTCTTGCATGATTTGGAACAGTTTCCAATTTCAGTCCCAAATTACACTGAAAACAAACTGCTGACTGTGCTTTGTTTTACTTCATTTGAAATGTCTCTAATAACCAGGCACTGCAATAAACAAGCTTCATGGGATAATCTCCTTAATGACAAGCCGTTATGGTTACTTCGACTAACTTCCTCGGATTACAGTTTAAAGGAAGGAATGCACATGATTTGAATCCTTACAAACGTTGCTTTTCCGTTGAATCATGCAGCCACTTACTTAATCAGGTTTAATAACTTCCAGCATTGTGAAAAAGCAAAGTCAGACTCCTATGTGGAGAAATTCAAATTCGTTTTTCTTTTTACTTTCCAGAGCTCATCCTGCCAGTACACCCAATGGGGCACTGATGAAATCATATACATAATGTAGCTCCTGTTTTGGGGAACTACAGTCATTGTTTTAAGCTTGTTGAAAGTTTTGTAGATGAAGGGGAATGGGCACATTTAGAAAATGACATATTCCTGTTAGGAGGCTTGACAATATCGGAGTTTTATCATAACACTAGGATTCTAAAAGGACTGTGGTATAACTTCTTATTCAAGACATCATCTTCTCCAGGAGTCAGCAAACTGTACAAAACGGTAGTCACCAAACATCATGTCGGTGTACTGGTTCAGTTCTGATCCAGAACAGAACAAACCCACTTAATACAGCACAAGTGGTTCTTTGTCTCCGATCCAAGAACAAACCAGAACACAGCAGCCTTCTCTTGAAAACATACAGTATTCAATCATACTTCTTGTGCACTTACAGAATACTCATGACCATTTCCCTGCTTCTTTGGGTTCAAGACTAAATTAAAATGGTTAACATTTAAGACAGAATCGTTTAGTTCTCGTTCCACCTTAAATATGTTTATCAAATGAAACATTAACTTATGACTGCTAGATATAAATTATAGAAAATATCATAAAAAGAAAATAAAAATGTCACCGTTTGTTAAAATGTACCGGAATGCCCTGTGCCATCCTTATCTGTAATAAGCCTTATCTGTAAATACTTACGTGGGCTTGCCACAGATCTTCCGGTGATACCACTGCTTGCAGTTTGTGAAGTATTTCTTATTGCTGCCTTGGACCTGCTGCAGGGCGCACACATTGGGGCTGAGTTTAAAACAAAACAACAACGAGTATTAGATTCATCAAGCTAGCCTTGCAAATACACTGTGGAATACTCGTGCACCCCAATATTCTAGCGGCAGTGTGTACTGCAAACATACCGACACCCCTCTCCTCTTTATCAGAGCTCCAAGTCTATATATTTGTTTTCCCTCTTGCAGAATTATTACGTTGAAAGCAAGAATGTCCTTTTTGCCTGTTATTTTTAGAAGTGTAACATGCACTATATACCCAGTATCGTGGAGCAGCATTACATTTGTGTCCTAAGTTGTAGCAGTATTCACACAGTCAGTCTGATCGTGCAAAACTGTCACGTTCTAAGTTAAAAAGGTAAGGGTCACGCCAAGTAGGCGACACCAGAAACCGTGCATTAAAAAATCTAAAGTAATTTAAATGTACACAACGGGATAAATCCCTGAACTAAAGAGTTTCCTACAAGAATGTCAATCGAAAGTATCAATATAAACAAACTAACAATGAAGTGTTAGGGAACAAGTTTCACGTGAGCAACATACTACTAACAACAACAACAACAACAACAACAACAACAACAACAACAACAACAACAACAACAACAACAACAACAATAATAATAATAATAATAATAATAATAATAATAATAATAATAATAATAATCACATTCAGTTAATTAAACTACAAGTGAAAATACCACTTTGGGTCAAGCTGAACAAGGAAACGTATAAAATGTGGATTCAAAACCGGAAATTACATAAATAAAATCTAACATTAAGAACAAAAACAAAAACAAAACAAAAGAAAAAACAATAACAATATAACAAATATTTTTCATATCCCACCAAAATATTTTCTTAATTCAGTGAAATACAATTTTAAATACCAGCTTTTATTGCACTAATAATAATAATAATAATAATAATAATAATAATAATAATAATAATAATAATAATAATAATAATAATCTCTGTTTTAAACCATAAAAAGATACCCGTGCATACCCATGCTGTCTTCCCCTGATCCGACTGTGCTGGAGCACTTGCTGGTATGGAGACTTTGCAGTGGTTAATGCCACATAAAGAGCAAGCGCGAAAGTTAACAATGCCAAATGCTTCATGATTCTTCTTGTCCCTGGTTGTCCACCTCCACACCAGACACAGTGCCGGGGCTCTATATACCGCAGTGACAAAGGATTTAAGGGGCGGAGAGAGGTTGGACCAAGCAGTGGGCAGAACAGAAATATTTGGACTCAAGCTTCCTGAGGCTATAAAGAATGACACCGTGATGCATTTTCACTTGTAGGGTTTCAAGGGAAGAAAACACTCTTTACAAGTTTGGACGACTACTGTAATTTAGCAAAACTGAGTATTAAACCGCAGTGTAACTAATTTTGCAAAAGCTACGCGCTCTCTGTATCGAGTAAAGTATAGAGTAAAAAGACTCTTCAGAACGGCGCCCGCTTTCCCCCGACCCCCCGACCCAAACAAGGAGCGCTTGCCTGTTTTCCAGAATAGCAGCGCACTTATAAAACAAATGTTTAGTCAAACATAAATGTTATGCAACATATTTTAAACGAACGTTTAGCACTGAAATTTACACTGTAATGCTAAGTTTGCGAACCCTTTTTTGTGCGGGTCCAAAGTGTAAATGTATATGTGAGTCCAACATACATATAGTCAATCAGTAGACATATTCATACTCTCGTGTTAATATTCATAAAGCTCTTATTATATCTTCTTGCCAGGCAGGCACCTTCCTGCTTCTTATTTGCTTCTCTTTTGAACACTTTCCTCTGTTATTTTCTTCCTGCTGCTAGTGGCTGTGTCCTCTCCCTACTCATTCCTCTCTCAGCACCAGCAGTGCAGACCTGCAGCCTCACCTTTCCTCCTTGCTGTGTTCTGAGCTATTCTCTTTGCTCTTCCCCTTCCCTTGTTTTTTTCCACTATGCATCCTTCATGCTTTGTGGTTTTACTTCGACTTTGCAAATTTGCTATATTAAAAAAATATCCTTAGATTTATAATCAAAGCTCCCCCCTACAAGTAAAAAAAAAAAAAGAAAAAGAAATACTCCAGATTCTCAAAGTCCAACTCAAAGCTCTCCAGTCCATTGTCAGGAAGGAGATCCCTACAACACCAGCACTGGTCGCTGCATCGTAGCTATAGGTGTGCATAAACGTCTTACTTATACTCCAAATTGTCATTAAGAAGTATTTATCAGGTATTTATGTTGATTTCCAAACAAGAAAAGCTGTCCTCCCTCACATTTACAACTGAATACCATGTAATGGCAATTCAATTCCTCGCTGTTTTAAAAGCCAGTTGGAAGACTATTTTCCTCTCCTCCAGGGTCTTGACATTTTTACTGGCGTACTGAGGCCTTGAGCTGACCTACTAGCTATACTAGCTAGGGCCCCCCTCAGGGAGTGCAATTCGCTCAAACCCATTCAAATAAAAACATTTCTATTTGGGAATATCGTTCCTAATGAAGACTTTGTTCTATTCTCATTATTTTTGGGACAGAAATTGAATGTTGAAACACAGTTTTAACAGCTGAAGCTTGAATCGAGACAGCGTTTTGATGAACACACAAAATTGTATTTGGAGAAATAAACCCAATCAAGCAC
This sequence comes from Acipenser ruthenus, assembly GCF_902713425.1. Lineage (NCBI taxonomy): Eukaryota > Metazoa > Chordata > Actinopteri > Acipenseriformes > Acipenseridae > Acipenser > Acipenser ruthenus. Next base: position 26,788,811 of record NC_081211.1, read on the forward strand.
AAACCTTAGTCTGGCACAGATGTGCAGGACTTGAATTATGCAGGCGCTGTCATTCAGAGCTGAGGTTTGTCCTGTGGGTTATGCACATGCAGTTCCAGAAGTATTGCTTCCAAGCTCTGTGGATAGAAAGCTGCTGACTTGGATATTCACAGCCAGTCCACAATCCAACAAGAATATCTTCCATTAGGTAGAGAGTTTAAAAAAAACCTGCTTTCTCATATTCATTTCTTAATGAAGCCAAGTTTAACAACCAGTGTTTAATAGTTTTTTTTAACAAACCCAAAGCCCTGAAAGGATGTGGTATGAGGCAGAAGCAATATTATTTTAAAGATTACAGTGGAATTCGCCCACGGTTCTATCAGCTCGTTTGCAGTTGCATTTGGTGATCCAAAGCTAAGAGCACTGTGGAAAGCTGTCACAAGCATTTCCACCATGAACCACTGCAATGCATGTTGAACCTCACTTCACACCACACAGAAATGGAGCTCCTCAGGAACGCTGCTGCTGAAGGAGCCTTTGTCTCAATGATATGTTTAACCAAATTCAATAAAATGGACATTCAAGAACCCAAGAGAATAAGGTGTATGGCTCCCAGAACTGCTGAGCTGTTAGAATACTTGATTTCTGCTAAGAAGTAAAACCAAGATTGGTAGACAGAGACTGTTTAGATTATAAAACCCAGACATTCTGTGGAGCCGTGATTCCACTGTGAGTCATACCTTTTAATAAATAACAATCAGTTACTAAGATTACTTCATACAAGTTTGATGTGTTGGTTATATTAGGCACATGGCCACTTAGTTTTGTTCCAGTTAACAGTATGTTTACTGTACTTGCAAAGCTTTTGCATTGTGTGTGTGCATAAAAGGAGTTTGAAGTTTGCACGATAGCTTTGTAGTAGTTCCCAATAAAATGCACAATACCACATTTTTGTCACTGATGGAAATAATAACATTATTATTATTATTATTATTATTATTATTATTATTATTATTAGTAGTAGTAGTAGTAGTAGTAGTAGTAGTAGTAGTAGTAGTAGTAGTAATAATAATAATAATAATAATAATAATAATAATAATAATAATAATAATAATAAATCCACTTTGTATATTTTGCTCTACTTCTCATTTAAAATGAATCTTTTTTTACAAGACATATGTTATGACATTTCTCTCATACAAGAGTTAGGGTGAGGAATGTGTTGTAGAAACTGGCCTGACAGCTGGGTGATGAATCAGGAACACAAGCACAAGCTCTAGCTCTGCTGTCAGCAGCAGTTAGGGGAGCGTCACAGTTATAAGACACCTTGCTGTGCCAAGAGGATTGGTTGCTAAACACAGTCATGACTCCTGGGTGTAAATGACAAACCACTGGACCACGTTCTTTATCCTGCACTTACAGTAACACCAGTGTAAAGTTTTTGGGAAAAAGAAAACCTTAAAGAGTGAATGGGAGGATAGCAGTCACTTGGGTTGAAAAGGCTTGCAAAGCTACATTTTAAATGGCAGGAGTGTATAAACCGCATTGAAACACTCGTATCATATTGACTTGGACTGCAGATCTAGTTCTAGACAGTACAATTCCAAAGCCAATCGGCGAACATTCACAGCTCAACATACTGTTAAAGGAATCTTGGTAAAACTATACCCTTTAAACCATCTGAGCAAGGAAGCACGCAGCCGTGAGTCAATCACTAGTCAATGCAACACAGCACCTTGATTGAGTAAAACATGTTGGGGCTGTCCAGAAATCCATCACCCCAAGGGAAGATGTAATATGGTGGGTGGCTAGAAAGACATACAACACTCAGAGTTGTGGTTTTACTGGGGTAAGACAGGCAGTCGAATACAGACTGGGAACTATATGTTCATCTGCCATTTCAGATTAAAATCAAGTTTCTGCTAAACCACGGTTTCGGCGTCAAATGTCTCCTTTTTCCAGCATGTTACTTTGATGGGGATTTTGATTACTCTTGCTGGATTGCTGGCATGGCAAGCACCCAGCATCTTGTTTAGCACTTGTGTTGAACAGGAAAATACTCTTAAGTGTTTCTGGAGCGGAAGGGCGTTGGGTCAAATTGGAAATATAAATAGATTCTGTTTAAAAAACAATTGCCCCCTTATGGTAGAAAGTTTGAGAAGCAATTATTTGTTCAGTTGTTGTTGATTTCAGGGCTATGTTCAAAGGCTTAGTGTATGTAAGATTGAGCAACAGGCTTCAAATTCAAAGAGAAACTGAAAGTTAATATAGTTAGCTGGTAACCCGCTTCATGTGCTCTGTTACTGGTTGAAGTGTTCACTTCAAAATCTTTATAAAAGGCTGGTAAAATAGTGGTTCTCACCAGACAAGCCCAGTTTGAAGGCTTGTATTATTATTATTATTTATTTATTTATTTCTTAGCAGACGCCCTTATCCAGGGCAACTTACAATTGTTACAAGATATCACATTATTTTTACATACAATTACATTATTTTTTTACATACAATTACCCATTTATACAGTTGGGTTTTAACTGGAGCAATCTAGGTAAAGTACCTTGCTCAAGGGTACAGCAGCAGTGTCCCCCACTGGGGATTGAACCCACAACCCTCTGGTCAAGAGTCCAGAGCCCTAACCACTACTCCACACTGCTGCTTGTATTCAGCATCATGGTCTCCAGACTCCATGGTGACACTGTTTGTGTGTTCTTCACCAGTAACATCATGTGATCTATTCCTGATCTCTTCAACATACCGGCTTTCCTGAATTATCCATCTGGGAATTTGCCTGGAATGAAAAAGTGTTTCTTTGGAGCTTGCAAAGAGCTGTAAGGGAGACATTCAAAGATTTATCGGTTAAACTTCTCAAAACATTTAGTGCATTCCTGAGGGGGGTATAAATTGTAAAGTAAGTCATTAAAATAACCTTGATAGAATATATATTCGGTTTATTTTGAAAGGTGTAAAAAAAGGTTCATTTTAAAAGTAGAAAAAATATATAGAGTGGGGAGTTGTTTGCTTTACTAGTTTCCTCATGCAGATGGAGACTGTTAGGTCATCTTTGGGGACAAATTAATTCTTATTACAATAAACGTGTTTGTCTGAAGAATGCAAAGTTCTTAATAGAGCATTCATGGAGGGAACGAAATGAAGTGAAGTTGATTTGAATGATTAATATTCTCAATAACCATGATTAATAAAATCAATAACCAAAATGATTAACAGGATTCAGTGTCCCCATAGCTGTGTGTTAGCCTGTATCTGAGAGTGATCCAGTGTGATGTCATTGTCATTATACCTCTCATATCTGATTAAAAGAAACTCACATCTCAAGGGCCAGAGTTGAGAACCACGGATCTAATGCTTCCCTTAATAACTGAAGCCCCTATTGCACTACATTCCAGAGGGCTACAGGAATGACCCGAGGTTCCACCAGGGTTGCCTATTGCAGCCACTGTGCCTTTGATCCACTGAAACGAGTCCTTTAGAGCATTGAGGTTTACCAGTACGCAGTCTTGAGAGCATATCCACTGCGTTCTCATGATAAGCGTTATATCTATCTGGGATGCTTAAACAATTTCTTTTCAGAAGAAAAGTATGACGACAGTAACAGTGAGCAGATTCTATATGTCTGCATCTGCTGTGATAGTAAGAAACATGTATCCTCTGCGATGCATTCCCCAGACAGTGAGACTGAAATGAGAAGTGAGCCACACATGTGCTTTTTATAATTTGGCTTTCTTTTCATTTAGAATTGCGAAATCAGCGTTTAGTTCGTTAAAACACATGAACGTTTCTAAATGTTTCCTAGAGTTGCCTAACGGCCCTTTGCTCTGTTACACTTTGACCACAACATGGTTATAGTTGTAAAGATCCCCTGTCCATTAGCAACAATGGAAGAATACAAGAGAGTGGTAGATTTACTATTGGTCTTCCACTGCATCTGCTGGAACACTGAAGTGTGTGGATCGTACTGCTTTGTTTTCCAGCTGTGCCATTTTCCTTACTCTGATACTGTCTGAATTTACACCACAGTGTTTGCACAGGACTTGATGTGTCCCTCGCTGGGGGAGAGGAGCCTAAGAATTTAGGAGAAGGTCATTTGAAACATAATAATTCATTTGCTATGCTCAGACCGAGAATCGAAGTCAAACTTTCCATACAGTTTACGTGCTGTTAAAAAAAAAATAATACTGCAGGTATTCAGTTTGGCTGTATCCCACGAGAGAAACTATTCTGAGGATCCACTCTGCTACATGCTTCCTACTGTTGGTTTGAAGTTTCGTTCCCCTTGTGTATAAAAACATTCTACCCTTTTAGAGGATTTTCAATAACATGCAACCCAGAATAACACTCCCCCCCACAACCCAATTTTAATAACATCTAAGCAAAGTTAAATGAATATCTCATATCATTTAAGGAATGCCAGTTTCATGGGTTGAATGAAGAATTTGGCAGGCCTCGACCTGTGTGAAATTTAACCACAGGCTTTAAAATAGTGCTGAATGAGGAAGCCTCTCCGGCAGGGCCTGGGTTAAGGGAAGGCTGTTGTCTCCATGGTTACGATGAGCTGCTGTATTCCTGGAAGGACAGCAAGTCTCAGTTTCAAAGTCAGCCTGCAGGCCCTCCAGATGAGTTTACCAGACAGAAGGCAGTCCATCCAGGACACACATACCTCACAAAGGTTTGCTTGGATTTAAAAAAGGGTGAAACATACTCAATATTGTTTTTTTTTTGTTTTGTTTTTAAATAGTTATAAAGCTTAAGATGGAAAATATCAACCAATACCTATAAACTGTCACAACGGAGTTTTTTGGCTGTCTAAATTTTGCACCAAAGAAAACCAGAAAGTTCATTAACTCAACGACTCTTAGGAGTGACTGACAGATGAAATCACCCTGTCACATCATGCAGTTAACAGCATTTCCAAGAAGTTGAGCAATTACTGCCATTACTGGAAGGAATTCCAGGGCTTAGGCAGAAAAGCAATAATTGGAGCTGTAACTTGCCAAGTAAGGTCCTCAATCTCCTACCTAATAGTTTTTTATTTCATCCGATACATTGCCTCCGGCTTCATCATCTATAGAAAACATGATCTCCAGCTAACTCACTTTAATCTGGTCAGAGACGCCTTATTATGTCTGTGAGGAGAGGAACGTGCACAGCCTTGTTCCGCGGTGATGGCAGGTGCTCTCCAATGAGCTTAGAAGCAAAACACAAAGAACACATGAGACTGGCTCCACATCCCCCAACTGTTATCTCATGTAACCTTACAGGTTTTCTTGTTGATTTTCTCAGTTCGAACATTTGCGTGGGTCCCCTTTGTCTGGATGTTGTTTGTTCTGCTTTCTCTGTAGAAATACCGTAGATACATAAATCCCTTAGGTGTGTGTATTAATAGAAGACATAGCTGACCCTAGCGCCTTGGCTAAGATCTCTTACACGCATTCCTCTGCCCAGCATGAGATGACCTCTTTGAAAACGACCAAGGGCTACCCAGCATTGAAATAATTCAATAAAATAAAAGCGTTCTCACAGTAGGAGAATGTGCAGCAATAGATGGCTGGGTGGACTCCTGGCTGTGAAATTTAAAGGCAGCTGAGCAGGACAGCCTCCCCTTTATGTTGCCCAGTTCATGCATTACTTTAGAGTTTCATTCTGCTGCTGAGTCAAAGCAATTCAAATCTCAAGTTTCATGTCAAACTGGCCTTTCTTTCAGATGTTTCCCCAGACAAATATTCAATTTAGCCAACCAACACGTACCAAAATCACAAATCATGTTGCCAAGACAACAAGACAAGGTCGTTCGTGTTCCTTTTTATATTAGGAAGCTTGTCTGTTGGTCTGAGGAGGAATGAGTCCTACGGGGAGCTTTCACACCCAATTAACGCATGCTTTCGAAGAGCCCACATTAGAGTTCAAAGTTCACCCCAGTGAATGACTGTGAAAGCACCCTCTGGGAGGCTTGGGAGGCTCCTATTACTGTTTTACTAGCCTGATGACCTTGCCTTGTGTTTGGATAGGAATGGTTCAGCATCTTAACTCCCCCACTGACTCTCCTGACCCCGACCCTAAAGCAAACCTTACCTCCAGTCAAACATTTGTCTTAAAAGCTTGACAAACACATGTTGGAGAGTAGCAGGCGTGTGGATTTCAACAGACATGACCCCACACAATATAGACGGCAGTTTGTTCATTTGGGCCAGTTTGTAGCACCCACCCATGTATCTTGTTGTGGTTCGTGCAAGCAAATCTTGGAGATCATGCAAACAGCTGTCAGAATCCTGTGGTAAACATTTACAGACATCCCATTAACATGAAGGCTACTCGATGCAGAATTTACTTTGCAGGCCTAATGTCGCAGGTGACACTGAACTAGTTATTCCATGTAGTAAAACATTGGACTCCTTTGCATGGAGGATCTCAGTAAGCTACAGTGCACGGTTCATCAACTGATTCAGATTCAGTTATGTTAAGTTTGCTACTGATGATGTGGAAAAGAACAGTAATTGAGTGCCCAAAAATATGAATCACAGTGAGTTTTGACCTCCTTTAGTATTCTGGATGGGGCGCATACCTTGCAAAATGATCCTGTGTGAACAAAAGGAAATATATAGAAATAATATGTATAGCTAAACGTGTCCAAGTATCTTATAGGAATGAAATCAGACCATGGAAATCCACACCTGTGATGGAGAAACATTGGATCAAGGGACTTCTTGTGGAACCAACCAGAGCTGAACCTGGCAAGAAGTTGAATCCTGCTGGGAACGTGGGGATATGCTGGATATGGACTAAGCAATTTCAAATATGGAATGAACTTTGAATAAAAATGAAGTATTAGAGGCTTTTTGAAGGAGGGATAAAGAGAGAGTATCCTTGTACCGCCAGTAGGTGGCTCTCTTGCTCCATGAAATAGGTCAGTCTAAGAGAATATATAATGAACGATTTACTACTTGTATATCTTATCTTCAGAAAGCATGACGCTTGATAAAAAGTACCATTCGGGCTAAAAAGTGAACATTAATCATACCTACTAATTTATGTTCCAATCAAAAACAAGATAAGAACGAGATTCTTTACCACATATAAATTAACATTAATCCTTAAACAGCCAAGGTCTTAAGAAAAAAACTGTCTCGGCTGGATTTTGTATGAACAAAGAACAGGGTCAAGCCTAGTTCAGTCATTATAAAATATAAGAGTCGAATGCAGTTATACTAGACTGTATTTGGATTTAAATCTTAGAGGGAATCACCAAAGAAATAAAGTGATATTATAAATTCTAGGAGCAACTGTTAAACTGAAGTAAATTAATTGAAAGATTATCTTATAATGAAACAGGTTCAGTGCTAATTGACACTGTTTATAGTTCATAATAGTTAAAGAATAGTAATTAGACACAAAGGCATTGTAAATTAATAAAATAAATGATCAACCCCTTTTTTAGACAGCATGATATTTGAAACTAAAAATAATTATTTGATTTCATAAGATTAATAATATGTTTTAAGTATTTGCTATAATAAGAAAACAAGCCCATGACACCTCAAGAAAGCGTGCTAGTGATACCATTACCATTGAGACAGGCTGCCTACAGAGTGGCACACTGGTGAAGAACTCCCTGCTCAACACCTTGGGAAATCATAGTTAGCACATTGTAGCCAGATGTATAGATGTAGAAATACTAAAAGAAACTACATTTCTTAATGTTGTACCTGTAGATATGGATGGACTACACTGATTGCTCGGTGCCATTTTCTCTTATTAGCGAGGGCTAATTCAACTCTTACTAATATTTTGTAAGCAATCTTTCTCATTTACACAGCAGGTGTTGAGAGATCTAGCATCGCTAACTTTTTTGTATTCGACAAATTGCCGCTACGTTGTTAAAGCAGAGCTTGTTCTAATGCAAAATCATTCCCAGAATGCAGCTGTTTCATTTAGGTTTAAACATGGTTATGTGAGTCATGAGGGTGGCCACGTTTGGGGGTGTGTGGGTTAGATGACCTCACCCTCATTTTGTGGAATAACTACAATACTCTGTAGTGTATCCTCAATATATCTAGAATGAAAAAGAAGTCTACAAGCTTAGCTGAAAATCATCCTTGTTAGCTGAAGATGGCCGAAGCTGAAACGTATCTCACTGCCAGTGTTTTTTATATGCATGTTTATTTCTGTCTCTAAGTTTCAGCCTGTGAAGATGAGATGAGGACACTGGTAACTAATGCTCTTTGTTTATGTACAGATGAGATTTCCAATGCAGATGTCTTAGGGTGGAGCAGTCCCACATGGAAACAAAAATGCCTTAGCAGCAAATCGGAAACTATCACAAAACCTTCCAAAGTCTTACTCAGTTCCAGTCCTATATATTGCAATATATATATACTGTATGTTAATTTGTGTTCTGAAACACACAGTTTACTCCTGGTATTTCTAACAATGAATATATTTTAGAATGCTTTATGGTATGTATTCCGGTAGGGTCGTACTATTCTGAATATACAGAGACGCATTGGAATACAGCAACGCATTGTATTCCAAATACTGTATATCAAAATCATATATGAAATATACAAAAAATGTGTATACTGTATATAATGCATAGAGGGTACTGAATGTACCATTCGTGGTATACGGTTTTAATTCGCCATAGGAGGATGTCACAGTAAATCACAAACCTCTTTCCCTAACTCCCAAATTAAAACAACAGTACAAATTTGAAATGATTCATTTTTAAAGTTGTTATAAAACACATATAGGTGGCAGTGTTGTTTGAGATATCGAAGTGCAGCTCTGTCCTGAATTTCAGCAGCACACCACTGGACTGGAATGGAAGCAAAGACACATATGAAACTAGTTATGGTAAGCATGTTATTCCATTCATGTTTCCCACTCAGACAGACTGGCAAGCTGTCCTGTTTAAATGTTTCAATGAAATACAGAACCCTAAATAAAGGATGTTTTGCTAAGAGTAGCTTTTTAAATTAATTCATTGATTGAAGTTTGCAATTCGTGCTTTGGTGAGGGTTTATTTGTTTGAGACAGTCAAGCTGTACCTCACCCAGCATCTCAGCAACAAAGAGAAAGACTCAGAAAGTATTTTGTCTTTCCTTTTTTTTCTGGTTTTTGAATTGCTCGATCAATAAAAAAAAATATTTATATCTGAACCCATTGTCTTCGTGCCTATTTGACCTGCAGTATGCAGTTCAGAACACTAACGGTTCAAATGAATACTGCCATAAATTAAACATCTTCTGAACCAAACCCAAGGCTTGGACACTGAGAGAGGAGCTCATCAGCCTGTAACAGCATCGAGGCCTTGACTATAACTGGAAACTCACTTGGATGATGTGGTGCCCTGAGGACCTTGGTAATGTAAGGAGGGCGATGGGGAATCCAATAAAATGAAACAGAATTGACCTGGAGCTACACTTGGATCAGCCCACGAGTTGATGTCAGAATTAAACTATTTGAAGCTGCTAAAAACATTTTCCATTTGTAAACACTTTAAGCTGTATATATTACGGTAAAAGTCAGAATATTGGAAATTCTTAAGATCTCATCTGAATTGCTCAATTGCACATTACTGGAAGCTCATAACATTTCTGGATGATATACCTCCTGTTAAATCAGAAGACTAACCGGTTAATGTCCGAAAACCAATTTATTGTTGACATTTACCAGTACAACTTAAGACTGACCAGATTCAGACTTTTATATACATGAGAAATGGGGGAAAATAAACGCATGCAGTCCAATGGGATTTGACGCCATCTCTCTAAAGCTGGCAGAGTTGCAGAATGAAGAAGGGTACTGTGGTATGAATTGGGCTGCGTTCAAATGCATTATTGTAATACTCATACTAACAGCAATTACATTCGTGACTTCAGGAATACCACAATCAATAGATGAAAAACATTTAAAAGAGTGGTTGGGAGGTCGATCACTGCAATATTCCGCTGTGTTTTCACAGAGTGGCTATTCCTTAGTATGACTACATGACTTTGGTATAGAGCGCCATCTGGTGGAATAATAACCCCAGCGTTCGAAGCCAAGCAAACACGGCATTTATCTCTGAATGTTTCCATGTTTAGAGATAGAGCTGGAATGTATTCATAAAGCAATAGTGTGCCTGTCATAACGCTGGATTGTAAAGTGAATTACAGAGTATGGGCAATGTTTATTAACAAGCAAGCATGCCTTCATTACCTAAAGAACCCAATAAATAAATCAATAAATGCATACACACATAATGTCATTTTACCCTCTTTGTAATTGGTGTGTTTGGCTCGTGAGGATTTAATCTAAACCCTTCTAATGAATCTTGACTGCTACAGCGATGCAGGCAACCCCTGCTGTATTGAATCAGCGCCGTCAGCAAAAGTTCCCCACCACAGCATTGTGACGTGTACACACAAACAGCGCACACGTGACTGCCCTAATCCTGGCAAACAATATACTGTGCTACCGAGTGCAAATGCAACATAGTACCACTACATGAAGAATATGATTAATCCTGGAAACTATTCATATGGGTCATTCACACATGCATTCTTTGAAAACGGTATTAAAAGTGTACACAGGTATACCGCAAACAATCTAGTCAAGTACTATAAGTGCATTGTACTGTGCTGCTCTATGTGTTCAAAATACATCAGTATAGCTACTGCAATTTATAATGCGTCTAATAATATAGTATGCTATATGGAACCCTAATGCAACCAATATCCAATAGAAGACTATTCTGCTCATGAATGTTCGCTGCAGCGTAACTGTAGCGTCTTTGTGCTATTGTGGATGATAACAAGCCGGCGCAAGGCTAGACCGCTAGGACTTCCTTACACGTGTACCTGTCTGTCACGCATCTGCTGAGCCCCGTGAGCACTGCAGCAGCATTGGGGGGGGGGGGGGGGGGGGAGTATAAAGACGCTAGCTAGTGAAACACGAGAAGCGGTGCTGCTATTTCATCTGCATGAGGCAAAACACAATAATATTCAAGGAAATAAATCCAGTGTAACCTGGCAACCGCGACACTCGATCTGCCTGATCAGTCAGTCTGACCGAGGGAGCTGGTATAGCCGACCGCTACTCATATCATTAACGCCGATATTTATCTATCGATCTACCTTGTTCTGAAGAAGAGGGGTGCAGACGGACGGTGCTGATGCTACAGGTACCGGTGCAGAGCGACAGCGGCAGCCGAGCAAAAGGATAACAAAGAAAAAAGCGACAGTGAGAAATGCCAATTTCGATAGACACCTGCTATTATAGATAACAATAAATAAAACAAAAAAACAACATTGCAGTAGCGGAAAAAAGCGAGGAGATAATATTGGCACAAATATATCATTACAACTGTTATTCTGTGCAAGAAGGGCGGCGCTGGATACTACATTAATAATACTTAGCACATCACTTTAGCGTTGAAAAACAAGTGAACAAAAGGAGTTTGTGGGACAGAAAGGAAAGTGAACGAGCACACGCTTTCTAGATTGTTTTCGTTGTTTGATCGGCTGTGCGCATTCCAGACTTTAATCAAATCCCAAACCCGAAGTCTTCCTTTGCTCGCTGGTAAGCGGAGATGCCGGTCCAGGTCCCGGATGATTCCGATTTCAACTCGTTCAGGGAGCAGTGTGAGAAAGTGGACGGATGGACTGTACACTACAACAAAGCGGGGGTGACGGTGTGGTGCCGAGACCAACAGCAGAGTGAAACTGTGCAGAAATTAAAGGCAAGCGTGTGTGCTTTATTATTATTATTATTATTATTATTATTATTATTATTATTATTATTATTATTATTATGTCATGCTAATGAAACTAACAATAAAATGTTATTGTTATAAATTGTTATTGCTTGTTAAAAACTGACATTTAATAACACAATTATAAAAGGGTCCTTAATCTAATCAATCCAGTGCTTGCCCTATGCTTAGTGGATGTTCACTGGGACAGCTGCAGGTCAGTACACAACCCTCTGTTGCATGGAATTGAGAGGAAGGAGCACCCTTCCTGCTGGGTCAGAACTTCTCAATTCCACGGCATGGTGCTGGATGGCATTGGGCTGTTGGTGGTAGAATATTTTGGGTGAGACGTTTGAAAATATCCAAGTACCATATCATCCCAGAAAGATGTGGCTCTTTCACTCTTGAGAGGGCTGTAAATACAACCATCCCCATTCGTTCATGGTGTATCATTGATTTACAGCCCAGGGAATCAACATCTTCAACTTCAAAGGTGCACAACACTGCGAACAATGCAGTGACGGCCAACCTTAATGAGTATGTTATGCCTCTCTTTTTCCTTAGACAATTAATTGTGTCAGAAATAGGAGACTGTCTCCTTAAGGCAGTATACTGCATCATGGCCCGTTTGAAAAATTCAGAGTGGAAAACAATGGCAAAAACCAGGGGTGAGGTTTCCCAGTACAATGCCCAACTGTAACCTGAGCTTTGCTGTATGAGAAAGAATACAAGTCATTGGAGGAGACCTCAAGCAGGTCAGGGAGGGGGCATTCTGTCAGTGAGGTGGGGGGGGGGGGGGGGGGGATTATTTAAAACAAGAATCTGATATTCAAAACAAAACGCGTTAAGAGATCTGCCTTCATAATTCATCAGTATCCCCTTTCACCACTCTATGAATAATTGAGTTCACAGGGAAGGACTGATGACATCTCATTCACAGAAGCCTGACAGAATGATTTCAGGGTTTGGCTTGGGGGGGGGGGGGGGGGTCTCATGAATAACGAAACAAAGTGCAAAGGGAGCGATCGTCTTCCATGGACAGTTTGCATCACTACTGACAACAGCAATGGTTCGTGTTGTTCCTGAAATATACTTGGAATACAGATCTACATCACAGTGGAAATGGGGACAGTTTAGAAATCTGAATAAATGCATTATATTCCACGCTGGGCATTCTGTTTCTACTGTCTCTGGGAAGTGGCAGATAGCAAAGACACTACATAGTTCAGTTTTTAAAATCAAATTGAAATTGTGTTCATGTCATTTACAATCACATCTCTGTTTATCAATGGAGGCCACATCAGTTTATAAAACTGTGTGGTAATGCAAATTACAATACATATTATATTATATTACCTGATATTATATTATATTACATTATATTATATAACAGTCTTCATGCCAAGGCATCCCAGGGCGCTTCACAATTTAAAATTAAAAAAATCCCTAATTAACTTGTAGCTCGTTACAACAGGACACTAAGGGCCCATCTTCAATCTAGACTGAAATGATTAAATTGTGCTCATTTTCAGGATACCAATTGGGATTGAATGTGTGCTTAGGGAATGCCTTGAAAGATAGAGAATAAGAGGTCCTGGAAGATAAGAAGACCCAAAACCACGAAGGACCTTCTAGATAATAAGAATAGCTATAAAATCAAAACGAAAACTCACAGGAAGCCATTGCAGGGATCTGAGTACTGGAGTGATCAGATTTAATTGCTGAGTGTGAGTAAGCATTCTAGCAGCAGCATTCTAAGCCAGCTGAGTGGAACAGAGGGTTCAGCTAGTAGCCACCCTCCTAAAGCTGGGGAAACAGGAAGCCACTGCACTACAGTGTGAACATTTTGAATATTTTGAATGTATTACGATGCATCTGCAGAGCAGCAGTTTGGAGCATTGTGACTGTAGACAATAGAGGTATGGAACAAAAGAGGAGACATGTTCATCCGATTCTCAAAGGGAAGAGTGTGCTTTGAAATATTGAGATGGAGTTACATAACCCCTCCGGGAAGGGAGGGCTTGAGTTAAAATAGAATGGTTAGGCGTAGTGTGTCAACTGTCATGATGGAGTGCCGGTTTAGTAAGATGTATGCACAGGCATTAGCATGAGGGCAGCCTGTTTCATAACAGTAAAAGGTCGGCAGCTTACTGTTATGTAAGCATCATAATAGACCCTGAAAAAAATAAAGAGAACTCCTTCCTACTGTCCTTTCAAGCATATAATTGTATCTATTTTTTTTTCCGCATCTTGCATGCTCCTGCCAAGGGAGCCCTATCGGAAAAAAATCCCTCTTGGTTTCCACCTCTCTCTCATAAATAACTAATAGGTCTGCAGCTGTGTAACATTCTCTCTCATGCATGTCCTGCTTTTATGTTTCAGTTTAGATTGCCTTTCTTCCACAGTTCTTGAGCAGTTTTATCCGTGTGAAATAAAGAAACGCATCTAATTGCTGCTCAGACTGATGCTATTGTTTTTTGACCCATAGATATAATTGTCAGCAAGAAGCTCCCGGCAGTGAGATTAGCTGTGTGCAGCTGCTCAGCATTATCTGCATTTGCAGTGTGTCGTCAAGCACTGCACTCATGGACCAAGCGCAAAGCAATCATACTGCATGGAGAAAGCAAATGATTTGAACAGTGTAGAACTAGTAAGACTTTACTTTGTCGTGCAAATAATTGTCTCTTGCTAGTTTTATACCTCTATTATTACAATTACTAATGGATTTTTTCACTTACACAAAAAAGGCTTGTAGACTTTTATAGCAACAATAACTTTCAGTGCTTGTGGGCAGAAAAACATATCTACCTATAACAAAAACAAGAAGTCATTGAATGAATAGCTGTCATTGACCTACACTGGAATAAATGAAAGTTGTGTTTTTTCCCCACTTATTGCAGCAATTATGACAGGAGATGATATTGACATTTCCTGCCTATGAATTATGGAATCAGACTGAAGGGAAATATTCTGACTGAGATCAAAAGTGCCTCTCTGCTGGAGATGGCTGGGTGGCATTCGAAAGCTTAACCTGAAGGTTGCTGGGGAAGTCATTGGTATTCAGGAATGGCATTTAGATAAGAGGTTTTATTTGTGTTGTTTTGTTTTTTTAATGGCTATGCAGGTTCGCTCATAGCGAGACTGCTAAAGGGCAACATATGCTAAATATTCCTAATTGAAGACACACATGTTTTATTTAGGCTTTGCAGAGTAATATGAACCTATTCAAAAAGCAGCTGTTTTTGTACAGTATCAGAAACATGCTGCTCGTCGTTATCAACAGATTATATGGAATAGGTGCAGAAAGAGGGGCCATGCTCTTTACCTGGTGCAGAAAGAGGGGCCATGCTCTTTACCTGGTGCAGAAAGACGGGCCACGCTCTTTACCTGGTGCAGAAAGACGGGCCACGCTCTTTACCTGGTGCAGAAAGACGGGCCACGCTCTTTACCTGGTGCAGAAAGGGGCCACGCTCTTTACCTGGTGCAGAAAGACAGGCTAAATGCGATTCTTCTATGGCCCTAACCCTAACCCTAACCCTAGACCTAATGTTAAGGTAGGTGGGTGTGTCTTGAAATTAAGAACAGATTTAAATCTTAAATTCAGTATTGAAATTCTCTCAGTTGGACCGTCTCTGAAAAGCCTGGCCCGTCTTTCTACACTGGTTTCTTTCCACACCTACGTCGATTATTTTTCTTTGCAGCAAAAGAGTTAGAGGCACTAATAAGGCCCCCCACTGCCCCCCCCCCCCCCACCCATGCCTTGCTATCATTTACTTCATACCGTATTGTCTCACCAGTGTACTAACTGGAAGTCTTCAATAACACTGGTGCAGTAAGACCTGTTCGAGAGTAACTGCGTTTCATCTACTTTAAGACAATCATGTTAGTTTCCCAAGCTGTTTGAGACTGAAGTCTGCTCTGAGACTTCATAATACTTTCTATGTGGTGCATTTACTTGATTTAAGTCTATACTGAGCTCTCCTTTTTAAATGAGCTTTCTCTAAGAGCCCTGCAATGATATTTGGGGATGCGAGATGTCAGCATGCAGGGTATAAACTTGCTAGACTTACGTTGCAGGGAGATATGCCTGTTCAAATCCAGAATTAAAACGTGTACATTTGCTGACATTAAGAATCCAGTACAGCTGATTCCTCTGAGTCCCACAGCTTATTTCTGAATATAAACAACTATATCAGGCTTCAGAATGCCAAACGGCAACAGCAAAGGGTGCTGTGAAATGTACCTCGATCAAGCCTGTCTTACGCAGTCTCAGTTCACTTCCCAAGCCTTCCCATTCAGAGCCTTGAACTAATTATTCCCCCAGTCTGGCCCTTGAATCCCCTGCTGTTGTCACTCTTTCAATCGGATGCAGAGTGTGAAATATCACCCGCGGTCTGGACCCTAATTAATGAGGACAATTGAAGGAGACGACGCTCCACGGGACACAGAAACCTGAACTGGCACTTCACCACGGGTATTTGTACTGTACTAAGCATGCCATTAGCACCAGCATTGACCTGCTATTGAAGAATCTGCACTGGCCGGGCAGCTGACAGTCATTCAAAGCATCTACACTTGAGCTTGTCTTGCTTTTCAAGTGGATGACAGATAGTTTTGGTTTCCAATGATCATTAAAGGCTAATATGGTGTAATGATCCCTGAATGCTGTGTAGGTACAGGGAAATCTGCAGCAGACTATTTTCTTCTTAAGGGACAATTGAGTCATTTTTGTTTTGTGAACCAGTCTGGAAAACTGTAAAGCACAGCATGAAAGTAAACGAGGCACGAGGGAAGCCTTCCAACACATCTGTGCCACTGCAGCAACATTGGAGGTAAATTGGCTAATGGGACTGAATCTGGGAAAAACATTCACAAAACCAGCAATGCAGTAACCTACAGCAACCAGCCCAGCTGGTTTTCTGTACCATATGTCTAGGGAATCGTCATCTGCCTGTTTGTTAGATCTAAAAGATAGCAGAGGCAGTGCTAAGCTTTTTCACTACACTTTACTGTGGACTGTCCTAACATAAAGCTTGAATTGCAAGGTTGTTTACTCCATTTTTTATTTCCTGAAGGAACACCAACACCAATTACAATTGTAAAAGAAATAAGAAACAATTTCAGATTATTTCCAACACCCAACCTTAAACATCAAAGTTGTTTGTACTGGTTTGGTAACTTTATTGGGTGCATTTTTTCCTTAAAGTGGATATGTAGCAGCATCTATCAGTGCCTGCATACACGAGTATAGGTAGAAAGGTTAATTAACTTCCTGGCGGTGTTATAGCTGAATATGTATATTTTTATTTTTTGTTGTTTTTTTTCCAGATGAAAATAGTCTGCAAGGATGTAACTGCAGAAACGCTGTATGACGTCCTGCACGACACCAGCTACCGTAAAAAATGGGACTCCAACATGATTGATACCTACGACATTGGAAGGCTGACAGTCAATGCTGACGTGGGCTATTACTCCTGTACGTTAGTATAGTTAAGAGATGACACTAGTGTTAATACAGTACTGTACATAGGAAACAGTGCAAAACTGCCCTCTAGTGGATTTGGCGTGTATACACAGTTATCGACAGGAAGTCTTCGCATTGATGAGGTTGCAAGCCCGCATTCAGTAACCTACGATATTGATACTCGTTTGAGTTAGATCGTAGAGCTAAAAATGCGTGTGCTGATCTAGACTGGCACATGTTTCCATATTGTACCCCCCCCCCCACATTGCAGGAAGATTGGTTGTCCCTCTTGACCCCGTCACCAGACTAGGGGTCAAAGCTGACTGTTCCCACCAAACAGGGTTCGTCTTTGATTGATTTATAACCTTGTCTGTTGCATCGACCAGTCTGAAACACTGTGTGGTTTGCTCTGCTCTAAAAGGTCACTCAATTTCCGAAGATGTGAAGGAGCAAGGCATTTAAAGGGCATGAACGGAAAGGGACTATCGAAGTGAGACTATCAGTCCTGTTCAGGAGGTAGAGCACTAATCTATAGATGCAGGCCTCATCGCTCAGAGCACGTCATCACTGCCTGGGTGTGCTATCCACCTAATATAATAAACTGATCAGCAAGTCACTGTGTGCTGTTAGGCGCTTTACTGAAATGATGAAAATCTATAGAGATAAATGATGAAAGCACACTGTAAATATATAGATGATCTTTTCCTGTTTTTGAACTATAGCAGCATTACCCCTAACCTGTGAATACAGTCAAATTGCATGCTGTGTGGATCAAACATGATTTTATACATATGAGCCATTTTAAATCTCCGATTATCCTGCTTATCCTGGTCATTTATGCAGCCCTTTTTTTAAGCAACTTAAAAAAAAAATCTTTTACACGGACCGGCAGGAACTTGCAATGATTAATTGTCTTCCTGACTACCATAAATCCACTCCCGTTAGCAAGACAAAATATTTGCTTTTTAAATAATATATTCAGTATGAAAAAGTATGCACTTTACAAGCTGAATTACAGGGGGTGCTCTCTACAAACTAGACTTAGCACTGAGTTGAACTCTTTCAGGTGAATCGCTGTCCTGTCTAGTGATCATAGCGAACTGTGCTGGCCATTTCCTTTTTTCTTGTGCTTTTTTCAGAAAGCCTTCTCTTGCAGTCTTAGCTATAAAGAAATGTATTTCTAATCACTGCGTTCCGTTCTCCTGAGTGAGTTCATTTAAGTACCAGTGACAGCTCTGCAGCTGAGGGATCCCAGCAGGCACAGCATTTGGTAAAGAGCTCATGTCAACAGCCGCTGTGTCTCTGCTGTGCCACGGTGCTGTGAAATCAAGAGCAGCTAATTTACTGCAGCCGCCATCTTCACAGAGCAGCGCGTCCAGACAATGATCTCAGCCAGTCGAGTGGTGAAGGGTTAGAGGACACTAGGAGCTGTGGAGCGCGCGAGAGAACGAAAGAGCAGAAACGTTACTGCTGTGGTACTCAAGCTCATTGTGTTTGATCACCACAACTCATTGCATATAGACCGCCAGCACAAGCACCAGATTAAAAAACACAGCACATACCACAGGCCATCGAGTGCATACGACCACAGGCAAGCCAGTGCACAGGAGAGCAGAGAAACACGGGGCTTTGGGCTGAAAAGCTGTTGCTCAGTTGTTCAGCTCTGGCCAAACGTTTAGCATCACCCTATAGAATGAACTTATTCAGTGTTTCGTTTCTCTTGAGCTGTGGTTAATTCAATTCAGAGTATCTGTCAAATCCAATTTGAGGTAGCTCCAATTTGAGGTATCTCTCTCTCTCTCTCTCTCTCTCTCTCTCTTTCTTTCTCTCTCTCTCTCTCTCTATATATATATATATATGAAAGCATGGTATCAGTGATTGTCTGAAAATGTGACGGTCTTCGTGTCCTTGGCTGTGAATTGTAGGGAGGTGCCCGAGTCCGCTGAAGAACAGAGATTTCGTCACCCTGCGATCTTGGCTTCCTCTAGGCGGTGACTACATGATTATTAACTACTCTGTCAAGCATCCTGTAAGTTCAAGTTGTGCTGCATACACGTCCTTTATTCTTGCATTGCCCTGGGTCCAGATAAGTCCTAAATGAGTTCAAACTCAATAAATTCATTTTTATTTACGGTTCTGTACCTTGGAAATGAGCGCCTAACACATTGAAAGAGTGATCGATTATTTCATGATCAAAATTTAAGTGGTCCCTACCCATCTTGTTATAAGAGCCTAATCCTTCGTAGCAGAGTGGTTGATGCTACACAGCACTGTGCATAGATATTTTAGAAGCGTACAGCAGCATAGCAGGCAGCTGGTTGGTGTAAAGTTGGAGAGTCTACCTGTGTATTTCAGGTGCACGAATGTACTTCCCCAGTGTCAGCTTTTAATTAGGCCTGAGTGGCTCAATGTTCCATGCTAGTGGCTGCATCAGCAGAAATGCGCCTGTAAATTGATAGCTGTAAATTGATGGCTATCTGTCATGCTTCAGTCACTTTGAAATATCACCTAACACTGAATTTATTAGGGCAGTGGAAACTCTACAACTTTGATACTGTGTCCATTCAGGGGACCAACACAATGTGGTCTTAATAGAGGGCCACTACTGAAGGTACCATAAATGTATCCTATAGTTTAGCCAACTTATTGAACTAGCATTTTAATGAACAGTTTACAATATCAGATGTTAATGTTTTTTTTTATGCAAACTGTAATACTATACTGGTTTCTGTCTGTCTGTTTAAACCTGCATCAATAGACATGCAGGTTGAATTATATCATTAGTCTGGACCTACTTTAGCTATTGAGAGTGTCAGAATCTGAGGGTATATGAAGAAGACAGCTGTCTGTACATTTTGAAGTTCCATTTTTAATATGCAGAAAGTGGATACAGGTCGTGGTGATCTTCTTTTTGAGAGCGCTAATTTGAACTTTGCAGCCGTGGCAGGGGATGAATGTCACTGACATACATGCTTGTTCAATTCTCAGAAATATCCCCAAAAGAAAGACTATGTGAGAGCTGTGTCAGTGCAGACAGGCTACCTGATCAAATCCAACGGTGTCAACAGCACGCTCTTCTACATGACACAGGTGGACCCCAAAGGTAACAATCCTTCATTTACATGACTCATCCACACTGCTGTCAGCTGTTTCTTTTCTGTTCTCATTCTCCCAACTTGCACCACACTTTTAAAGCGAATTGAAAACACTGGCGCCTGAAAATGTAACAGCAACAAATACAAAAGAATGAGTAATGCGTTGTATTGCATGTATGTAAGGGTAGTTTTGAAGCAGATATGACTGTAATATGATATGATTTTTTTCAGGTTCCTTACCAAAGTGGGTGGTGAATAAAGTATCTCAGTTTGTGGCTCCAAAGGTAATTTCGGTTCATTAATTTATAATGTGCGAATGTCTGGCTGTAACATTACTTTTTTTTGGCTTTTAAGTCTAGGTTTGGCTGGTGGCTTGTGGGTGTCTCTGGGTTCATTACAGTAGGTTCTAGATAGGTTACCAATAAGTAACTATAAGTTAATGGTAAGTAATATAAGTTACTCATTTCAATAATCTTTCTTTAAGCTATTTGTATAGCCACACCACTGTAGGTATATCTTGAAGAGCAGAAGCCCAGTCGAGTCTTGGGGAGCTAGCGTCAGGCTGGAAGGATCTCCTGCTTACTTAGTTTGTGCTGCTATCTGGTGGCAAGATGTGATATTGTTTTTAACCTAGTATTTACAGCATATGGGGAACTTTTGTAGTATGAAGTCAGTAGGTTCACATTACATTTCAATCTGCTTCCCTATTTCTGTTGTTTGCAATCATGTTGTGGTTCCTATTTCATTACTGAAGTGTTGTTTCTGGTCAGGTGCTCTTCACTTCCAGTTGACAGACATACAATAGAAAGAAAGAAAGAAAGAAAGAAAGAAAGAAAGAAAGAAAGAAAGTACAGTGAAGGACACAATAGCCAAACCACATTTGTTAACTTCACTTAGCTTCTTTTAGTTTTACCTTGACATTTCTTTTGGAAAGCCACATGGTACCATGTTGATGTCTATATGCAATCCGCGCGTCTCTGCAGGCAATGAAGAAGATCTACAAGGCCTGTCTGAAGTACCCCGAGTGGAAGCGGAAGCACAACCCCCACCTAAAGCCCTGGCTGTACCCCGAGCAGAACACCCTGCCCAGCATCAGCCCGGCCGAGCTGTTCCTGCAGCACGCGGACTCGCTGGAGAACATCGACGAGAGCGGGCTGAGCGAGGAGAGGGGGCACATCAGCGACGAGGATGACAGCTACTCCAAAGAGTCCTAATGTGAGCACGGTCAGCTCACTGAGCATGCAATACTGAGCCTGATCACAGGGCAATAACCCCAGCAGAGCCACTCCATACCGGAGCCCCACACAATCACTGCAGATTACCCCAGGAGCCCCAACGACATGCCCATACACACCCATACTGAAAAACACTTACTGAACAACATGCACAATAAAACCCTCTGAGCCATTCAGTAACACAGTCATTGACCTCGTTAGTATCCCAATACAATTATACTGAGCCACTGTACTTAAATACTGTAGAATTATCCCATGCAGCTAATATCCACGTCCTTATTTTATATAATCTATTTCTACTTGGGCTTTTCCCCACTAGCCACTTACTCACTCCTGTGCAAGCTTAATGTCCCATTCGAGGATAGCTAGCACATACTCACCTATCTTAATGTGACCATTAAGACACCGTTCACACGTCTATCAATCTGGGTGTCCATTATATATCTAGTGAATCTAATACAAGTACAACATTTGAAGACATTGCAAGTTTCTTTAAGTATTTCTTTATTCAGCACTATTTAAGTTATGGATGACAAACCAAATACTAATCAATTCAAAATTCCCCCAATGAAATTCAAAGGAACTGACTGCAACATGATTTAATGTAGCTAAATCCTACAGCGACTGACAACATATACATTAGAAACAGGGGGGTCCCTAAGCAATGGACAACATCATCAGCGCATTGATTCAATCGAAGTAGATGTTCCAGTGAATCCTAGAATCCTCTGGGTGACAAATCATCCTATCTGGAAAATAAATGAAATCCCTTTAATCCATGGGAATATCATCTCCCAAGGTGTCTGAGGTCAATAGCAGTGCTCAGAGGGCTCATAAACGACAGTGCCTCTGCAGTAAAGAGACACTGTTTTGATTAGAATCCTTGTTAATCAACAGCATCACTGCAAGTCTGTGTCTTTTTAGATTTTCTTCGCAGAAGTCTGATACCGTATAAGACTTGTTTTAAATGAAATACAACTTCATAGTGACTGCCGACAGTTCGGCTTGGTTGATGACATATTCAGGAAAGCGTATTAAGCATCAGATTTTTTATAATCTATTTTTCTGAATGTTTTCTAACTTTCACTTCAACACAGTCAGGTAGCCTTTTGCTGCAGACCGGTAATTGAAATTGAAAACTTAGTTACGGTACTGCAATAATAATAATAATAATAATAATAATAATAATAATAATAATAATAATAATAATAATAATAATAATAATGAGGGTGAATGTTTTAAGGTTTAGACCCAGCAAACAGATTATTAGTTAATAATACATTCTCAATATAAATTGGAATGCTTGCTTGTATAGAGATTTTAGAAGATTAACTTATTATACAGTACAGTACAGTATATATATATTTGCAAACTGAGGACTAGGATATGGAAATTGTATGTTTAAAATGTATTTTGTGCATGTGTGTTCCAGGTCATCTTTTGTTGGTAGTATCTTTAATACACTGTAATTACAATTATTAATTAGTTATTGCTTGTGAGGTTACATGGTTATTACACTGTAAATACACAACCTTATGTGTATATATTGTGCAATTACAACAGACGCCAGTAACTGACTTTTTGTTTTTACACAATTACAACAAGAAAAGCCTGAATTGTTTTAAATTTGCATGAGTTTAGACATGATCCCCTTTGCAATACAGAAAATTGGACAATACTTTGCTTTGCCAGAAATAGACTATGTAACATGCACAGTTTAATTAGAGTTGCAGAAGTGACGAGGCATTTTACTTGTTTTCTGTTTGAAATGATCACAGTCTGTTTTAAACCCTATCACATGTCTATTGAAAGAGACTAAACAAATCAAAAGTCTCTTGAATAATTAAAGCAGGAAAACATGATGGCGATTCTGTGGACTGGACAGTAACACTACAACAATACAATACCATTTTTTATGCACCCTTCACATGGCATCTCAGAGCGCTGTATGCACAATACACTCCAGCTACAAGTAATTATATAAAAGCACATTTAAAAAAGGACGTTTTCAATTTAGACATCAAATAAGAATCCCAAAAGAACAGGGTAGTAAGCTATGTTGTTTGAGGCATGATATTACTTGATTTCGATGATGCATGCAGTTTGCAGCACCTTAAAAGTACTATATCGTTACTGCTGTTGAGAACAGACTGTCAATCCTTCAGTACACTGTAGTAGCTGGCATCTTTCTTGTGTGTGTATATATATATATATATATATATATATATATATATATATATATATATATATATATATATATAAACTATGGCTTGATATTTTACACTTTTCACTGCAGCCAACGGCTTACTCGCAAAATGAACTGCAAAATGTACAGGGAAATATACATGAATACATCCCTTCCAGCTGCTGTATTATGTAGACAATGTCCTAGTGTTTGCAGTTCTTTTGCTGAGAATTTGAATGTATTGTTGTAGGCATTACCAACAGACCTACCAGATTGGGTATAGACCATATAGTCTGTGAAACCTGGTAACACAAACTGTACCCCAACAACAGGAACTGTCCCGCCCAAACCAAATTCATGGATTGCTGAAATGACTTTTCTCAAATGAGGCGCTGTCATTTCTATTGAAAAGTTAAAAGAGTTTAAAATGACCCGAGTCTTTCTGATTTCTAATAAGGTTTAGTCAAAGCCGCATGGTTTGTGCTCCCAAGTTTCTGTCCTCTGTTTGTTTTATATCATTTGGTAGGCCTGGACTGGTTTGATACTCAGAGTTGATGCTGTGCCTTGTGTCCAACTGGTGAAAGGACTGGATTGTTTTGTGTTTGTCTGGTTGTTTTTCTTTCAGAAATAATAAAAAGGGTTTCTGAAAAAAGTTTTGCACTGATTTCCTATGTTTTTTTTAACAGTTCATTAAAAAAAGGATGAGTTAGACTATTTATTAGTAGATAGTAGACATTCCTGATAAGCAAATTGTGTAAGAACACCAGTTTACAGCAACTGCTCAAATGATCTAAAAGTCATTGTGTTTATAAAGTAATTTACAACGCTGTGTACAAACGTGTATGTGTACAAAACAATGTATACAAAACAGTAGAAAACAGCAACAGTGCATTGTGTGAATGGAAATGTACTGGTCTAAATACATCGATTCCAGCCCTATTAAAGCTGGCTTTACACAACACAGTTAAACCTTGGCTCACATTTTCACATGAACAGAAATCCAAGTTCTTCTCACACACGCACACACACCAACACCACAAACCCATCACGACTCAACCCAATACCTCACAGGGAGATAAAACTCAGGGTTACCCTGATCTTTGTGCTGTGAAAGTACAGAGAAGTCAAAGTGACCCATTATCTCTGCCTAGCATGGAGAGATGTGGGAGAGAAGGTCACCCTGCTGTAGGCTGGGGGCAAATCAATAAAAGCCAATGAAACGGGTCTTCGTAACCATGAAGATATACTTTGTGTGAGCTGGTTATCTTGCCTTGTATAGTTGTAGTGAGGACAGCCCATCAGAATACTCTGTAGAAAACCACATAAAACAAGATAATAAAAACAGATGAAATCCACAGCTCTACCCTGGTTCCCAAACGGACTGTGTTGGCTTACTCAGCACGTCTTTCTTGTCCAGTAATGAAACTGCATGGTGAGCTCTCACTGGGTTCAACACTGCTGCAGAGGGGTCTGATTTTAAAAGTGCCTGTGCTTGCTTATCTCAGATATCAGTGTTCTTCTGAGTGCGGCAGGAAGCCCTGCTATGTGCAGAAATGTGGGTCAGTTGGAGTGCCATTATTTATTAGGCATTTAAAGAGGTGCAAAACAGCAGCAATCATGCAGAACTATTCACAAATCAAATAGAAGTGAATATGCTGTGTGTAGGGCATTTCTTATTGTTACATTGTGACAGGACCGTGACATGAAACTGCCGAATGAAATAATAAGCGGCACCAAAAACAAAGGCTGTAATGATCTACTGCTATGATATATGTACGGTCTATGCATGGGGTGACATCTGCACACAGGATCAGATATGCTGGAGTGATGAGAAATCCTTATCACTGATTGGCTGATTTCTCATATGTGATTTATAATGAACAATATAATAATATATACTGTTTGCACATGAAGCAACACACACCATGTAACGGTCTTTAAATGATGATTGCATTTTAAAAAGCAGTGATTGCCTGAAACGTAACTTTCCATTTGTCGAAACACACACAGTGCCTTTAAATGCAAATGAAATGCAGCTACCCTGTTAGTCACATGTGAGTACATCGAGGATAAACAGAGGTTTTGACAGAGGAGGCAGCATACTTGAGCGATGTCGATTCCTACACCCACTGCTGTCTGAAGAAAGGCTCCTTTGTGTGTGTCAGTGAAATATTCTCTCAATCAAAGGGACCTTCTGACTGAATATGATCAGGGCAGGCAGAGTCCAAAAGCGTGGTGCTTAACTAGGAATCAGCACAGCTGGCCTTTTGTGAGACAGCACCTATTTGAAGAGCAAGTTCCTTTTTGAAACGAATGTAAAGCGTGAATACTGTACAGGTTGAAAAGTAGGCCTTTGACGGGTGGGGTTTAGGATTTGAAGACGTAAGAAATCACAAGAGGAGCGTTCGTTTTTATTATTCTCTTAATGGACTGTCTTTGTTTACCACTGATCGCATTCTGCTTCTGAAATCAAACAGCAGTTACCGGAATGTCTTACTGTGGAGGGTGAGGGGCAGAGCAAGATAGCAAAGGCATTCTTAAACAACAAGATCACAGATTACCGTTCTGTCCAAGACTGCTATCGCAGTCACAGTGCTATCAGTGTTGGCATTCATTCTACAGAGAAACATATTTTTTACAGTAAAATGCAGTATACATGTCTCTACGGTTACTCACTCGTCCCAATCTGCATACTGTGTATTACATCATAACAGGGTTGCGTCCTGGTTGCAGTACATTAAAATATGCGAGGCTTGTTTTATTAAGCAGTTCTCTTACGCATTATGAGTCATCATATTCATGGAATATAATCTGAGACTGTAGATTATGAGCCTGCAGGTTCAGCTTTATTAGACTAGTTACACTGGACAGACAGTGGAGAATGATCCACATTTTAAAATTATGCATTGGTTTGATTTGTATATAGGTTTATTACCAAATATATAGAAGGCAGGAAGATTGGTAAACGTCAAGTGTTCAGCGCAGATCCCTACGGATTACGTATCTGTTTACACTTATTGTGGGCTTTTTTGTACCAAATAGAAATGCTGCGGCGAACAGATGGGGCCGCTCCTGAATATCTCTATTGTCTCAGGCACTTCCCGTTTCCCTGTTAATCCACGTCCTGTCTGCGCCAGTCAGATTGTTTCACAAAGGCACAGGAAGCTCCAGCCCCTCTCTCTGATTTCTCGCAAGCCCAGCTCTGCCGATGTTTTTATACACTCTTGCTTAATTTGTTATTTCCCCTTGTGAGCAGGAGGCAGAGAGAGCTTTAACTGTGCACATGGAGAGGATATATCATACTCTTATATGACAAAGCAGGTCCAGCTCACAAATGGTTAACTCAGAAAGAGTTCTTAAGGGTAATTCAAGTTTGATATTCACGCAAATATCACATCCGTACACCATAGTAAATATGTACCTCACATAGAGTAGTTCACTATATTCATTTTGATTTGGCGCATTACATGCCAGCCATCAACACCGGGCCAATAGGAAACCCCCATTACCCGGAGGAGGAAAAGCACTGAAGGATCATATATTACAGTGAAGCTGTGTCTCCGTTGGTCCCCACCACTACTCTCTCATTTTATCTTGGCGAAAGCCGAGTCCAATATTAGCATGAAGCAAATACCAGCTACCCTCTTACTTTCTATTGGTCCGTGGACACAGTTTGACAGAGATTCTGTTGCCATTTTGAATTCTTGTCTAAGGACACATTTCTTTGAGCTGTCCTTTTCCACATGAGTGTGTCTGTTCAGTAGGTTCACTTTTTGACTATACTGACTAGGCTGTTATGCTACCAACACTGATATCTGTACAGTAAATCTGTAACCCTTGGTGACTGTAGCCCACAACCTATTTTCAGCATCTGATCGAGTGATATCTGGTGGTTCAATATATTTTGTTGTTTAAAGAAGCCTGTCTAAAGATGGCTTTGCTTGCTATCAGGGCAACGTGTTGCCAGGATGATGTAACAGACAGCTATGTGCAAGTGTGAGATAAGGGATACAACATCCGTATCGGACTGTTATTTTTCTACGACTATTTCCTGTTAACCGTTGTTATTGGTGATCTTAAGATGTGTTAATGCAGGTTCTTTTTTTTTTTTTTTACAGCCATTTCCTCAAACAGATAGACATGTCTTCATATTGCTCAGCTACCAGAGAGAGTACTGTTCTGATGTGGTGGGTACCGGAGTATTATCTGCAGACCCAATGGTCCAGGCTTAGGCAACTGATGCACCGGAGGGATCTGGGTCAAAAGCACGCTGTCTAATCAAGTGCTGTAACCATTGCATACATCTGGACTTCCCTGTGCAGCAGATAGAAAGGGCTCAGTTATGTAGCACCACTGAAACTGCACTTTTACCTTCAGAACCCTGAACCTGCCACGCTGCAATTACACTGAGAGGTCACATCCCTTCTGAATAGGTAGTTAGAGAGCTTCTAATCAATTACCTGATGTCACCAGCAGGGGTCATATATTGAATTTCCACAGGGTCATGGTTCTGCCTGAAGCATCATTTTGCATATGAACTTGGAGCACCTGATATCAAATCAGAACCCCGGGTCTCTGTCCCCTTCGCACTGTGTAACTGCTTCCCTTAACACGCCAATCACAATAGGGAGCGATTAGTGCAGAGGAAGTTTTGGACTTGCACCTCTGCACCTTGAAATCAGATTCTGTTCCAAGACCTGTTCAGTACCTTGTAGCCCTGCTCCAGAGAGGCTCAGTGTATAGATGTGATGTCTGGGGCATTGTGCGTTTGGAGACGTGGAACCAAGGTTCTATAGGTTTAACTGATCTCCTCACAGGGGACCAGGCTGTCAGAAAACACATCTCTGGTTTAATTCATAACAATTTTGGTTAACACTTTGCATTAAGGTCTCCAATTACTGTGTATCGACATTGTAGTTAATAAGTAAATACAAGTGTACCTACACATAGCTGCAATGTTATTATGAATAGTAACAATGCCCTTAATGTGTAGGTACACCTGGATTTACTTAGTAACTACTATGTCGATACACAGTAATTAGAGACACAAAGTAAAGTGTTACCCAGTTTTGATTCTCAGTGGATCTGTTCTCGTGGATTAACAATACATTTGCCTGACATGAATCGTTCCAACTGTTACAGTGAATGAAATGAGTGGAGGCGCAGTACATGCCAGATTGAGTTCAAAGTCCCAAGCAAGCAGCTTAAATGGTAGGTAAAGGGCTGAATCCTGTTTCAAAGTACGAGCCCAGCCTAAGCAGTATTTAAAATACCAGTTCCAAATCAAAGCAAAAATGTGTTTAACTGCAAGACCCAGCTATTTGTTTCAATAGATTACTATGCATGTTTTTTATGATGCATTGAGACTAATCACATTAAAAACAAACCTGTACTGTGAAAGCTGTGTGGAACGAATAAGCCACTGGTTGCTTCAGGATATTGGTGATTCCACCTCACTGCCTGGCACTGTCTGTCTGTCTGCCCTGCTGGTAATACGGGCTTCAGTGTTCTCTGGCTGGAATACAGAATAGGCTTCAATCAGAGTCTAGATACATTTTGATCATGATACAATAATAAACATATTAAGAATGGTATACCCGCTGTATCCAGATTATTAACACACATTATATTTAAATGTAGGGCTGAGGGCTGGATACCTGTTCATGTGTCGCGCTGTGTAAACGAATCACTGTTATTGGAAAACGGCAACAGTTGTCAAAAAGAAAGCAGTAAAAACAGAAGGAAGTCCAATGTTCCTCTACACTATTGTAAAAATGTCAAGATAAAAACTACGTTTGCTTTATTATAAGTGCACTTAGCATCTCTCTCTCTCTCTCTCTCTCTCTCTCTCTCTCTCTCTCTCTCTCTCTCTATCTATCTATCTATCTATCTATATATATATATATATTTCAATGTGGATCTTTTTTTGAAGAGCTTTGAGAATACTGAATATGAGCCACTATGACGCCCGTGCGCGTGTAGGATGGGTGATAAAAAAAAAAAAGTTGCAGTTCAAAAAAAATCGGCAGACTGTATTGACCGCCGCCCTCCCCTTTAAGGTTTGTGAGACTGTTTCAGCCTGTGGAAAGCCACTTCGAAAGAAACCTTGATTGTCTGAGACTAAAATACAGTGGTGTGGGCATTAACCAGTGACGGGCATGAAACTTGAGAAAAGCCAAAGGAATTGACTTTTGTTTGTAATATAAATCTGCAGACATATTCAGAGATTGGAGACAAACGCGCAAGAGGTAAGCAAAAGTCAATGGTTTGAAACGGTTTTTTGACATATGATACTGTAGTGTATCAATATGTGAGAAGTAGAAGCGGTTAGTGTCATAGCACTGGAGTTTATTTTGCTACATACTGTTTATACATAAAACTGTAACTTTTGCGTACGATAGTCGACTGACAAAGGTATTCTGCAGTGACGCTTTTTAAATGTTGCTTAGAACTTTAATGTATTTACAGAGAACACAAATGGTACTGTTGGTGAGATGCATAACATAAACACGTGGATGTTTTGTTTTGGTAGTATTTGGCAGGTATATTTTCTGTTTTTCGCAGAGTACGTGTGTGGCATCTCAGAAGATATACCCATTAATGCATATATCCGGACCGTTTAACTGTATGGAGTAGCGTCTGTAATGCAGGAACCTACAAAACATGAGAAAACAAACAAACAAACAAAAAAAGATTAAGTGAAAAAATTAGACTAAAACATTAACCACTATAGAAAAAGAAAGACAGCTGAATGAAATAATAGATTGAACGATTCAATAAACCCAAGGCTAAATCTCTTGTATAGAGCGTTGTGTGAAGTGAAAGTGAACCCAAGTTGTTACTGTTTCTGATTGTGCCTGTACTGCAAGACTAGTCACATTCCAAACTCTGTCACCGTTAGAGATTGTGTGGGGAAAAAATGATTAAGCACATCTGGATGAAAGAACACAATAACAAATCAAATTAAAAATTATGCGTTAGCGGTACTTTGTAATTGTAAGACGGGACTGTGTGTCGAATATGGGTTTGCTTGAACTGAAAAATGAAGGCGTTCTTCTTAATTAGGGGGTAGCGAGACTCCTTTATTATTATTTGTTTATTTATTTATTTTATAAAATGTTACCATAGTAAAAGCATAGCATAATACAGTGTAAGCATGGTAAAGCATAGGGAAGCATTGTAAAGAATAGCAATGTATGAAAAAGTATATTATTAAATATGGCAAACCAGGATAAACTGTGGTAAATTCATAATACTGTGGTAAACGTTTACAAGGATAGTCACCATCTTGGACTTCAGTCATTTTGAGTGTCCTCATAGTACTATTGTGAGCAACCCAGTTATAAAACATCTTCCACTAGTTAACCAGTCGAGTCAACCCATCCCATCCCTCAGAGTGCTGGATCTGACAATCAGCCAGTGCCTCCACATGTACTGCTTGGTTCTGCTTGAGTACTGGACTTGAATACCAGCTTGGCTCCTCAGATCTCAGAGAAGGAGCAGCAGGCTGTCAGAACATAACCGGTGTCCTGCAGGGATACACGTTCATAGCCTAGGTGTGTCTCAGACATTATTAATAAACTGCACAGTGGATAGTTACAGATTTTATCTGTAAGAATTTTTGTGGGAATTAGAGTCTTGACAATTAACATACGCTTTAGGTTAGAATTGACCGATTCTGCTTCCCTGCTTGCGGACTGTAATGTTATTGCTAATGTACTGTGGCTCAGCAGTTTGTAGTGAGTCTCTGTTGTACTTGACACAGAAATGCAAAACTGCAATCATTTAATTAATATTACTTGCAAAAACACAGCTGCGTGTCTGTGGTGGGCCTTATATAAGGCAGTGGACACTGTCACACTTTGTATCAGTGGAAAAGTGATAAGTTTAAGTGTTAATATCTTTTTTACACTGTCACACCTAAAAAAGTCGTTTTATTGCAACACCTCCAAAGAAACGGAGCAAAGCAACCATGAAAAACAAAATTAAACATTGAATGGCAAGAAGAATGCTAAATGTTTGACGGGCAGTCCTTCTGCTTTTTAATTAGAACCTGGGAGTACTCAGCTTCAAAGTTAATTTTTAATGAAACATGGCATTTAGGTTTTTTTGTTGTTGCCTAAAACCTTTGCTGATTTTGACATCTGTTTAAGTAAGATAATTGCTTTATGGCTGTAGAGTCAGACAGTGTGCTTGACCCATGCTGTGGATATTGAGTGTCCTGCCACAAAGTGGAGTGGAGGGGATGCTGTGGCATCTGGCCTCGGGGTGCATTAATGCACCACATGCCTCAAGCACTGTAGCTGAGATTTATTTTCCAATCTGGAAGACTCCTTAGAATATATCTAGATGTACACTGGTTGTATTAATCTGTTTTAATGCTGATTTTACGTGAAGGAAATTGTATTCTTTTTTTCCTCATGAATGGAAAACAATGTTACAGTACTTACTTTCTTAAACAAGACAATTATTGTTGTCAGTGTAAGTGTGATCTACATAGGGAACAATGTAAGCCTGCTGTAGCAGTTCTGGCTTGAGTGATAGATAGGAATCCACGTGACTGAGATGCTAGGGCATTTGAATCTGCAATATTTAAAGGTGCAGGTCTTTGCAGAGCAGAATAGTTAGATTTGACAAAACGGTAGATCTTCTAAAATCGTTTCATAAAGGAACGCTGCTTAATTCAGTGTCCAGCATGCTGGGTTCATAATTGCAGTAATATTCTTCTCTTCTTACTGTATATTTATTGTCTTCCACCCACTGCTGTTTGTACAGAAAGCTGCTTAAGTGCATTGTTAGCAGTGTGGAGGCTGTGTGCAAACCCGAGACCACACACTTCACAAGCTCTTAATATTTCCTTACCCACCTGCAGAGGTCTGAATCTCGAGTCGCAGTGTTTCACACAGCACAGCCCGTTACTCAGCACTCATGCTGCGGTGTGTCACTTATCTGCAAGCAATCCTTTTCTATGACTGGGTGCTCAAAACTTGCTGTACCGCTGTGGTGCAATCCAGTTCCATGCGTTCTTAACAAAGTGTTCTGTTCGTGTGTAGAAGCACTGTTGCAGCACAGCACGTGATGTGGTTTAGGATTACCTTGAATGATGCAGTAGAATTGTTTCACCTTCTCATTTGTCTGCGACAGCTCGGTGTGAACTCCAGTACATCACATTCCTTTCAATAACATGCTCTGCACAGTGGTCACCTGCTCTATCAGACTCCAAGTCACGTGCAGAGTGTGTGTTCTCATCTGCAGACGAGGAAACTGCGAATATAAAGGAAACCATGTCGAAAGTGGCGCTTCAGCCCTTTCAGGCTCCATTTCTTTAAACATGAGAGATTCCAAAAAACAAACTTACTGTAGGTGCATATTTCTACATAAATATTGATGTCTTTGTTTCATAACGTGGCAAGAACATGAACACAGTTTATTTTTAGTAGTGCTGATGGTACTCGTTAATTTCGTTGGGATTAAGGGAGGGTGTACAGTACATTTGCTTCTGTGAAAACCCACATTGTTCTTTGAGACACAAAGTAAGCCATGACCTCAAGCTACTGTACTTTACAAAGATCCATTATTCAGTCCATATGTAATCACTAAGGGGAAAGGTTGTTCTAGTCTGACTGGTAACGTGCCCATCATCCTTCTCTCCCTGCCTGCACGGTGGCACTGCTGGCTGGCCATTGGGTTAGCTGGAGTCCCCCCCCCATGCCCTACACCATGTCCCTCTGCCTGATTCCCTACACTTTGGGCATGTTGCCTTAGACCTGTGCAGCTGTTTCTGCAGTCAATGGCAGGGCCTTCTTGAATGAGACACACAGTACAAGCTCATACACATATGCATCTATACTGCTGCAGCCTTTAAGGAGGCTTGTTTGCTTTATATATTATTACAATTATACCCTAACCCTAATATTAACTGCAATGTTGTATATAATAAGTTTAAAAAAAGAACTGAAATTTTGTTAATTGGACGACTTATTAACTATATAGTACTAGTCTAATTACTGTATGTGTTGTGTTCTGTGTTATATTAGCACATCTATAAGCTGTATTTACAACATACTGTAATGGGGCAGGATATCTCCCTCCCATTGCAAAGGGTTTTCAATGAGAACTTTTTCTGTACATTTCTCAATGTTCTCCAGATGACTTGTGACCTGTTTTCCTTTCAGTTTGTCAGTTGGCCCTGCTTGTTACAGTATTTCTGCAATTTGCCTCAACACTGTTCACATGTTGATAAACCCAAGAGGGATGTGTCTATAAAGCCTTCTGAATTGTGTAGATGCATTACTGAATGTGTTTTAGAATTGTGCTGGAGGGCAGTGTTTGTGTACAGAAGAGAGAAGGACCCAGTCATCCCATGGATTTCTAGTGAAAACATTCGGCCCGAAGTGGACTGTCCCACTGCTTCGTAATACTGCAGCTGCAGCATGAGGCTGGTCAAAAACGGGGAAGGAAGAGAGGAAGGAAATGAGCGTTTGAACAATAGATGGAAACTGGGGAACTAAGCAAGCCTTTAAAATGAGCTGCAGCAACTGTTAAAATAAACATGAGTGGCCTTTTACACGAGAAAGAAAGAGATTACCAAATGAAAAACCCCTCCAAAAATATTTTGTGAAAAATTCCATTGAAGTTGCAAATGATACTGATTAATTAGTTCTTGCATGAAAAATCTTTGTAATCGGTGAGGAACTAGGATGTTCCAGGAAGACAAAGAGGTGGTTTGTGGAAATTCTGCGTAACCAACAGTGTAGAGTGCAGGAATGGACTCCCATTGCATAGCAGTTTGATCCATTCCTGGTTGTACTATGTTTAAGACACACCTGAGCTTGTTACCTATACATTGGGGCTAATCAAGCTCATATTAAGTCCTGGAATGGGTGAAACTGCTGTGCAATCCAGTATTTATTTCCGGCTTATTTGTATAGCAGATTAACGGTTAGGGAGAATGGGGATAGCTCCAAAAGCCTTATTTTGGATTTTGAAACAAGCTGTTTTAGTGCACGGAAATGAACAGTAAATATAAGGTTGTGTTCTCTGTAGTCTGGTGCTTGGAGTCTGTTGTACTGTATGCATGATGGGAAGGGTGCTGTTCCAGTAAGCTGTGTTTATCTTTGATCTGAACACACATCAGGAATTTATGTGCTTTCCTTTTGGAGCAGTCCGGCGGGGAGGAGGAGGGTGTTGGTCCGTGTTTTTAATAGGTTTTGGGAGACAGCTGTATCCTGTGTTTTCCACGGCTCTGATGAAGTCTAAGTGAGGCGTCAGGGCTGTGGGAATCGGAGGGCAACAGCACGGAGATGGCAAACAGAGATAACAGTGTTGACTCATACACGGAAAATCAAAAAACTGAAAAGTAAAATTGATTTTTATCATTTTATTTCGCTTAACACTGATCACACGGTACAAAGCTGTGGCCAAAAGTTTTGCATCACCAAGAATTTTAGGATAAAAAAACCTATATGAACATAATTT
Source organism: Acipenser ruthenus (assembly GCF_902713425.1). Classification (NCBI taxonomy): domain Eukaryota; kingdom Metazoa; phylum Chordata; class Actinopteri; order Acipenseriformes; family Acipenseridae; genus Acipenser; species Acipenser ruthenus. The sequence goes on from NC_081211.1 coordinate 26,823,993, forward strand.
AGATCTTTTATTTACCATCATGTCATCACTACAAAATAATATCGCAAAAGTTTACCAGAAGCCATAATAGTAGTAAAGTATTTCATGTTAGAATTCGAAATGTCACATTTTTCAATTAAGTGTATAGAAAACTGCAAAGTGGTATGTAATTCAATATGCTAACATAACGTTGTTCAGCTGGTTTCATTCAACTTCATGAAGCAAAATTAGTTAATTCTATGGGGTAAGGGGTGATGCAAAACTTTTGGCCATAGCTGTATATGCATTGTGTTAGCAAAGGTGTTAGCGTGTCCAAAGCAGAGAGACTGTGCCTTCAAGAGTTCTGTACTGAGGGCTTGTTAATAATGATAGCACAGTTTCCTATTGGACACTCCAGTGCTATCCCAATGGAATCTCAATACACACCGTTAACTTAACAGCACTACCATGGTACAGTACCACTATTCTATGGTATTAGGACAACTGTAAAATATCTGTTTCAAATCAGTTGTGTTTCTGCTGGTAATGCTGGTTTCTCCAGGGAGGAATATCCAGAGGGACTCCTGAGTTGTCAGCATTAATGACCCAGAACCCCCCCTCCCCCCCTCCACCCCGTGTGTTAATTGACAGTGCTGGAGGGTGGGACCTGGAATTGAGATGCTACGTCTTGGACGTTGAAGATGGGATTCCTTCAAAGGAATGCAGGATAAGGACTCCCTGTGGTGTGACCAAATTCCAAAACAAGTCAAAACAATTCTGGCCAGGCTCTGCCCTCCCTGCTGTGGCCAATTTAATTAAAAAGCCTGAACCTCTACAGCACTGGGGACAGGAGGAGGCCTAGAAGCATAATGTTGTGACTGAGCAGAACTGCTCTGGCATCCTCTTCCCTTGTTAAGAGTGTACACTTAACCCTGTCTCTATGGCATGGCCAAATCAAAGCTGTCATGAGTGTGAGTGAGAAGGGGCTCCTGCTGTGCTGTGTATCGCTAGAGGCGGATCACGTGCACATGTTAACAGCACCCTGAAAAGAACACCCAGACAGGGCTTCCATGGAGAGTAAAATAGTGAAGCTCTCAGGCTGCATCTGCAGTAATTTAGCCATATTGGATCTGTGAGCCAAGAGAGGCAGTGATATGATATGTTGTGTATGCTGTATAACATTTAAAAAATGGCATGGTTCCCATGGTCGAATAATCCTGCAAGGCGCTGTAACTATATTATCCCCAAATAACATTGTTTATACAGAGGCTGGTAATGTAAGAAGGAATAACCTCATTTACAGTGATGCCCTGATTGAGATTATTCGTGGTATCAGTTAAAGTTGCAACCCTACAGTTTTAAAATCAGCTGTCTTCCTGTTGTTCAGCACCCTTGCAGCTCTCCACTGAAAAGACTTTTGAAGAAATGTGTTAAAAATGAAAAGCTCATACAGTGATGCACCTCATGGATACAGCTGACGTGGCGTAAGATAAGTTTGGCTGGTTTTTAAATGTGGGAACCTGTGAGTAACGTACTAACCAGAATGAAACAATCTTTCAATGTGCTTGTGATGTCTCCGGAGGAGTCCCAAAACTTGGTTGTGGATCCAGAGGAATAAACTGAGTAAAGGGCTCAAGCTGCTGTAGATTAGAGTTGTGCTCAGTGGAATTGCAATGCATGTTAACTGCAATGTTTACTCATATTGCTGTAGACTAGGGAAAAGGAAGTCACATTAAAAGCTGTGTTAGGTGCTGAATTTGACGGAAACCTGACCACCACAACAGATTCTCACCTCCCCTCTTCTCTGCCTTTACTACTCTTTTCAAGCTATTGCTGTGGTCGTGCATTTCCTTCCTTACACCACTACAGATTCACTGTTACCTGGCAGGATTGAGACAGGTAGTTTAGGATGAGACTTGTTTTTCTACCGAGCTCACAAACAGACGCTTTACCACCCAGATGCACTGTAAAAACAAACGTGGGATAACATCACAGCTATTTTAAGAGCGATGTATAATTTCTCAGAGCCTTCTTCAGAACCTTTAAATAAAGTGAGTGATTCATGATTTTTATATTTGTTTTTGGTGAGATTAACAATGGAATAGCACTTATGAAAAGTTACATTACAACTCTAATCCCTCCAGCATTCCAATGGTCCCAAAGCAGAATGATGTCTGTCCCAAGAGGAGCCCTGACGCTGGGCCTCGCTCAGGCCTTGAGATTATCAGCACCAGGCTGTTCCCAAGAGCTGAGCTCTACAGATACCAGCCAAACTCAGGCCAAAGGCTCTGCTTTAAAAGTTACTTCCTCACTGCCGTTTCTTTCCGTCTGTGGTTCTTTATTTTGAGTTGTATCTGTCACAGATTAACTGTTAAGAGACCGTTATATCATTAGCACTCAAGGTCTACCAAACGTCGAACTGCTGTCTTCTGTTTTTTGTTGTTAAGGTCCTGACTCTGGAACATTTAACCCCATTGGAATTGCCCAGCAGCTGCTTCTGGTTCAGAAGTGTAAGTGTGGGAAATGGCAGCACAAATAAAGAGCAGTCCAAAACATCTTCAGCCAGCCTGCCATGAGCCTAATATAAATCCAGCTTGGAATCGCTGTGTTTGTAGAGGGGCTGGTCCAGTTTACAGTAACTCGAAAACAAAGATGATAATGATTACTGTGCAGAGGACCAAATGGGAACGCAGGATGTAGCCAGTCTTGCCAAATGATTATGTTTTTCTCTCCCTAAGTTTCCATGGGAAACTAAAGGTGGATGCAGTTGTTTTCCCATCACATTTTAATTTTTAACAGAACCCCACATTCGACCTGGGGTCAGCTCATAACAATCCTTAACCCCTTACATATGAGACAAAGGGCCCTCTTGTTATGTTCTAAACAGCGGCCAGTCTGAATACTAACGTCTTCATTTGGTCAACCTACTGTAAACCCCATCGGGATAAACCACAGCTGGATTTTAAGAGCATTTTGCAGCACCAGTGAATTGACCTGGATTGCACCAACCACTCATTTCAGGGTTAATCTCTGGATAATCAAGTGTAGGTAGTTGATACAAACCAGGGGGGTTTCCCCAGTGCTGTAAAATGATCTAACAAGGTCTTGACTGAATCCAGCAGGGTAAAACTGATCAGATCGATCCCTTTGTTAACAGAATAGGACCCTTTATGAACCAAGCGTTAATTAGCTGTGCAAATCCTGATATGTATTTGTCTTTGGAATTACAGATATTAAGCGTTTTGTACACATGAAACTATTTTTATGTAAGATACTGTATCTTCTGGTCGATTTCAACATTTTGGTTTACAGGTACTGTATGTAAGTTGGGCCATATCAGTGAAATGGGTTAACGTTGCTTTTTAATCACTTGAATTTTTCTTAAATAACCTGCAGTCAGTATTTTTCTTTTCTTCTTCAGGAGCTGAGTTTGTCCCCCAGAATGCAGTTTGCTCAGCCCTGTTTTCAATATTATGCTGCTATCTTTACAAGCTGAATGAACACTTGCCCTGGAATGCTTCACCATGAAAGTGTTGCACTGTCAGGAAACACAAAATTCCACCCGGATTATTCATGATAAGGATTGTTGAACAAAAACCATCTGGTGTCTTTTGGGGATAAACAGCTAATGTAATGTGCGACCTAATGAAAGGAGTGGTGTGCGAAATTGAGCAAATGCTAACCGGTCTGATAATCTTGAAATGGAGCTCGTTAAGTGAAGATTGGAGTGGCACTTACGATTAACAAGAGATGCAATTGGCATTATGACACAGAAGTAATGCTTCCTTTTTCAAGGGAACCTTCCAGTGAAACATACAGTTCCTTTTCTAATTCAGTTATTGACTCGCCATCATTTCAGTGATGTTAGTATCATGAGCCTTACTATCACAATGCTATGGGTCCAATTAAAGTAGCTTGGAAAACTAGACATTTTTAAACAGATGCTTATGTATCCAATTAAAAATTGCTTCACATTTTCTCTTTTTATTTGAATGATTCAGTTTTTCCTGCTGAAGGTGCATTGAATTGGGACCCCAGCCTCTGTCAGTAAGTTTTAAGAAGCCGTAGTCTACATATAGGTCTTCAGTTAAGGCACATTTAATTGCCACCTCATTGCCCTTTGTTAGACTTGCTGACAAACTAATGGGGTTTAGCCCTCATTCTTAATATGGCTGAGTTACAAGGAGTTGGGAGGGAAAAACAAGGGGTCTTTGTCAGCAGACAAACTAGTCTAGTCTAGTCTTTGTTCCAAGTCAGTGACTTTTACAATAGAAAAGGGGAGGTCCTGACCCCGTGGTTAAAAGGTCACAGTGACCTCATTTATATCTCAGGGAAAACAAGGACTTTCATGAACTCCAGCTCCATGGTTACATTACAGTCTCTGCTGTCATTCACCTTTGACCGGTTGATTATGAGTGCTGCTCGAAGCATACTCTATTAAATTCCACTACACCTGGAGCAAACAGACAGTGCAGCATGTTTTAAAACGCATGACGGCCACACTGAATCCATCACAAAACAGTGCTCAGAGCGTTTAAACTCAATGTCTTTGTCACTCTGTTTACAAAGTTTATTTTAGTAGTTCTAAATAGATCACGATTGAGTGTTTAATAGTTTGGGATGAGGGAAACCGAGCTGATCTGAGGGTAACAAAAAGAAAGTTCAATAAAACTGTTGGACTGCACAGCAAACCCTTGATTTGACTCACACCCTGGTAACCTGTACTGCCCTAGGCAGCCCTCAATGCAGGCTTTTCATTACATTGTAAGTGGTAAAATATGACATGGGGAGAAACCTTTTTGGTCAAGATCTGGGCTTCAAACAAGGCAGCACGAAAATAGCATGAAATAAAAAACAAATAAAAAAAAACAAATGTAACCAACATCTATAAATACCATGATCTGTCAGGTCACTTCCTGACTAGTTCCACAATGACGGAGAAGTCTGAATGTTTTTGTGGTTTTTGTTTTTCATATTGTGCTCAGGGCTGTCTAGTAACATGTGCTACTGCTGTGACTTTTTAACTGTTTTTTTTATATATCGTTTCAGATGAAGGAGACGTGTAATGCGCACTTGAGTGACCACTTTTGGGTGTACACTTGGTAACCGGGTGGCTCTGAAGATCTGGGTTGCCATGGAGACGTCTTCGGATGAAGACTCCGGGGGTGCTGATGTTGGGGAGCTGCTTCTGAGCATTCATCTGGAGAGGTACCAGGACAGCTTCAGGCAGGGTGGCTTCCACAAGGCTAAAGATTTCATCCACCTTGACAATGAAATACTCCTCCAGATGGGGATAACAGCTACAGGCCACCGGAAACGGATTTTGAAACTCGCGCAGCAGGTGCCGCAGGGGGAATTACCGCAAGACGTCGAGCCGTTTTGGGATGGGCCTCAGCCAGATCCTGCTCATGACGAAGCACCTCCAGAGGAACTGGCATCCCCCTGGGATCCGAAGGGGCTTCCCAACAACTGCCTTCCAGACATCCCCGGTGCAACCGCTGAACCACACAGAGATCCGTCAGGGCCTGTGGAGAAGCCAATCCCCAAGCCCAGGACGATTTTCAACAAACCAAAAATAGAACCTCCAACCGAACCCCCTCAGAAATGCACTTCAAACTCCTTCATCGTTCTGGAAGACTTCGCTCCGGGGGAATCGAGCACTGATGCTGAGGAGCGTGGCTCTGAACCGGGAGAGGACAGGTTATCAAACTGTGGCTCGCTGGAGTCCCTAACGAAGGAAGAGCAATCTGCGGGGAACCTACCTCCAGTTCCTCCTCGAATCCACAGAGGGATCCCCCCGGCCAGTTTCACAGGGCAGGGCTCCCCTGGCAGAGAAGAACAGGACAAGCTCAGCACCCCACCTCTCTCATCCTCCCCCGGCTCCTGCTGCAGCTTCGGGGAGGGGGCCGGCTCCACCTCGCCCACCCCCCTATATCCAGGAATGGAAATGATCTCCAATGAGATTTACTCAGGCCTCAGCCAGATGGGAGTTACAGCGAGTGCGCTGGAGATGCGCAGGAACAGACCCGTCCCACTGCCCCCAGCTAGACTGGAATCCAGCTCATCCCTGGAGAAGTCCAGGTAAGTCTTTCTCAATAAAATCAAGCTCTATATTTGTGTAGTTTGTGTCCTGGATACTTTTTTTCCACATCAAAGGAAGTAGCGTGGTAGTTCACGGACGTATTATCCTGCCTACTCCTGCAGTGCCAGCACACATTCCTCTGTGGAACTCTCTCCTCTCCCTTGTCAATTCAAGCCATTGTTTGCTTTAGAATCCTCTTCATTGTGCTATGTATCTTTGTTTATTACAGGAGTTCTAAGAAGCATTAGCAGCATTATCTCTGACCCCAACTCTACCTTATTGTATGCGTCAATTAGGAATATTTTGACAAGTTCAATTACATGTGATTGCTCATATTGAGAAAGCATGCTTATTTGAATGCCGAAGTATTGTTTTTGAATACGTCTGTGTGACAGATGACGTTTACTTATGTATTTGTCCGTCTTCTTTTTACATTCTGTGCACCTTGTAGTATCTTTTGTAGTATTGTTGTAGTATCTTTGATTTGCTCAGACTCTCTCCATTGTAGTATGATTTGTTGTGGGATCAGCATCACAGAGGAAAAGCAAACTGCACTAATTGCTACAGATGTACAGTTGCCAGACTGTCCAAGTAACAATAACAAAGGATTGCATACAACCTTTCAGAAACAATGGAGAAGTCTAGCCGCTGGGTTGGGAATGTGTGGCATTTCTGTGGAGGAGTAAAGAAAATACAGATCAAAATAAATTGTTTGAGTTAATGCTTCTGTGGTCAGTAGAGCTGTAACATTTTAACACTGATCGATCGATGAAGTGAGGGAGATAGGCATACCCCTTTTATTTACCACAGTAAAAGCATAGCAAAGTGTAATAAATCAAAGCGAAAGCAAGGTAGCACAGAGGCAAGTATTGTAAAGGATACCGTGGAAAAGTTTTCTAAGGGCCGGGCCAGTTGAAGACATTCTCAGGAAGTGGTCAGAGTTCAGCAGCAGATTTCAAGGGAAAACTTGTCCTTGTAATTTGGAGGGATCGTCTCCAGTTACACAGAATCGAGGGGGGTGGGTTAGGGGAAGTTTCAATGTTCCAGTGTTGCTTACCAGTGAAATGCTCTTTTGCAGAAGTGTGAAAGGTCCTGAATCATTCTCTGTATTGTTATTGGTTGTATAGTTTGCACACAAAATTACTACAGAATGGACTCTCTTTGGAGCTACAGAACCCACAAGCTTTCACAACCACAGCCAGTTGAGGAGGGATATCTATTTATAAAATGTGTGAGAATTGAAGGTTACAAGTGTCCAATGGCAATAAGCATATTTTATCTGAGTTAGTGATTCAGTTACTTACCAAAAGGGAAAAAAAGATCCATCTCACATTAGAATACAGAGACAGAAATGATCCATTGTACATTAAAATATACAAAATGGTTATCCTGTATCATAAGCTGACAGAGGAAAAAGCTCCAGAATTGAATCCATTCTAATTAAAACAGAACCCAGTGTTGGCATTGTATCTTATACAATATTAGAATTGTCATCTTCCCGCAGCTGGCTGTGTTTGAGGAGTAAGCATTTCTGGGGCTGCTTTTGTGATAGACAGTGGCGATTACTGTCTATTCTCTCGAAGCAAGGCTCTGTAACAGGGAGTTAAATATTCAGGGAAGAAAGCTGAGAAACTACAGCCCCTTTCACACTGGCACTTCTACCCGGGTCCGGACCGAGGTTCTGGCTACCCGGGTCACAATCCCGCGTAGTGTGAAACCACGTACCTGGGTCATACCCGGGTCCCAGTGACCCACCTCACAATGTGGGTCGACATGCTTTGACCTGGGTTGAGCGAGACAAAGTGCATGACAACAGTTCGTAAGTCGACGAAATAACAAACATCCACGCCTGCGTGAAGGTTTCACTTCTGCAAGGGACATTTCTGTTTATTCTGTTTAGCCATATTTTTGTTGCTTGAGACACAGCATGAGCCAGATTGCAGCAGGGATGAAGAAACATTTGTTCTAGTCAACATTTGGGCCGACAGTACAATCCAGAGAAGCTTGGATGGAAGTGTCCGTAACAAGCTGCTTCCGGGTCATTTATATGCACATTGTGTACTTGCGTCTGTCACCCAGGTGTGAAATCACGTTCCCAACCCGCATGACACTGGGTCCTGACTCGGGTAGGTTCCGACCCAGGTAGAGCATGCCAGTGTGAAAGGGGCTTAAGAGAGTCACAGCTTTGAAGAGAAACAGCTTATATAGCGATTTACAAGACATCAAGGCACTTCAGTTTAATTGCACCACATCTCCCAGTGTAATATCTACTGATCGTTAATCAAGAAAGAAACTTCCTTCACTGGTTACCGTGTTGACTTGCGTGGCTGGTTAGTATCCAGCAATAAACTTTGATGTCATTTTCCCTGGCCCAAGCTTTGTTTTCCTAACCAGAGCAGACATTTCCTTTTATGAATCATTAAATACTGTTAGTGGACAACACCTCAATATAAGAGCAGTCAGCAACATAAAAAGTTTAAAATTCAACAGCTGCCTTATAGTCTTCCAAAACGGGTCCAAATTCAGCAGTAGAACCATCTAACTATATGAATCCTCCAGATTATCTTTAGAACAAAATAAAGGTTGCCCCTGTATGCTGTCTGCACCACATGTACACATATCTTAAAGGCGGGTCTTCTACCCTTTTAGCTTGGAGATTTCATTTTGACTTGTGAGTTTTTCACTCTAAGGTTATGGTATTATTCGACTGGAAGCCTGTGTTCATATTTTATACAGTACATTATTATATGGCAATAAGTTTTCTAAAGAAGGCACTACAACTTAACGTAATGTTTTTGTCTCTTGCTCCTCGCAATACTAGTTTCAGCTTGAGTCACTGCATGCAAGGTTCTTCATCACAGGGTATCTCTGAAAGAGAGAGGGAGGTGCGTGATTCTTTTAAAAAAAATAAAAATAAAAAGGATTGGAGTTGTCACAAGGGCTCACTGATGGGTTTTACCAAACCACAAGGGGCTTTTGTTTTGATGTAGGTGCCACTATGCCACCTGGAATGTGCATGTATGTCAATGGGTGTAAATATAATAGTAGGTTTCTGTTCGTGGTCGAATCGGTTGATGGTGTTCACTCTTTGAATGTATGGCATCTCTAAACAATATCAATTTCAGCACGGGTCTCAGTTCAGTGACCCCTTTTATTCTTTTAATAATCTGCCCCCACCAAGTTCTTTAAATAGTTATTGATGCTTCATGATTCCTGTCCATATTTAAGCAGACAAGAAATGTAACTCTCTGTATAATGCCCACTGTCTTTTATCACCTGTGTTATGCTGCACTGTGTAGGGAGCTGCTGTAATTGCCCCTGCCTGCTCTTGTACAGTCGTGAATATTGCTTGCAAGTCATACCGAGCAGACGTCTTGCAGAACAGAAGTCAAACTACCACCTATACATTAGATTGGTTTCAAACAGCTAGACTTGCAGTTCAGTATAGGGTGTCCCAATAGCACAGATCCGATGGTATCAGTACTATTGGGCTGCAAGAATAAACTGCCTTCTTTACTTTATGCTTTAAACCTTACTTACAAGAATCCACTCTTTTGTTTTTCAGCACTTTAAAAAGCAGTGCAGGGGAATCCTCGTCGGTACCTGTGCCTACCAAGAGAATCCTGGGTGAGTCCTCTGTTCAATTTAAACTGGTAGTCATGCTGCCTCGCCAGTTTACACAGTAACAATCCTCTCTATACTGACAGATACCAGTTCTGAATATGGCCATCCTCTCCTGCTGTAGGCTCATTTTCTATGAAATCAATCCATATACATCCTCATGAATTGGTGTGCTTTCAAGGTGCATGTCTTACACACATGCAGATTATTTGAAATGCAATGTGGATTCCAGGCCTGTCTGCAGTGTGCTATACCAGCAGTATCACGTGTATTTAGTTTTGTGCTTTCAGCTGCAAGCTATTCCTGTTTATGTTCCTTAAAGGTGACATTTCACTCAGAGAGGCTTCCCTTTTTTTGTAGTTCACCAGGAGGAAGTGATCAGCCCATACTGTGAAACTGTGTTCCAGAGAGACAGACCTAATCGGGAACAAAAGGTGCGAGTGTCTGTATTGTCAATGTCAATTATTTATAAATAATATATATATATATATAGATATATATAGATATATATATATATATATATCTATATATATATATCTATATATATATATATATATATACAGTAGTGTTCAAAAGTTTGGCAACAACACATGATTTACAGCAAGACTAGGGGTGGGGTTTGTATTGCCCATTTTTCCTCACTCAGACCCCTTACTTACTAAATACCCTGATATTCATCTCCTCTTTAAAAATATGCAGAATATTTTAATGAACAGTCTCACCTGCAAGTACTGTGGTACCCCAAATGTGAGCCACTCTCTATCTCTCTCTCTCTCTCTCTCTCTCTCTCTCTCTCTCTCTCTCTCTCTCTCTCTCTCTCTCTCTCTCTCTCTCTCTCTCTCTCTCTCTCTCTCTCTCTCTCTCTCTCTCTCTCTCTCTCTCTCTCTCTATATATATATATATATATATATATATATATATATATATATATATATATATATATATCTTGATATAGGGATGGAATCCAGCATATTCTTTCTTTAAGCATCCATGACGAATGATCTCTTTCTCACATCTCACTTAGGCTACTCGAGCTCAGACTGAGGGGACTGGACACTGCAAACAGGATGATGAGGTGGATTCTGGGTAAGAATAAATGACATTACAAAACAGACACCATCCGAGCAGCTCAAACTGGTATAACTACAGTGGGGATGCAGGGAGCTGCTGCAAAGAACAGCAATAGTATAGCAGGCATCTGAGCCGTGCTCCTGTGCAGTATTGCTTGCTTCTGTACCATTTCAGTAAAACTGCTGTATAGCTTAGCATCATTACATCACTCAAGGGAAGTAAGTTGCTAATGTTACACAAAACAGTTTGAAAAGGAGGTTGCACATCCCCTGCATAGTTGCATTTGCAGGGCTAAACCGGCATTATGTGATTTCAGATAGCTTGTACTAATAATTGTGTGCATGCCAGGATTCACAGCAGTTCAATTTGAGGTCTCAATTATTCCTTGCCTGGGGTTTGTATATGAGCTGCTGTTTTCCAGACGGAGAGCTCTCTTGAAGGAACGGCAGATTTCCCAAATCCTCCTCAGCGAGTCGGAAGGCTACTCCACGGTGGGGGAGCACCATGCGCCCAGCCATAGCTTCTCTCTCCCCCCAGACATGTACGGTGACGAGATCGGAGACGACCTGACCATCTCCCCCTACGCCAGCTTCACCTCTCTCCCCGACAGGGCCCAGCCCATCATCAGTGGCTGGCTGGAAAAGCTGTCCCCCCAGGGGTAAGACGCCCACCCCCCGGCTCACTTCATTAGACCAAGGAATGTGAAGATTACATTTCTGTAGAGCAGAGCTGTCGAACCTGCTGGCCAAAAGAGCCATGCTGGAACCAGCAGACTCTTAAAGAGCCACCAAACACACATTTCATTTAAAAAAAGAAAAGCTTTAGTCTGTAACCTTGAAAACGTTTAAATTTTCCCTTTAAATCAAAAGAGCCATATTTTGGAGGCCAGTGAGTCATATATGGCTCAAGTGACAGCTGCTGGACAGCCCAGCTTCAGAGAATGCCCCTGCATTGATTACTCTTATAGCAAGGTGTGGCAGAGTAGTGTTGCTGTTAAGACTGGCTAGCAGCAGGAATAGCAGACACGGAGGCGGAAGACTGCAGTTCAACACTTCCGCTCACTTTTATTAAACAACAAAGTAAACAATTAAACAAACAAATCCAGGGCAAGACACAAACAGCACCCAAGCTGTGCTATCACAGTGCTGAGCCAGGCAGCCCAACCTGCTCCCTAAACTACACAGTGCGCTGCCTCACAGCTCTTCTTTAATACAAAACTTAAATTCAAAATACACAAAAACTTTTTATAACACAAGAACGTAATATACACATGTTTACATGCAGGGACTCGGCTGTCAAGGGTCTGGAATGCAGTTACCGTAACTAATGCTATTGGAAATGACATGAGAGGACCTGTGCACCACTGTAACTACTGTGTGCAATGGCCTGGGTATGGAAGTAACTATCAGCAATCAGCCCTATGTCAGATCAGCTTCCTACCAGTGGTGACTGAAAGCGACTGAGAGCACAGAGAGGCAGTTTGAATATACTACCGAATCCCTGCCAGGGAAGCCATGCTTTTGCATGACACATTGTTAATCATTCATGTGTACCTCATCACGCAGTTATGGAGGCAGATGTTTTACTTCTATCTACTCTTTTGTGTTTCTCCTCCACTCATGTAGGAACTATGTATTCCAGAAACGCTTTGTCAAGTTTGATGGGAAGAATCTGATGTACTTCAGCAACGACAAGGTAAAGCGCAAGCATATGCTTTCTGTATGCCACACTTATTATTATTATTATTATTTATTTCTTAGCAGACGCCCTTATCCAGGGCGACTTACAATCGCAAGCAAATACAAATACATTCAAGTGTTACAATATAAGTCATACAATAAGAACAAGAAATACAATAATTCTCAAGTGTGACAAACCACAATTCAATAATACAGCAGATAATAGTGAAAGTTACATCAGGATATGATTAAGTAGTGATAGTTACATCAGGATATGATTAAGTACAAAATACTACAGATTAAACACTTGGGAGATTACAATATTCTGAGGTACAGGATTAAATGCAGTAAAATAGGGGGCAGATAAGAGCAAAATAAAGCATATTTAAATGAAGGGTGATAGTGTCCCAGGATACAACAGAGGAGTTCTACAGGTGCTGTTTGAAGAGGTGAGTCTTAAGGAGGCGCCGGAATGTGGTCAGGGACTGGGCAGTCCTGACATCTGTAGGAACACTGCTTCCTTCCTCATTCATCGAGCTGTGTGAAATGAGGAGCCACTACCATCCTTATCTGTATGCACGATCAAGCACCAGTTCATCTAAATAGCCCTAAATTTCCCTCGTGGTGAGCTGTCATGGTCAGCGCAGTTGTAAATAAGTAAATAGATGTTTTATCCAGCTAAAAAAAATGTATCAATTGAATTACCCTATAGAACTAATTTTGTTTCATAATAAAATGAAACCCATTGCCATAGCGCTCTCTCTCTCTCTCTCTCTCTCTCTCTCGCTCTCTCTCTCTTTCGCTCTCTCTCTCTCCTCTCTCTCTCACTCTCTCTCTCTCTCGCTCTCTCTCTCTCTCTCTCTCTCTCTCTCTCTCTCTCTCTCTCTCTCTCTCTATATATATATATATATATATATATATATATATATATATATATATATATATATATATAATATACACACACACACGTATATGATACAAGCATTGTTTCAGCTCCACTCTCCTGTTGCCCTCGATAGGAAGTTTACCCTAAAGGAGTGATCCCTCTGGCAGCCATCCAGATGGCTCGCACAGCGAAGGACAATAAGTTTGAGATCGTCACAAGCCAAAGGACGTTTGTGTTCCGCGCCGACACTGAAGGTGAGCAACACCTGAGCGGGGTCCCCTGGGCTCACTGCCAGCACTCTCCTCATCAAATATATATATACAGACGTGTTCAAATTTGTTGGTACCCCTCCACAAAAAACGAAGAATGCACAATTTTCTCTGAAAAAACTTGAAACTGACAAAAGTAATTGGCAACCCGCCATTGTTTATTCCATATTTAATAGAAATCAGACTTTGCTTTTGATTTTTTATTCAACATAATATTGTAAATAAGAAAACAAATGAAAATGGCATGGACAAAAATGATGGGACCGCTAACCTAATATTTTGTTGCACAACCTTTAGAGGCAATCACTGCAATCAAACGTTTTCTGTAGCTCTCAATGAGACTTCTGCACCTGTTAACAGGTAGTTTGGCCCACTCTTCCTGAGCAAACTGCTCCAGCTGTCTCAGGTTTGATGGGTGCCTTCTCCAGACTGCAAGTTTCAGCTCTTTCCATAGATGTTCGATAGGATTCAGATCAGGACTCATAGGCCACTTCAGAATAGTCCAATGTTTTGTTCTTATCCATTCTTGGGTGCTTTTAGCTGTGTGTTTTGGATCATTATCCTGTTGGAGGACCCATGACCTGCGACTGAGACAGAGCTTTCTGACACTGGGCAGTACGTTTCGCTCCAGAATGCCTTGATAGTCTTGAGATTTCATTGTGCCCTGCACAGATTCAAGGCACCCTGTGCCAGGCGCAGCAAAGCAGCCCCAAAACATAACCGAGCCTCCTCCATGTTTCACTGTAGGTATGGTGTTCTTTTCTTTGAGAGCTTCATTTTTTCGTCTGTGAACATAGAGCTGATGTGACTTGCCAAAAAGCTCCAGTTTTGACTCATCTGTCCAAAGGACATTCTCTCAGAAGGATTGTGGCTTGTCAATATGCATTTTAGCAAATTTCAGTCTGGCTTTTTTATGTTTTTCTGTCAAAAGTGGAGTCCTCCTGGGTCTTCTTCCATGGAGCCCACTTTCGCTCAAAAAGCGATGGATGGTGCGATCAGAAACTGACGTACCTTCACCTTGGAGTTCAGCTTGTATCTCTTTGGCAGTTATCCTTGGTTCTTTTTCTACCATTCGCACTATCCTTCTGTTCAATCTGGGGTCGATTTTCCTCTTGCAGTCGCGCCCAGGGAGGTTGGCTACAGTTCCATGGACCTTAAACTTCTTAATAATATTTGCAACTGTTGTCACAGGAACATTAAGCTGCTTGGAGATGGTCTTGTAGCCTTTACCTTTACCATGCTTGTCTATTATTTTCTTTCTGATCTCCTCAGACAACTCTCTCCTTTGCTTTCTCTGTTCCATGTTCAGTGTGGTGCACACAATGGTACCAAACAGCACAGTGACTACTTTTCTCCATTTAAATAGGCTGAATGACTGATTACAAGATTGGAGACATGTGTGATACTAATTAAAGAAACTAATTAGTTTGAAATATCGCTATAATCCAATTATTTATTATCTTTTCTAAGGGGTACCAACAAATGTGTCCAGGCCATTTTAGAATATCTTTGTAGAATAAGCAATAATTCATCTCTTTTCACAGCTTCTTTGCTTTATTCTATGACATACCAAAGGCATGCAAGTAGACATGATAAAATAGCTTTTAATTTCATCACTTTTCAGGAGGAATGAAGCATTATTTCAATGAGCTGTAAGGGTACCAACAAATTTGAGCACGTCTGTATATATATATATATATATATATATATATATCAATATGCACTGCCTGTGGAAATACTGTATTGTAACAAATGCATTCATAAACTGTAGGTAGATAGGTAGGCAACTGTCCTGGTTTGTCTCTGCAGCACAGCGGAATGAGTGGTCCAGCACACTGCAGAACAGAGTCAAGGATCAGCTGGTCTTCTCCAGGCCTCGGTTCGGGCCGGGCAGCCACTGCCAGAAGAGTGGCTACCTGGAGCTGAAGGGAACCAAGTCCAAGATCTACGTGGCCATCAACACTGACCAAGTGTGGCTGCACAAGAATGAGCAGGTGAGCCCCCTGGAGGGAACTGCTAACTGTGCGGCACCGCGGGATGAACACACTCATCCAATCAGTCTGGAACCAGAGCCAACGACCACCGCTGTCACACCTCCAACATATCCCTGGCTTTTAATCTCTACACATGCCAGTGACACAGTACACTCGTCTCGTCATGCACGTGACATTAGAAATGGACTCAGTTACCCTGCAGTTGTTCATGTGTTTAATTCAGATGTATAATAATTCAGCTGTATAAATACCCATCTCTTTCTGTTTCCTCCCAGGGTTTTAAAAATGGAATTGGAATAACTTTGATCGACGTCCGCGGTTCAACGATCAGGGACAACAAAAGCAAGAGCTTTGAGCTGATATCCCCCTTTAAAGTGTTCAGGTAAGGCCTGACTACTCTGAATAGTTGTAGTCCCGTGTTACAGTTTTATTTTCATGCAAAATAACAAGTCATTTACCAGCAGGCTTGAAGTGAGATTTCGTGTTTATGTTTTTTTTGAGTGTTTTAATGTGACGGTGTCTCTGGGCAGCTTCACGGCGGAGTCAGAGCGGGAGAAGAAGGAGTGGATGGAGGCTTTGCAGGAGTCCATCGCAGAGACCCTCTCCGATTACGAGGTGGCTGAGAAGATCTGGTCCAACCGCTCCAACAGGGCCTGTGCAGACTGCAAGGCCTACAATCCAGACTGGGCCTCCATCAACCTCTGCGTGATCATCTGCAAGAACTGTGCAGGTCAGTCCCTGCCACAGATGTCATCCTCATTGCTTTCTATGAGTCGCATCGTCTTAAAATCATCTACAGATCTTTAACAAACACAGGCCTGTAGAAACCGAATGGGACAGTAGGCACGCATCCCTTTAAAACCAAGCTCTTGGGTGAGCTTTATTAATAACACTCACATTGCAGGAGTGTATTAGAATGTCAGATGAGCCCCCCAGCCCTGTGTAGCTCTGCCTCGGAATACATCTGTATCTTGAATCCAGCTGTACTGTAACTTATTGGTGTGTCTCTTCTGTCTCAAGGTCAGCACAGAGGACTGGGCACCACCATTTCTAAAGTTCAGAGCCTGAAACTGGATACGAGTGTGTGGAGCAATGAAATAGTCCAGGTGAGAACCAGCAGTGACTCAAGGGTGGCTGTGGTGTCATTTTCAATATGATATTTTAAGAGGAAGGATAAAAAGCTTGAAAGTGTTTTATGTAAGAAAGCGCTCTTAAGATTTAACACAAAGCATTGTTCCAGTAACCTCAGAAACAACCACTCGAAGCTGTGCGTTAAGCAGATTGACAATTCCACTAGCTGTGAAGTCAATATGTCTTGAACAGCGTGTCTGTATGCTTGTTCCAGCTCTTCATTATGCTGGGGAATGAGAAGGCCAATGCGTTCTGGGCGGCCCGGCTCCCGTCTGGGGATGAGATGGACCCTGATGCCCCTCCGGACCAGCGCAGAGAATTCATCGGGCTCAAGTACAGGGACGGGAAGTACCGGCGCCCTCACCCCCACTTCAACACGCAGGAGGAGCTGCTCAAGGTGCAAGAACAGAAACGGCTCTGCTTAAGAGTGGAGCACTTCTTGTAGAGCAGTATATTTGGCAGGACTGGTGGTCAGAAATAATGGGTGAATTCCTCTGGTGGGTTGTCCGCCCCTACTAGTCTCCTGAGCTTGAGCCAGGAAGGAGATCCTGGCAAGGCTGCCCTATTTAAAAAAAAAAAACTCTGGTTGAAAAATCATTTATCTTCCAGAATCACAAGAATATATAATTGTATTTCATTAGGGGATCAAGAAGTTAAGGAGGGTTCAAATTGTGCTTTAGAGAATCAAGGGTTTAAAGAGACAGTGGAGAGCTTGTTTTAAATTGCACCTTAGCTGTTAAGAGACAGTGTTCTTATATCAAGAAAAGAGTCCCTCTAGATTCAGCATAGGACATCTACTGTAGAAGTGTAACATGGGTTTTAGGTGTGTCCATGCAGAGTTTGTATTGCAATTCCCACAGTCTTCAGTCTCGAGCATTACTGTACCTCCCCAGTCCTCACCTGTTTCTCGGTTCCCTTTTCTCACCCCAGGCACTGTGCGCAGCGACTGTGGAGCAGAATCTCCTCAAAACAGTGACTCAGATCTTCTCGGAGGCGGAGGCGGCTGATGTAACAGACACAAACGGATATGACAATTCCAGGAACTTGTACGAAACACACCGTAACTGCTCAGGTATAGCGGGTGTTCTACCCAACTACGGTTATTTCAAAAAGGATTTGGTCATATATACAATTTCTCATTACCAGACAAGCTTGATAACACAGGTGTTATTTGAACATTTTGTTCTAGAATTGTTTTTTGCAGTTTTCTCCTTTAATAAAATATAGTCCTCTATGTAACACAACCACAATCTGAACCAGACTGTACCTGAAACCCGTTTACACACTGGAATTCCTCCCTTATCAAAAGGTGTTATTTTTATTGTTGTGTTTTGAGGTTGAGTCACACAGGGCTACATTTTCAAGCCGCATACTCCACCATTTAATTCTGCAATTAACTGAGAAACAATCAATAATTGGAATGGCACCTGCCCAAGGGCAGTGGTGCTGGTAAACGCCCCCTCATTGTGCCCCTGCAGATCTCAGCTCGTCGGATGACTGCGGCTCAGGAAGTGTGTACGATGAGATCATGCAGCCTGTGTTGCATTCTGGGTACCTCTACAAGTCGGCATCCACCAGCAAAGGGACAACAGGAAAGAAACCCAGAGAAGGTATCTATATTATGATAGATATCAACAGGAAGCACAGTCAGTAACTGAGGTGCCATCGAGAGTGGCTGTCACTATTTTTTCTCTAGGTTCGTTGCTGTTTGCTCAGTTTTCAAGAGTTTTGCAGGTACACAAGCCCAACACAGAGCTACAGGTTCCCAGACTATTGACCCGTTTGGTGGGCTGATGAGTTGTAAGTCACAGAGTTCTGTTATGTGTGCACAGAGTTCCAGAAGCAGTGGTGCTCTTTGGAACGGTCCCTGCTCTTCTATGAGACTGACAAGAGCACCGAGCCCAGCATGAAGATCGAGCTTAAAGACATCATCTGTTTAGGAGTCACCCGGCTGGGGTCACTGACCAGCCCTGGCCCTTTTGACAGGTATGCAGCACTGTGAAGCCATCCGAGACAATACAAAGCATGAAACAGAGGAGCACAAACAGAGTCCTCCTGGTTTTATAACCTGATAAAGAAAAAGATTAAATTGGTTCAATAAAGTAATTTAGGGTACAGTTGGACGAAAGACCAAGAGGACAATAAAGTAATTTCAAAACATTTACGAAATTGGATGATTACAAAAACAAACAAAAAAAACATGCAACCATTGAGTTCAGATTTGGTTGCTTGTGCACCCCTTAAAAATAAAATAAAATAAAATATATTCTTGTACTTTAAGATCTTTTTTTTTTTTTACAGATTCAGATACACTTTTGAGCTTTACTTATCCTCAGAGAAGCTGTACCAGTTTGGAGTTGAGTGTCCCGAGACTCTACACAGCTGGACGAGTGCCTTAGGAAAGGTACGGGATATTGTATCAACTAGATCAACTGTGTTCTCTTCCCATTTATTGCAGCAGGGTTAGAAAGCAGCTGATTTAAATATTCACCATTCTTATTGAGCTTGGCTGTACACATCTAAATACAAGTCCTGGAGACAGGATAACTGGAGTTCCTCTAATCCAAACAGTGAGTTTGCAAGCAAACACAGTGTCTGAAAAGGGAACAGTGCATTATGGGTAACCCTGTCCCCGTGGCTCTGCTCCCCAGGCGTGCACCCCGCTCAGCTGTCACTGTCTGTTGGGCCGTGAGTTTGAGCGTGTGGGCCGGCTCCGCTACAAGGCCATGCTGGACCCCGAGCAGTGGAAGGAGGGCTACTTCGTGCTGCAGAAATCCAACCTGTTCATCTGCCCTGGGAGCGATGGGGCCGCGGAGGACAGCATCAACCTCAAGAGGCTGCAGGAACTCAGTGAGTCTCCAATGTCCAATCACGGTCTGGTACAGTTACAGGGGTGTCCAATCACGGTCTGGTACGGTTACAGGGGTGTCCAATCACGGTCCAGTACATTTACAGTGGTGTCCAATCACGGTCCGGTACAGTTACAGGGGTGTCCAATCATGGTCCAGTACGGTTAGTAGCTAACAGTCCATTTTTTGTACAACATTATCTCTGACTGCCTTGTGTGGTTGTGCAGAAAAAGTAATGAGACAAACTATTTAAAAATATACAGAGTGTCTGATAAGTCAGGGCAAGTTATCATTTATATAATGAACTACTTCATGGTCTGGATGGAGGTTTAATTGGTTCAATTAAACAATTTAGAACAGGTTTGGAACAAAGACTAGGAGTGAAAGGGCACATTTTGGACATCCCTAGGGAAAAAAAGAAAATCAGGCAAACATCAATGTCTTTCATCTGCTAAGAAATAAATAATAATAATAATAATGACAAATGTTTAAATGGCAGGAAATTCAATAGTACAATGAGCGTGTATACGGTTCTGATGGAGATATTAATGGCCAGACTCTGTCCCTCCCAGGTGTTACCTCTCAGAATGAGAACAATGAGAAGAAGGACATTCTGGTGCTGGTTGAAATGGGAAGGTGAGTTGGCGATCGGTACATTGCTGCTGAAACATCAGAAAGAACTGGTTATAATTTACTCACCCTGGGGAAATACGCCTCAACTGAAAAACATATATAGTTATTGACTCATTGTTATTAAACAGTATAAACTATTTTTAACTACTCTAGCCTTTGTTTTATGAATTCATTTCCGATCTTTGATTTGGTAAAATTCAGAATGGGTTTAAAGTCAAACCTATCGCCTGTAAAAACTTAACAAATGTCAGTAAGCAAGTAACAGGAGTGTCTCATGGGAGACTGCTAGGCAGCCCTTTCCTCTGACTCACCTGTGCTGTGTTGCTGTAGGACTCTGTACCTCCAGAGCATGGCGCGGATGGATTTCTCCATGTGGTATGCGGACATCCAGACCGCTGCGGGAGGGAAGGGGAATGCACTCCGAGACCAGCAGCTCAGCAGGAACGGCATCCCCATCATAGTGGACAGCTGCATATCCTTCCTCACCCAGTACGGTTAGTAGCTACAGTCCCTTTGTATGCAGCATTATCTCGGACTGCCTTACCAGGCTGTGCTATCAGCATGGGCTCTATGTAAAAGTAATGAGACAAACTATTTAAAAATATACAGGATGTCTGATAAGTCAGGTTGCGTCATTATAGGTGTTATTGTTTATGTTGACATAACCAGTGTCAGAGAATATATGTCCCCCTTCTGAATATTTGTTCCCCCTTTTTGTAACAAAATAATCTTTCTTTGCATATAAGTCTATACCCATGCATTTAACTAAAACCTTCATTTGAAGACCACTTTCCCTAACTCTAATCCTAACCGGAAGCCTGAATCTAAACTTGTACCTTCCAGTCTCCTCTGACAGGTCGAGACTCACCTACAATAATACATGAGAACAGCTTGTAAACATTGCTCACATTTACTAGCGTGACACATGCAGAATTTACATAAAAATAGGATAAATAACAAACATACACGTAGGGGGAACAAATCCATGCTGGTGTTTGTTCCTAGGGGAAGAAATATTCGGGGGAACCAATATTTATTTACACTGGGATAATATACTGTATGTTCTTGGATGTATCCTTGTGCAAACCAGGCCTGAGGCACGAGGGGATCTACAGGAAGAACGGAGCCAAGTCTCGGATCAAGCTGCTGATGGAGGAGTTCCGCAGAGACGCACGCAACGTCAAGCTGCGCATGGGGGACAACTTCATCGAGGACGTGACCGACGTGCTCAAGAGGTTCTTCAGGGAAATCGACGACCCTGTCTTCATGGCGGACCTGCACCACCTGTGGCAGGAAGCTGCAGGTAGATCTCGCCTTCACCCTTTCACCCCTTCTCCTTGAAAGGGCCCTACAGAGCTTTGATTATGTTGCCAAAGTGTTAGGGAGTTTGGAGGTTGAAGTGGTAGCAGGTTCTAGCAGGCCAGTTATTAAGGCCAGCTCCATTTCAGATGTACTGCAGCAGTAGGGAAATGATTGAAAGTACCAACCAAGTGTATGGTTACAGAGAATTAGGACAGATTAACATTAGCATGTCTTGAAAAAAACATGTAACAGTTTTATGGATAGTTGCCTGCCCCTTTTCTTACTAAACAGTGAAGTCGTCATTAGCTGAAATGTTTATCCACTTGACTATTTATACAGATGCTTGTACTTCCAGAATGATCCACCTCAGTGGCTGGCGCACAGTAAGCATATTCATTTCAAGGGCAGGCAGTATAGAAGTGCAATAACCTGCAGGGTATTTACTGCTGTCTTTGCCCCTCCAGTGATCAGCGAGAAGCTGCAGCGCCTGGAACGCTACAAGAAGCTGATCTGCAGCCTGCCTCGAGTCAATAGGACCACGCTGGCCGCTCTCATCGGACACCTCTACAGGCGAGTATCAGAACACTGCCTGCAACACCAGTCTTCCTGCACACATCTTCATATTAACTCTGTTTGCTGCATGATTTCGACAGTGAAACCCATATTCAGAAAGGATCATGCTTGTCTACGATGGTCTCTTTGCTTGTCTATAAAGACTGCTTTTAGTGCTGAGAGTGCTTGTTTTATTGCAAGTTTGACTGTACCCTACCCCATTCCCAGTTGCCTTGTGTCCTGGGTGCAGTCCTGTGGGGTGAGCTGGCTGGTGTCCAGTAGGCTGTACAGTGACAGGGCTCCATGTGTTTGCTCTGCAGGGTGCAGAAGTGTGCGGACTTGAACCAGATGTGCACGAAGAACCTGTCACTGCTGTTCGCTCCCAGTCTCTTCCAGACCGACGGGAAAGGGGAGCACGAGGTGAAGATCATCGAGGACCTCATCGACAATTACCTCCATGTCTTCGACGTGAGTCACTTTAAAAAGCCTATGGGTGTGCTCTCCAGCTCAGTTATCAAACATTCCGAACAACTTGCTTCCTAACCTCCCACTGCTCTACGTCGGAGGAAGACTGAAGCAATGGCTTTTATAATGCTAGCAGTTACACATTTAAGATTCCTGGATGCTGTATACCTCTACAGAGATGTGCAGAACCATTATTTAACTAAAAACCTTACAATAAAGTAAATAACACAAATACTTCAAACAAAAGAGAGTGTCTAGTGTAATTATGTTGTATTAAAGATTGTTGTAAACTCTCAATCCTTTGGCTTTGCAGATTGATGAGGAACAGCTGACACAGATCGAACTGGAGCTCAGTCTGATCACAACCTGGAAAGACGTGCAGGTAGGAACTCTGGAATCGCCTCCTTTACAAATAGCCAGTAGGGGGCGTCAAAGCTGCTTTGTCAGCCTTCTCCTTCTTCCAAACTCTGCTCCTGTAGCTAGCCCCCTGTCCGCACATTGCAAGCTGTGATTGTATGTGATATAGAAGAAAGTTCTTGCAGTAAGTGTGTCCTTGCTGGAAGTGTAGCGGGTTTCTGGTGACAGACACGAGTTCATGTTTCTTGCCGGTAGTTTAACACACAGGTTCATTTCACAGTGAGGACAACTCTGCTTCTATGAGCTTTTCAGTGATTTTATTTTGCTGCTTTCAGCTGTCCCAGGCAGGCGACCTGATCATCGAGGTGTACTTGGAGAAGAAGCTTCCTGATTGCTGCATCACCCTCAAAGTGAGTGAAACGGAAGGGACCAGAGTGTGGAAGGGACTCCTGTTTGATTGCTGCTCCAGTGTAGAGCACACAGACACATCTCTGAGAAGGGCCATGTGGCGCAGTGGGTTAATATACTAGCTTAAAAAAATAGCAAAGGAAGCCTCTTCTTGGAAAAGCTCACCTCAGAGCATCAGCTACTAGTAATTGTACACAGATTCATGAAAACATACATTCATATAAAATAGCCTACTCACACAGATAGGCTAAATTACAATAATACATAAAAAAGTGAAAGAGACAGACTGACAGACAGACAGACAGATAGACAGACAGACAGACCGCAGTTTGCCGATCTACCACAAGATGGGTCCAGAGCTACATAACCAAACTCACACAGGGCAGTGTTGGCAGATAATGGAAAAGCAGCTCCATTCTCTGCTTGGTTGCTCTCCCAGGTTTCCCCTATGATGTCTGCGGAGGAGCTGACCAATCAGGTTTTATACATGAGGAACATCCCAGCCGGGGATAAAGACATCTGGCTGACATTTGAAGCCATCGAGACCAGTGAATTGGGTGAGTAAGATTGGCTGTGCTCTCAGGTTTCCATTTACCATTCCTGAGATACAAAGGAGGTTCAGCATGCAGGAGATCAAGCCAGCTTAGTAATTCAAATAATACATGCATTTCACCCAAACACTATTGCACTAAATAAATACTATTGCGCTGATAACGACAGCATTTGTGTGTTTTTAAGAGGTGGTTTATCTAGGAGTTCCAAACTGTTCAGTTATCTCTTTTCTATTGTGCTCTGGGTATACAGAAATAACCCCATATTATATATTTTTAGAAGGAATGTATTGCATTGTCATTTCTTACCTGATTGGACAGTGTCTTACTATTCCTAAGCATGTCTGTGAACTGTAACTGCTCTGGTTGCTGTCACCAGAACGACCCCTCCACCCCAAGGAGAAGGTTCTGGAACAGGCCCTGCAGTGGTGCAAACTGCCTGAGCCCAGCTCAGCCTACCTGGTGGTAAAGAAGATTCCTAATGGACAAGCCATCGAAATCTTCACTGGTAAGTGTATCCCTGTGTATCCCTGTGTTCAGCTCCCCCTTCTGCTGGTGTTCCACGTCATTAAGCCCTGATATATGAAGTAGAGCAGCAGTGTGGAGTAGTGGTTAGGGCTCTGGACTCTTGACCGGAGGGTCGTGGGTTCAATCCCCGGTGGGGGACACTGCTGCTGTACCCTTAAGCAAGGTACTTTACCTAGATTGCTCCAGTAAAAAAAACCCAGCTGTATAAATGGGTAATTGTATGTAAAAATAATGTGATATCTTGTAACAATTGTAAGTCGCCCTGGATAAGGGCGTCTGCTAAGAAATAAATAATAATAATAATAATAATAATAATAATCTATGTTTACATCTGCCGCTGGGATTTCAAATCAGGCTCGTTCATTCATATATATGAATACCAGCAGTAGAAGAGAATTGAAACGTTAACTCTGCTAGCCAAAGTCTTCCCAGTCGTCTGATGATTAGCCAGGTGGGATGGAGCAGTAGCTTGGGGTTGCGTCTCACGTGGAGCACAGTGTGGCTCACGGCTGTGTCTCACAGGGTTCCAGAGTGAGATTGTGAAGATCGGGGGGCTGAAGTGCCGGGAGGAGCCGCCCAAACTGCTGCAGGGAAACAAGTTCCAGGAGCGCATCTTCCAGATCCGCGATCGCAAGCTTCTGCTGCTCAAGGACAAGAAGGTGAAGTCACAGCGAAGGCTGCTGTGAGTGTGAGTGTGAGCCTGAGCCTGAGCCTGAGTGTGTGAATGAGTGAGAGTGAGTGAGTGAGAGTCTAAACTACATTTTACTTGCACTATAAGAGACACATCTGGTATAAACTGTAAGACAGATTGAGTTATGTACACTGTCTGTGTGTCATTTTACTTAAGGGAATGTCAAATTGATTTAAGGAAGCTGTAAATCACTCTACAGCCTTACTGTTTAGTGTTGCTATTGTATTAGTTTTGTGTTCCTTGTGTAATTTCAGAGTAATAAACCCGAGAAGGAGTGGCCACTGAAAACCCTGAAGGTTTACCTGGGAATTCGGAAGAAACTGAAAGCCCCGACACAGTAAGACAATTCAACGAGATCTGTCAGCTAGAACAATTGTGGCACTTATTCAAACTGTAACCTGCAAGTCCAGAGGAAAACTGTACTGCCAATGTGTCCCTTTCACTTCTCTGAGAAGTGCTTGAGAAGCTGGTTTCCTTGTCATTTCAATCTGATGCACCTCTGAATGGTTTCTCCTGAAACCACTATTTGAACAGCAAAAGAAGAGGCGAGACGTATTTCAAATAAGATGTAGTTCAGAAACGTGGGCATTTGAAGAGAAGTGTGTTTGAGCTGCCTGTATTAAACAAACAAGATGCAATTCAAACATGTGACCTACTTTATTGTTTTGTTTAATATTCAGCAATAAACTGAAATACAGCTAAAGATGTTCACATAGAGAAGTTAATCAATGCTAAAGAAACAGTTTGTTAGGGGGATATACACATCTTCACACAAATACATTATTCTGTCAGTAAGATCAGTCGATTAGCACATCTCACACACAGTGCTCAGTGGTGTCCATTAGAGCAGAGCATCCCACAGTGCTGCCTGCTTACATTAGCAATGTTGTGAAATAACTGAAATGTAAATGCCTTCTGTGCATGCTGTATATAAATGTATTAACTGTGTATATTTTGTAGGTGGGGATTCACTGTGTTCATGGACAAACAGCAGCTGTAAGTATCTCCATCTTAGGAAAATACATTTATAGGATCTAATATAATCTCCTCATGCATCTCATCTTGACAGAGCTACTCAAACCCACTGCCTCCCACACTGCAGCCCAAAACTCTAACCAGTGAGCTACTCAAACCCACTGCCTTCCACACTGCAGCCCAAAACTCTAACCACTGAGCTACTCAAACCCACTGCCTTCCACATGACAGCCCAGCACTCTAACCACTGAGCTACTCAAACCCATTACCTTCCACACTGCCGGATAGCACTCTAACCACTGAGCTACTCAAACCCACTGCCTTCCACACAGCAGCCCAGCTATCTAACCACTGAGCTACTCAAACCCACTGCAGCCCAGCAGTCTAACCCTGAGCTGTAATCTTCCACACTGCAGCCCAGCACTCTAACCCTGAGCTGCAATCTTCCACACCCCAGTAAGAGACTCCTTTTTTTGCTGCAGGTATCTGTGTTGTTCTGGAGAGTCTGAGATGTGGGACTGGATGACAAATATCCTCAAGGCTCAGGTATGTTAAAACTGCTTCTATACTTCTGTACTACATACATACACACACACATATATACATGTATACATGCATGCGTACATTCCTGTATTGTTATTATTTTATAATGGCCCCAAGTCTCTGTTTCCATTAGCGAGTTTGTGTTGCTTCTCTTTCAGCACGATGACCTTCGACCTGCAGTTCTGCGGCGGCACTCCTCCTCTGACCTCTCCAAGCAGAACTTTGGGACGATGCCCCTGGTCTCCATTCGTGGAGATGAGAGCAACAACACCATGTTGTCAGCCAATCAGACACTGGTAATACACCGGGGAGTGTGCCCTTTTCCTGCAAGCATCTCCCATTGGGATCAACACTCAATTAGCTATCCAAACTTCTCTAGCCACTCATATATATATATATATATATATATATATATATATATATATATATCATCTGTCAGTGTTTCGGATAATGAATATATTTGCATAAGCGTAATTAATTCATTAGGGTGTTGACTAGAGTGCTTCTCATCTAGAACACCTCATGGCATTTCCAGACTGATTCTACGTAAGCACTCCTTTATTGTATAGTGGACAAGAGTGCACAGGTTACCGTGCACGTCCAGCAAATGGATATGTGTGTTTGCCATTTGGCCCTCACCCTCACCCCCTCTTCTTCCTTCCCCCTCTCCCTCCTTCCCTCTCCTGTTACTGTTGCTATGCTGTCCTGCTCTGCTTGTGGGGCTTATTGCCTGTGTGTTTCTGTCTTTGCAGCGAAAGCTACATGCTAGAAGGACGCTCTCCATGTTCTTTGTAAGTATGCCCTTGTGTTTGTCTGCATGCCAAAAAAAAAAAAAGTCGCACCAAAAAAGTGTCCTGGCCAATCACGAATGGTGTTAATTTGGGGTTTTATTTTTTAAATCCACCTGGAACTGCTTGCCATCACAGTGCACCCTAACTATAACGCTGCCTTTACCCAGGAAAGGGCTACAGTGGCATGGGCTTAGGCAAGCTCCTTGGTGAGTAAACATGGCCGGTTTTAATACCCACGTGTCATCAACGTATCGCACCCTTTGAGGATGATGTTTTCCAACAGTGCTACGGTTTGGGTGCTCTGTGTTCTGTGTGTGTATACCACTGCTTTGGATCCTGGCTGGATCATGGGTGTGCTGTAGGCTTGTTCGTGCTCGGCTGTGATGTATTATGCATGTGGTTCTTTCTGTTTCATTTTGTTTGTTTGTAATCATTCAGTTCCCCTAATGCTCCCTTGTTCTCTGGTGTTCAGCCAATGAAGATGCAGCAGGACTCGTTCGAGGAGCAGCCCTCGAGCACCGAGCCGCTGTACGAGGAGGTGGGAGACTTCGGACTCCAGGTGCTCAAGTCTCTGCAGACCAGCTTCCTCTCGGAACCCTCGGAGGTGAAGACCCTGCCTCTCAGCAGGCCGGCCAGCCAGGATTATAGGAAGACCGGCTCCCTGGACCGGATGATCGGCCCCAACCCCGTCAGGACGCTGTGCGTTGAGGGGTCCCGAGGCCTCTCCCAGTCTGCGTCTCTGGAGAGGCTCAGGAGCCCAGACCACATGGAGCCGCTCATACTGGAAGACTCCTGCACCACCGACCCAGAGGGGCCCGTCAGGCCTTACCCAAAAAAGACGGCCCTAAGCACCCCTTCCCAGGACAAGCTGCTGCAGGAGCTGGCCAATGTGTTTATGAAGAAAGGCGAGACCGGGAATGCAGCTAGCCAGGGTGGACAGAACATCCTTTAGGATTATAGAGTCAGAGCAGTCATTAGGGTTGTATTTGTGGGGTTCAGAGCTGTGCAGATTGTGCGGCTCTATAGCCACTGATATGTGTGTTTAAATGGGGAAGTGTTCAATGGGAGAGCTGCTGGACATGCTGAAAAGGTTGAGATTAGCCTTCTCCCAGCCTTTGTTGGTCAGCCTCCAACTTTGTTGCCCCTCATCACTGTCCAGCAATTCCACGCAGGAACAGTGGATTTAAATGCTGTTTCTGGGTGTTCAGCAGGGAGTGTTCTAGCATCGTAGCATCCCTGCTGTTGCCAGGAGTTTTAATATGAAGAAATAATTGATAACCCGTTCTGTGACACACACATGCATACTTTACTTGCTCACATACAGATGTATTGCTCACGATTACATTAAAAGACAACCAGAATCCAAGTCTAACTCAAACATATGAAACACAGACAGAGCATCATGTAAATCCTAAGTAAGGTAAACTTTATAGTGCTGGTGATTTAACCCTTTATGTTGCTTGTAAAAATTGTGGTGCTAGAAGTCTAGCCTTTTGAGTTCTTGCAATAACTTTGCAAGAACTCAAATCTAGACAAAGCAACACACGTTTTCATTTTGCAAACTGCACTTATGCATGCTTTGTGTAAAAACAAAACAAAAAAACCCCAAAAACATGTATGTATTTTAAATGTTGTCCTGAATATTCTTTACTGAAATAACACTGGTATCTAGAAGTAACACAGTTTGTCGTCGTATTAAACGGTGCCATTTAAAAATTGTGAGTTAACCACTTCTGTCTCCATTATGAGTCAGACAACAGTAATTGCAGTTATTTACACTAAAACCAGTATTTGAGCACAGTTACTGTTCTGCTTTATCCTGAGCTATGCCATCTTGATTTATCCAGACAGACTGCAGACCCATCCAACTATCATGGGTGCCCGACAGCTTCTCTAGCCAACATCCACCACTAGGTGTCACTGTGGGGCAAGCAGTTTGAAAGTGGTTCAAGATTAAGGGGTTAAACTGAAGTAATGTTCGTGCAAACACAATCTTGTTTAGAAGAAAACAAAAAGGTTATTTGAAGACCAAGTGGGTCTCATCACACAGCCAGCGATGCACTTTACTTAACGTTAGGCCAACTGGATACAGAAAAACAAACACACTTTTTCAGTTTTAAGAACAAAGCTCCACTTTGTTCTTAAAACTGATAAAGGTCAAAGGAAGTTGGGTAGCAAAATAAGGCATGTCTGTTTTAACCTGCAACTTTGTCACTTTGTAGTACTTTGGTATTATGAGATTACTATGTGTGAAGAAATAACCGGAAATGTCCTAGTGAATACCAAGCATGGTGAATCAAGTACAACTGTGGCCAACAGTTTTGCATCACATAGAATTTTAGGATTGAGACATAATTAAATCTATATATGAACAGGGAGTATTAGGGAGTTTTGTATTATTCTTGCTTTCCACACCTCATAGTGTCACTTGAGCATCTTCTCTGGCTGCTGCCACCTAGACTTCCATTTATCAACTTATTTATAGGAATTTCTAGCGCTAACCTTGCTGTTCTGTTATATTTTAAAGTGTTGGTCTTTTACAACATGTTGCTACTGTCTTTTTTTTAAATATACGATGTAGGAATTCTTCATTTTAGTATGTGTCGTGTAACTGTGTTTTTTCACAGTAACTGTAAATATTGTAAAGGTGTTTATGTCTGTGTTTTCTTTTTTTTAATGCTGTGTTCATTTACTGAGGCATATTTTAAGACCAAATATTTGAAATCTGTTAAGAATGAAGGATTTGCAAAAGAACATTTGTTACATGTTAATATCTTATTAAATTAATGTTTTTTTTTTGTTATGTACCATAGCTTTCTGATTTTTATTTTTTTCCCACTAGCTCAGCTAACCACATTTCTAGCTGAAGTGCAGCAGAAATGTGGAGCAGTGTGGAGTAGTGGTTAGGGCTCTGGACTCTTGACCGGAGGGTCGTGGGTTCAATCCCTGGTGGGGACACTGCTGCTGTACCCTTGAGCAAGGTACTTTACCTAGATTGCTCCAGTAAAAACCCAACTGTATAAATGGATAATTGTATGTAAAAATAATGTGATATCTTGTAACAATTGTAAGTCGCCCTGGATAAGGGCGTCAGCTAAGAAATAAATAATAATAATAATAATTTTGTTTGGCAGAATCTCTTCCCCCTAGCAGCAGCAGCAGTTTCATGTCGTCATTTCTTCATGCTCAGGGTTTGAACTTCACAAGTCTGCTGATTTTGCAGTCTGGACTGGCTTCTTTCCAGTTACTAAAGTTCATGACAAGGGAATCCAGCAGCAGATTGCAATAATATGATGAGAACCAAGTTACATCATCATCCTGCTGTATGTCTTTTAACCCTGTCCACCAAAGAAAGTGAATGAAGTGCTATCCACAGGTCCGCTGGACCCAAATACCCACCATTACAGTATGCACTGAGTCCCTGACGAATAGGGAAATGAAATGCTTTCTTTACCCTCTAACCGTCGTCAAAGACATGTGACAGACAGGTAAGCAGTAGTGTGTGTGCAGTGGGATGTGTGTATATATATACCGGTATATATATCCATGCAGTCTCATCACACTACTTCTTCAAGGCCTAGATACTGTATATATCCACATAGACCTTATTCCACATTAATGCCAGTATTTCATAAAATAAGTACAGTAACCCTATTGTTATGAATTAAATCATGCTTCTCATGAAATCGTTTTCAGATAGGGCTAGAAGTTTATACTCACTTTTCAAAGCAATGCTTAACCTAAGACAATGTTTTACAACACTCTAGAGCAGTCCTTTAAAAAAGATGCCTTAAACACTCCTTTTGGGACAAACCAGCCACCCATGTGGAGCCAGCCTGTTTTTACACCTGACAATATCACTCACAAATCAAGGTCATTGATCAATTGATTGGATGATTGATTTGTTTCCTGATCAGACTGACTGACTGGTTTAAGCTGAAGTGCTGGCTCTGTTATGGAAGGCTAAGAATCTGAGGAGCGTCCTGTACAGGATTGTCTTTTAATATTCTCAATAAAGTGATATTCAGGGACTGCTGAATTAAAACCCTTCTCAAACCTTACTTGAGAATATGTGTCCCCACTCAGCTGTGCTCTACACATGCCTGAGCTTAAATTAAAAAAATGAACATGCAAGCATGACATGTGCAATACAGGTATATAAAAAAAGAGTTTATGGAAATGCAAGGTATAGAATTACAGCAGGTAAAGCATAGGATTGATTAAAAACGTAATATTTAAAGCTATATTAGCTGTGTTTTATTATTATTATTATTATTAATAATAAATGCTTCACCAAACCTCTCTGGGCTTTACAATGCTTACCTATGCTCTATGATTGATTACACTTTGCCATGCAGTACACAATAACATGCAATATTATGTTATATTAATCATAATTCAATAACATCTTAGGTTGTGATTTTGAGAAAGCAATACAGTGTGTGTGTGTGTGTGTGTGTGTATATATATATATATATATATATATATATATATATATATATTAGTGCTCACCCGTTATAACGCACCTCGTTATAGTTTTTATATTTGTTATAAGGTGGAACACAAATAGCACGGTCTTGTAACTATGGCTCCCCACTATAGCGTTATAAAGGGTGAGCACTGCATATATGATGAGAGCACACTCGCATCATAAAGAATACAGTCAGCTTGTGTTGGAGCCCTAAACATCTATCAGATCTGAGGACTTACATAAAGAAATAGGATTTTCTGAAATTTCATTTACAGAACAAATAAATGTATATACAGTACAAGTTTCACAAACTTTCATCTTTTTAAGATGCAAAATCTCCCGTATTACTCTTTAAGAATCAGTATCCCCTTAAAGGAAGGACATGCTCTACTGAAAACTTGTTTTAATATTTGGCTACCAGTAAAGAGATTTCACATTATAAAGGGGAAGTAATGTTAGACCGAACACACATGTTGTCCCTCTAAAAGGATTGAATCCATACCCATCTTTACACGGGTGTGCTTCTCATATGGCTTCTCCAGACTTGCTCCTGTTTGTTATGCACACATCCCCTGTCCTTTGGGAACTCTGGGTCCCACTGTGTTGGCTGACCCATCCAGCTGCCTCTCTCACTTTGGCTCTGAAATCGTCTGACACATAGTAATAAATGAAGGGGTCGATGCAGCAGTTGAAGGTGCTGAGAGCCAGGCTGATGAGGTAGGGGAAGTACAAGGCACTGGCCTTCTCCAGGTGAGATTCAGAGTAATGGAGAAGCAAGGTGACATTGCTGGGAAAGAAACACACGATGAAAACCACGAGCGCCAGGGCCGTGATCTTTATTGTGCGGATGCAACGCTCCAGGCTCCTCCTCAAGGCCCA
Source organism: Acipenser ruthenus (assembly GCF_902713425.1). Classification (NCBI taxonomy): domain Eukaryota; kingdom Metazoa; phylum Chordata; class Actinopteri; order Acipenseriformes; family Acipenseridae; genus Acipenser; species Acipenser ruthenus. The sequence continues at coordinate 26,856,679 of NC_081211.1, forward strand.
CAAGATGGAAATGTAGCAGAAAAATACGATAGAAAACGGAAGCAGGAATCCAAATCCAAACAGAAGCAGGAAACAGTAGAAGAACAAGCTTGTCTGCAGCCCTTTGGGCAAGGCGTCATGACAGGTGGTGAAGTTGGTGTTTTCGAAGGAGTAGGACTGCTGAGTGAAGATGAAGGGTGACATGGACCCGACGCCAAGGACCCAAACCACCATGCAAGCAGAGACAGCCAGCTTATTGCTTCTGAAGCTCTTTGCTGAGAATGGGTGGACCAGGGCAATGTATCTGTCAATGCTGATGAACATGAGGCAGAGGATGGAGCCGTACATATTTCCGTAGAAGCCCGCAGTGAGGGTCCGGCACAGGGGCTCCCCGAAGATCCAGTGGTTGCCCAGGAAGTGGTAGGCGATTTTGAAGGGCAGGAATATGATCAGCAGAAGATCAGCAAGAGCCAAGTTGGTGAGTAAGATGGTAGAGGGGGCCCTTTTCATCTTGGTTAACAAGACCCAGAGAGCTGCCATGTTTGCAGGCAGCCCGATGACAAACACAGCCGTGTACAGGATGGGGATCACCAACGTAGTGACCCTACTTGTCAGGTGGGATACGTCGGATTCATCCAAATTAAAGACGCTCACACCATTCTTGCAACTTTCTTGAATAAGAAATGCTCTGCCTTGTTCTTTAAAAAAAAAAAGAAACAAAGAAGAAAAAAAGAATGGTTATTGTTTGAACTTTACTCAGAGACATTTGATCTGAGAAGCAATTTCTCAATATTATTCAAATAAACATGAAATACAGTAAAACCTCTATAAACAGTGTTATTGTCCTCTATTAAATCAGATTGTTTGGATAATCGAATTACTAGGATGTTGTTTACATGACTTCTCCAAGAAATCATTTTAAAAAAGATATAACTCTAACCCCATTACCCTTGATATATAACATGCAGTACTGCACATTTCTGTAAATACCAGAGATTAAGCCTGAGTGGAATCTAATTAATCAACTATAAGGCATCTTATAATAATCTAATTACATATGCAGTGACAGAGCTGCCTTGTATTACCCTGTCATTAAAACATTACTAACCTCCGCAGGTCTATTCATAACTATTCCACCTGGAGTAAACCAGTTCCTGACTGCTGTTACAGTGTGATTCATTTCACTTAAAGGTTAATCATTTTACAAGACAACAAATACAAAGATAACTAAATGAGAGTGCAGTCATCATGTAAAACAAGGTCTTCACTTCATCAGCACCTTTATCTGCTCTCCCCACAGTCTTGTTCATTAAAAGCTCTGTCCCTTACTTTTACTATCTGGATTTTCAGCGGACGATCCTGTCCAGGACAGCAGGGCAGCTACGATGACAGAGATCCTCATAGATTGCTGGCAGTCCATTCTCAAGTGACACTGTGAGGCCACAGGTAGTAATCAGATGTTGTCTGTAGCGAAACAGGAAGTGTGAAGACTTTCTGAGAGCGGGTCATGTGGTGTACTGTGCCCATATCTGAAGAAATCTGTTATTTTTGTAATAGCCAAATGACATCATGTTCTTTTAAGGAAGTTCTGTGGTTAGTCTTTCTGTCTTGCAAAGAAAACTAAATGCGGGCAGTTTTTTGTTGCTGTTGGTAAGTCAAAATATGAATTTAACCAAGCGAATTGCTCTTTATTACAGCCGACTGGAAGCTAAGTAGGAAAAAAAAAAAAAAACTGGTACCACTTACTGTACTATTTAAGCAAAAATATAAATAAATAAAACGTTTCCCTTTTCCAGGCCCTTATTATCATTATAGCCCAGATATAGTAGGTATTAGTTTTATTTCCAGCCTCCAAGCAACATCTAAGTTTATTTGTCCCACTTTAGTCCGAAATGTGCTGTGAGCATTAACAAAGAATGGTGCTATAATTAACAGCACCAAGCAGAATGGAAACTCTTTTAGAGAACAAAATGCTTCTTCTGACGTGGCAGACACAGCAGTCTTATGACCAAAACTCAGACACCATGTAATCCTGGAAGTTTGTCGCTTTTGTAAATCACTTACTGGAATAGATACAGAAAGCCTGCAAGACAATCTTATCAGTGGGAGTTCAACATCACAGGCTTGTGCACAATTCATCTTTTTAATTGAGAGTTTAGTTAGAATGGCCCAGTTTGTACATACATGTGAATGTAGATAATGTACCAGAAAGAAACACACCTGCTACAGGTGAGGAATTACTCTTTCTTTCTAATGTAAGGCTTGGAAAAGGAGGTCCCAGGTTCAATTCCTCGCTCAACCGCTGACTCACTGTGTGACCCTGAGCAAGTCACTGAACCTCCTTGTGTTCCGTCCTTCGGATGAGACGTAAAACCGAGGTCCTATTGTAAGTGACTCTGCAGCAGCAGTCGTGATGCTTAGTTCACCCCTCGTCTCTGTAAGTCGCTTTGGATACAAGTGTCTGCTAAATGATTAAACTACAGTACTGTATCATGAAAAGATGAAACGCCCACATTCAGCTGATGATGCTGCAGAGAAAATGTGATTAACTGGTAACTTGGCCTGCAAAAGCCCATGATGTCTCCACTGTAAAGAGGGTGTTAACTGGGACTGGAGTGGAACAGCCAGCCAACACAGCTCCCAATCCATTATGGCATGACATGTTAAGTAGCTGCAAAGCTCTTATTGCGTAAGACTTAATCAGATTTATGGAACTGTGTTGATCTATTCAAAAAGAATCCTAATAAGATCAAGCATATGCAGCCTAGTGTGTTCACCTGAGGAATGAGGCTTTGGGTAAATGGAATGCAGTAACTTCAGAATTAACAGAAAAAGAAATCATTGAATACCAGTTTGATCATAGATATGTGGATCAATGATCCAAGTACTGAAATCCAACTGCTTTTTTGTTTTTTTTGTTTGTTTTTGCAGAACTAACTGCTGTACTGTATTTCAATCAATCGATCAATCAAAAACCTTTATTTATCCAGATGAGTCAACTGAGAACAAATTGTCATTTACAATAACAACCTGGCAAGAGGCTCACACCACCACAGGAAACAACATCAAACGCAATAAATAAGGAGTAAAAAAAAACACATAATCAGTCACAAAGACGTAAAACACAAAACATAAAACTCAGCAGCAACTTAGCAGACACAGGTATCAGTCAATGGCATAACCTGAAATGTATTGCCCACTGCAAGGACATATACTGTACAGCCGATTAGAAATGTTCCATACTGAGGCCACACACAAAGACCTTGTCTGAAATGTCAACTAAAATAACACTGGCGATACAATGCATAAGCTGTAGATACATAGGTCACGAAAAGTATTTGTTAGAAAGGTTTCTGAACCTTCTGTAGTTTACAGAAATGTATTCATTGAGTCTCATGTCGTGATGTAGGTAAGGGAAGCATGCAGCATGTTTTGGTTTGTCAGTCTGGAGCCCAGGGGAAGGTGGAAGGAATAGCAAAACCTTCGATTTTCTCCCCACCGAGGGAGACAGAAGCGGGGCACCAAATTGGCGAGGCAAGGCAACCACAGGATTAGCTCAAGCGGAGGTCCTATTTCAAACCGGGAGAGATGCTTTTTATCAAAGCCTCACGACAATCAAGCTAATTATCACTTTGCAGAAGCAGCATTTTTCTTTAAAGAAAGAAGGTCTTATCGGGTGACAGCCATTATTTTCCTTTCCCACCCTGGCAATTGTGACCGCAAGTGCTGAGCTTCTTTCACTGCGTTTTCCCTGAGCGTCGAATGAAAGGAAAACAGGTCTTTCACACCCCTTTCTTATAATACAGCCGTTCACTCAGGTGACGTGTTTCTTTAAGTAAAGTATGAAAGAAGGAAAGGGTTTGTGAGTGGCCAGGTTGTTGGGTGTTAGAACATAAGAACATAAGAAAAGTTTGGGAATGGGAAGAGGCTCCTCAAGGATCTAGTTTAATAGGACAGAATCTGATTTTTTGCATTAAAGTATTCATATAGAGCAGTGAAGATTACCTGTAAATAACAGGCTATGGTAAGTGTGAATAAACATGAATGAATATAATTTATTAGAATTTATAAATAGGACCGTACATTTTGATTTATTGTGCACATTAGGCTCACTACTCAATGTGCACGTCACAACTACATTTAGTACCCTTTCGAGGCCCCATCAACATTAACAATCCTTGCTGAGCTTGGTCAATCTTTGACATTGCTTTTCTAAATTGCTCAGCTAGGATGTGTTTGTCTTTGGAAATACCAGTAGCACTGTCTTTGCTGCATCCTAGCCCTTCCATACTCTATAAATAAGCATTCAGACTTCACCAGAAGATGCACATGAACAGAAACTACATTCTAAGCAGAGTACTCTATAACCCCAAAGGGAGGCATACAGACTAAAAGCATCCTTTAAAATACAGATTTCTTTACAATGTCTTTTAAATCAAAATACACATTAGCCATGACAAGTGCATCTTTTAGACTTGAAAGCACGTGACCCAATGACACCTCTGAATAATCAGAGCCAAAACTGGTCAAGTGTCTTTAACATTCCTGTGTTTTAAGTAGCTTCTGTTTTATCTGCCCTTGTTAGACCACAGTCCCCAGGGCTCCCTCTCCCAGCTGGGGTCTCCTGTATTAATAATGACATTGATGTTCTAAATCCACTTCATAACAGGCTCGCACTGCATCAGGAAGGTGCATATTTGGATATTCGGTATATAGACATGTGCAAATGCATGCAAAAGGAAAGTCCTTCAAAGGCATATTTTCTATTTTAAAAGTTGTGCAGATGGACTACAGTAGATCCACGGTTTTAATATTCCCCACCAGCTGTCTGAAACGAACCCAAAACAGCTCATGAATGTTATTGTTGGCTAAAGCCTTGTGGCTGGTAACTGGTTTGATTAACATGAATTTATGCACAAGCTGACTGTTTTGTAGAGTCACGTTCCCCAAGGCCCCTCTGTAAATAGGATGGATACAGTCTTCTTCACCACAGCTACCAAATCAATAAATACAGTGGGGGGTGATGCAGGATGGGGGGAGTGACCCTGCTTTATCGCTCCATCTTCCTACAATGAAGAAGAAAAAAAACAGAAACACATTCAACCCACAACACGGAGCCTCCGAGCAGTCACCTCTGAATCTGACCCCACGAGTTGAAAAAAAAAGGGCACACTTTATAACCGAGACAGATGCCCCTCCTCTATATTTTTAATGCCCATGCAGCGCCTCTAGTGTTGTTATTGCTTCTCCTCCTTACATTAATCTTCCTTTCTTTGGCCTCTCCCTCCCTCTCCCCCTCTCCGCTCCCATCCATTGTGGCCGCGCTCATTGTAATGTGAGTCTGATTTCATTTCTATGCGCTGGCTGGCTTGCTAGCTGGAGGGACGCTCATTCCCTTTTCCACCAGGGGCCTAATTGCTTCAGACCACCAGTATGTTGCTGCTACAGATGTCACCTCTCCTTAATTTGCCTTGAGAGCACAATCAGGCCCATCTGTTGCAGTTTTTACCCCCACACACCCCCTCAACCCCCCTCCAAAAAAAAAAAATCCCCCCTTCCTCAAACCACAGCTCCTCCTCCTCCTCCTCCTCCTGTCTGAGCCTCAGATTGCAAACCCATTACAAAGCTATACAAGAGTGCTTTGGACTGATCGGCCACTGCACTCCAATGAGGACCCCCCGCCAGTCTCCTTTTCTCTCAATCTCTTTTTTCTTCCCTCTCAGCTTGGGGTCTGAAAGAGACTCAGAGATAAACAGGGACAGATGGAGGGACTTCGGGGAGAAATAACCCAGCGCACCAAGACTGATAAGGTAATGTGTGCTGCAATGTTTATACAAAACAACATTAAATATATCCCTGTGATTCTGTTTAATTAGACCAGCAAGAACCCCACCCCCCGACTACTACTACACACACACACACACACGCACGGACTCACGCACACACTCATGCATGCATGCACACGCACACACACGCACGCACGCACACACACACGCACACACGCACACGCACGCATGCACACAAGCACACACATATCTACAGAAGTCAGCACTACTGAGTGTTTAATAGTTATAGGTGATATATTATACCATAACCATGGATTGTCATTTTTGTAATATGCTTTACCATACCTCTTTGGACTTTATAATGCTTTCACTATGCTTTTACTATAGTAAACTCTAATAAGGAGGGCTCACTTCTGATAAAATGTCTATCTGGTGACTGTTTGAATATACCAATGCATTCTGCATGTGCTATACCCCTTGAGGATAGTACGTGGTAGTACAGGGCGTGGTCATTCAGACTCTTTCTGTTCTGTTCGATACAGCTTGCTGGTGATTATCATTATTATTATACATTTTAGATGTTACAATGCTCTACATAACATTTCCTAAGCAGGTCCTGATAAGTAAGTGCCCATACCCTGTACCAACCCAGACCTCTAGTGGTCCACTAAGGTGAGCTGCACACACTGAAGCTCAGCAGCTCCACCAAGACAGCTACCAACTGAAGACCAGGTAACTATGCCAGCTGCTGGACTTGTTGTGAGGAAAATAGCTACAGCACCAAATGAAGATGTTTAAATAGAAGTCCAGTAGATCCAGGCTGTAAGTCTAGTTGACCAAGCCCATCTTCACAGTCCACCCACAGTGCTGTTCACAGGAAGATTGTCTTAGCCAGACGCACAGAAACCAACAAAGACACCCCCCACACACTAATACAGACGCACAGAAACCAACAAAGACACACACACACCCACCTCTTTGTCAACTGTGACAGCAGCACTCAAAATCATCTTGGAAATGCTAAACAGCCTAACTGTTAGCTTTCCCATTTGTGCACACTTGCAATCTGTGTATTAACTAACTGCATGTAACTACTAACAACAACTAACTAGTTGTAAGGATTCGGTTCTGGTTTATTTACTGTGCTAAGTTTGCAGGAGCTCTGCTTGAAAGATAAAGGATACAGCTATCACAGGAATCAGCATTGATGGTTGATGGTTGACTATTTATTCACAGATCCAGATCAGTCTGCCGAAGTGCAAGCGCTTCTCGTTAATTCCTCCACAGGGCGAGAGAGCAGTTTGTCTCTATGGTAAGTTTGCTCATACCCTTCAGATCAAACGTACGCTCATTGGGCTCCACATTGAAAAAGCAAGACTGTAGTTTAGCTGCACTGTAACAGTACTTTAGTTCAAAGCTGTATTGATCTGCATTTCATTAGTCAGATAATGCTCTTTATTGGAAATTAGCAGAAGAGGACATATATTTAGTGCTTTTAATAGGATGTAGTCTGACAAGAAGCCCTGTAACTATTTTTTTCTATGCACAAAGTCAAAGCATTGTCTGTCCCAGGGTGTTAATGTGTAGTCCATGACTGACCCAGCATCCTAGTTGAGAATGAGTTATCAATGTGCTTCTCCTGGAGATCCTCTGCACAGTCCTCAAGCTCATGGTCATGCTCTTTACCCAATTCAATAACAGTTTGTTCTCAATTAGATTGTATTGTAAAACCCTGAATGGCTTTTGTAAATTCTCCTGTGCCATCTGGGGAGTTCTTTCACACGCAGAAAAGAGGGCTTCCACGCTATACCGCGGGTGTCTAGCCTCATTCGCAGTTTCTTTACACTTGTCATTGATGTGTAATGTTCAAAAAAAGAAAAAAACAAGTCAGTCCTAAGAGGGGTCCTTGCTGTAGTTCAGAGGTCTATCAGTCAACATCTCGAAAGCTGATGTTAAAGTGTGGCTTCTATTCTTTCACAGTGTATTCAAAAGCATTTCAGACTTTCTTCTGAGTCTTAACTAGAGACATTATTTACTTGAGGTCTATAACAAATGTGTGGATGTTATCGGTTGATGCTTTCAAATTCAATACCTGTGTAGATATTTTCGCTAAATAGAAAAGAAAGGTGCTAGATACAGTAGATCCTATAGCCTTATAATCCTCTTCACAGCTGAGCTGACCAAATGCAAAACTATCTCAAATAATTTGCAATGTGCTCTGCATTACTCTCTGTCGCAAGCTTTCAGCACGAGTTGCACGTGATGATTGATGTCCCAGTTTCGAGTCTCTGTTAATCTGTCCAGCAGGTGGCACTGTTTAGTGCAGCAAAACAAAAACAAAAACAAACCAAAAAAAAAACACGGATTTAAGAGAGAGGCTGTATTGAAACAAATAGTTTTCGGTGACTTCATAAGTATACAAAACACAGGTTTGTGTATATACCGTAACTGGCTTTCTCTAACCTCGCTAGTAAATAGAATATCCTCACTATTAAATAAAATATGAACAAAAATGCTAAGCAAAGACATTTTTTTATTTTTTTTTTGGAGAGAGAATATAAAAGCATGCACGAAGGAAGAGGAATCTGTGCTGTGAGTGGCCGCTTATACATTACCGACAGTTCCAGCTGGCTCAGTCTAATCAATCCATAATGGAGCCATACCACGAGACAAACCACACCACTGGAGAATCTCTGTACAGTATATAGTGTGTTTATTATGGACATTTAAAAAGGAAGAGCTTGAGGCTTGGGTCAAAGTCGGAGGATGACCAGTATACTACTACTGGTACTAAAAAAGAAACCTTTTTAGAAAATTAGAAAAGTTTCATTTCTGACAAGAATGGCATTTGAAAGTCTTCTCATTGAAATGTGTCTAAGTTTCTTTCCAGCGTTGCCGATTGCTTTGTGGTCGCCTGTGACACTGTGCTCAGGAAACACTGGACTCCTGCTGTTCAATTACACATGTCAAGCACCTCCTTTGTTTTGGAGCTGCTGTTTACCTTGCATCCCTGAGTGTCAATGGAGAACAATGATTGCTAGGTAAACAGCCCATTCACTCACTGACCACCCCATCCCCTCACCCTGTTGTGGGCAGGGAGACTAGGAAGGTAAGAGATCAGGAACACAGCCTCCAATAGGGATCGCATCATTCCTCTGCATTCGGACCCATGTGAAAACGAAATATTATAGTTTTTCCTATTGATCAGAGTTGTCTGATGTCCATGTGCTGTTCCTATGGTCTTCCATTCAAAGTCACACGAACTTGCTGCCATTACTGGTTGCATTTCATTGTTAATCATTTACTCACACTACAGAGAGCAATGTCTGCCACAGTAAGGTCTTGTGGATACTGCGGGAACAGAGGCTGGACATTACCAGTTACCAACTTTCTGAAGACTAGGTGTTCCCAGCTTACTGTTCAAAATGTGGATATTAGTGTTTGATGGTGCAGCAGGACTGTAGGGACCCCTGCTATAAATAACGACATGATCACACACAGAAAGCACCTGAACACAAACTGGCCATCTTCTGACTTTTTTGTTTCCATTTAGTTCCGCCACTGTACACCTGCAGGGATCAACAAAGGTTAAGCAAGCGCACTGGAGCCCAGCTGCGCTTGTGGGAATATGTCTGTCTGCTCAGCCAGCCCGGGTGACGCCGCAACAAGGATTTCATAAACTGGGGTACATTTTGACCTTGCATATGTTCTGTGTCGGGAACAACATTATAACTCACACCAAGAAATTGACGGTGTTTAGATATTGTAAGGAAAACAATTTGGAAGCACAGTTAACAAAGTTTGCTTCACACACACACAGTTAGGCAGGATATATAAGACAGGCACTCATCAGTCCGAGTGAGACAAACTTACCTGAATTATCTCCGTGTGACAGACCATCTCCGTACACAAGCTATCTCCCAGAGAATTAGGCAGCTAAGAATGATCTGATTTTTGTTTCAAACTAGGTGCCACATTTGTTGTGTCTAACGATAAATGCTTACACTACAGATGTGAAACTTTTGAATACTGAAATCAGTAAATGAAAACTTACTAACATAGCCACTGGTATTGTGTGGACTCATCTGTAGATAAATGAGTTTCCTTACATACCTGTACACTCACAAGTGTAGAGATAGAAAAATTGATCTACAGGTTTAATAACTGGCATCTACAGTATTAAGGCACAGCAATCACGTCTATTATTGTCTCTCGTTTTCTGCATGCCTGTGTGCTTTATCACAGGTAATGTAATCTGCAGCGAATCAGGCGGTCTTATTATATCTGTCCGATTCAAAGCCTGCACAAAAGAAACCTCCAGGATTTAAATGGGTGGCACAAAACCTATACAATGAGGCTCAGGTAAGACGAGGCTTGCTTTTTTTTTTAATATCAGTCGTTAATGAGACAGCCTAAACCAGCATCAAGGTGGCCTGGCATTGGGGTTGGGGTTGTGGGTGTGAGACAGGACGGACACAACCAGCTGCGTCGCTGAAAGACAATAGATGAAAGCACGTCGCACTGGGTGGCAGAGACACCAGGTGACTCCCAGGACCTGACAACTTTAAACAGGGCAGTCTTTAATGCAGGGAACCCTTCCAGTAAAGAGCAAGGGGGTTCTTTTTCTTTCCTACGCTACCTTCTTCTTAATAGTAACCACATAATCTGCGCTTCTGAGGCAGAACAATGAGCCTGGGGTTGGGGGTGGCACCAGATCGCTCTGCCATAACAAGAGGGAGAGAATGCACGGTCTAAATCACACATATCAGGTGGCACGTGAGAAAATGTGTACGCTCGGGGGGGGGGGGGGGGGGGTGGAAGGGCTGCTTTTCAAATCCAGGAACCACACATATTCCCCACGTCGCTCTGCATCATCATGGCCTCAGCTGGTTTAGCCACCTCCCAACCAGGGGAAGAAACACGGCCAGATTGAAATAAGACCATACAACATGGTGAAAAGGGTAGCTTACTTTCTCTAATCCCCATCAAAGCTGAAAATGCAATATTCATGGGCATCACAGCATCATTGACCAGGTCTTACTCTTCCAGCATTGTGTTTGCTGTTTACTGGTGCCTTGCTTAGCATGTCTGTGGGGGCAGTGCACACACTGGATGGAACCAGCCTCTTGCGGCTACCCAGCAGTGTGTGTGTGGGTGCTGCACAGTTCAAGGATAATCACCCCATGCTCAATCTACCAGTTCCTGATCAGTTCCTGTTTCCTGCTGTAGCATGCTGGCGTGTGTAGGTGATACAATGCTTGAGGATAACTAGTACATAATCCATCTTGTACTGTTTAACTCACCTGAACCTAGCTGTCAGCACACTAAGTCGAGTGCCCTGTTTAAATAGATCATGTTGATTAATTTTGCTTTGTGTTTTGTAAGTGCCAGAAAATAATGTTAAGCTGACTATTACAAATCAATTAATCAATCAATTAATGGAGAGAGTGCTGGCATATTTGCAAGGCAAGTTGCTCATTGGGCGCCAGCCCCTAACCTGTGCCATTAGCATCTGCATAGAGGAGATGTTTACAAGCCCTGAAGATATTGACAGGCTTGTTAATCATTTCCTCATCTCTCAATCAGATAGCCCGGCCCAAGCCAAGCCACGGTATTTATCGACAGGGCTGCGTGATGGATGCCCCCTGTACCCAACACCACTGAATGAATGAGCTCATCCACTCCATGCATAATGAAAAAGGAAACCATTGCATTCAAAAGGGTGTTAATCATTCCTGAAGAAGAATAAAGTACCTTTAGAACAGAAGCAGACCTCTGTGTTGATAGCCCTGCCTGAGTCTGTGCTCTCTGTGCCCTGTGTCTTCAATCAGCCTGGAATATCTACAGTGAAAGAGCTGTACTGTGCTTCAGTACACACACCTGTGTAGTCTAATTACAGGTATACAGGCCCCCTTTCAATGCAATGTTTTCCTGTGGCTGATCGGGCAGTCTCTAGCGTACAATGACTAGATTTCAGAGTGTTCACTTTCTGCAGTCATTGTTACAATGATTCTAAACCATTCTAAAAGATTCTAGAGACAGTGATTGTCCAATTTTGAATAATATCTGGCTCTGTGTGTGATTTATTTTTGTTTTAAAAAAAATATAAGCCTCCAAATAAATTCTTAAGTACTATAAGTTGGAAAGAATCTATCTGTATCTTCATGGATTGTATTGTAAAACTTACAAGTAACTAAGTTGAGTAGAATAGCGCTTCAGCCATCTACTTGATCAGGGGTCAGAATCTTATCCCTCTCTACAAACAGTACTTTAATTTGCTGCAATACAGTCATACGATAGAGTGCACTTTGATACTGTAGCTCTTGTGCAGTGTTGAAAGCCTGTGTGTTAGACTGTAAAATGGTCCAATAAAAGGCTTAAAAACTCTAAAGGATCAGAAAGAAAAAAAAAACATCAGCGGTACCCATCAGTTTCTAAGCTTGTGACTGATCCCAAAATCTATTTCCACCTTCCATCTATCTGTGCCCCCCACCCCCCCACGCTACTCACCATCACAGCCTGGTAATTATTACAGACTTGCAGTCTGCCCTGGAACTAATGTGATAGAATCAAGGGAAAGACAAGGTGCACAAAGAGAGAGAGATGTTGCTTCAGGGAGCACGGCTGTCTGAGGTCTAAGCCAGGGCAGGCTGCGGGTCTCAAAGGGGTGTAATGGGATTTTCTGGGGCTCACAGTGCTCTTATTCTGAGCTGTAGCCATTCGCAGTCAGCTGGCACACTTCAGCCCCTGTCTGCCCCACTCTGCAGTGGAGGCTGCCTTCTCCTAAAGAGCCTCCCCAGGTCCTCAATGAATCAACTCAGGTGAGGCTGCTCTATAATGAAGATACATCTTTCCAGGACTTATAAAAAGGGAGTCAGTCCTCACAAACTGTGCTGAGTTTGAGTTCCTCATATTAAAATGTGTTCAAGCTCTCCGGGTTGATAAGCAGGTGGGGAGGGCGATATTAACAAGCGGTGGGGGTGGTGACGGGAATGTTTCCCCTATTCCAGACAGCTTTTAATCAAAAAAGGAAGAGACAGGCATGAAGGCTGGAGGATTTGCATATTGAAGTCATGCATGTTGAGCACTGCGGGAGTCGTAATGCTTTCTTGTTAAATTCCTGGACAGGCCGCTCCTGGACTGGAAGTCCATCATGCAAATCGGTCGCAGGCAGGAGATGCAGGACAGGGGGCTGAGTCTGCAGGGTCTCTGGAGTCTAATAGCAATGGGCATTAATGTTTCATCCATGCAGTTCAAATAAATCTGATTCGACTGTGAATAATATCCTTTGTATAAGATCCAGTCATGGAAAACTTCCAGTACATTTCATTTCAGCTAGGGCCAGGCAGCGAAGTTCAAAGATGGACCAACTAAGATTCACTGAAGCGTGTTTTAAACAATTGTGTTTGTCCGTTTAATTTTTTTGCACAATGTTAAATGTGACATTTCTTGATTATTACATATTGTCCATCACAACACAATTGTGTTGATTAGATTAAAATGAATGGCAACTTCTCACAACTGGTTATTCAACACTTCTTAAAATATTATCAACAGTTCTGCCATATTTTAATGGTCCTGGCAAATCTTGCTGAACCTATGTCATGTTGTAAAGAACGACAGAATTAGCCATAAAGTATTTGTTTGTGTTAGGTTTCTTTGAGTTCTTTTTGGTTTGTAAGATGGTCTTGAAAAAAAGATAGTGATTGTAATCTCTGTGAGTTTTTACTTGGGAAATATTATTATTATTATTATTATTATTATTATTATTATTATTATTATTATTATTATTATTAGTGCTCTCCATTGCTGGGGAAGAATAGCTTGGTATGAAATTGAAGTAAATCTTTGTGCAAAGGAAGACCTAGGTAACCCCTCCCCCCCATCCCCCGTCCAATCAGAAACAGGGACAGGAGGCTCTATTTGCCTGTCATGCAGAGAATGATGGCAAGAGGATTTATTTTCTGTGAGTGAGTATTGCTAATAATGGCCATTGAAGAACCCCGGGGCTTGAAGGGATCTCAGCCCCCATTGACAGCAAAGTCAACACTAGCAGCTCTTGCAGGGCTGTGGACCCTGGCCCTGCTTTCAAGGTATTGTTATCCACTCTGGGCTGCCCTCGTTGACCTCAGTGTGTGCTGCTCGGGCTCTGAGGAAATGGAGAGGGCTCTGGTATTTTTTTATTCTGCTCAAACGAACAGAACGCCCTGTATTCCCAAAGGATGCACATACAGAGGATTGCCAAAAGGTGAACAAGAGAAGAACTTGTAGCTCCTTTGAAAGACTAAAGAGGCAGACTTATATTGATCTCTGCCTCTTTAGTCTTTCAATGTCTATATTATGTGTGTAGTACCTTTAATTGCAAAATATGTAACGTACCTTTATTTGCTAAATATGTATAGAACCTTTAATTGTAAAATATGCATTGCAGAAAAGCACAATGTGTCACAGAAGCACTTGACGCAATTGCTTGCAATTCACTGCAGCACAAATATTATTTTATATATTTACTGTCTATTTAGTCTGCCCCTCCGTCTGCCTGCCTGTTCTACACTGCTTTATTCTCTGAGGCTATTATATTCTGATATAAAGCTTGAATGTTCTTTAATGTGCTCCTGTTTCGTCTCCTCAGGCTCTCAGTTCAGATACCATTCTACAGTACAGTCTGATGTACTGAGAAGGCAATTGTCCTACAGTAATTTATGACCGTACTCGGCCTTGCAAATTTCTCTGACAAAAGGCACATTCTACCCTCAACTTTTCAATCGGAGCCACTATATTCTCTGGTTCACTCTAAGCATCTGAGCTCCAGCACTTTCACTGGTAAGAGGGTAGAGCTTTAATCCACCCTTGCTCTAAGGCTCTCTGCTCTAATGCCATCTCTGACTCTGATATAAGGCCGCTATTCAACCTACTTATCCTAAGTCTTTGTGTTCTAATAGTCCATGGTATTAGGCCGCTATACAATGCAGCCCCTTCCTAAGACAACGTGGTTGTGATTAAGCATTCTACCAACTTCACCTTAATGCTTCTTAAACACTGGAACTGTCTTTGATAGAAGGCAGCCATTCACTTCAATCCAAATCTGTATGCTAAAGCACAGTGCCTGACGTGAGAATGCTATTTAACCCAATAACACTCATCTGAGATTTATATTACAGCTGAAAAAAAGTAAGATTATGATTAACATTCAAATCCCCTGTTGCTTTGTCTTGATATTTAATTGAAATTGTACCAGAATTTGTTTTACATGACCCCAGGTGTTGTGCGGTAAAATCTTCTTGCATTTTAATTGCTTCGACACATTTTAATTCAACCAGTACAAAATAAAACACACACACACACACATACACAACGCATTTCAACACATAGCTTGTCTTCATCAGGTTAGGTAAACCATCATGAGTAAAAGAATGTAACCAGAGCTACCAGGAGATGCAAATGGTAACGTTAGCATAACTGGGATTTGTGTTGCTCTTTCTTTGAATGGCCTCTCAATGCTATTATTTTTAGCCTCACAAACAGATGCCAGTTCCTCTGCAGACTGTACATTATGCAATGCAGCTCTTTTATGAGATAGGATGAATAGCCCTTGGAAGGAAGCCTAATTAATCTTAAGTACGCAGGCACTGGCCCCACTTGGATTTTGTTCACTCTTTTCTTTAACAAAAAAAGGATGAACCTCCCCCTTTTCTAAAATGAGAAGGGTCAGACTGCAAAGGCATTTGTGTTAACATTAACAACCGATAGAGTGAAGAAATCAATCAACCTATTTTTTTTTTGGTTAAAAAAAAATATATATAATCTCACTTCTTTTGGCCTACCCGTTTTGAAGAAGCAAAACAAGCCTGGTGCTGGAGTTGTCAGGTGCTGGGGAGGCTGGAAGAACAATGGGAAAGAAGCAGCAGAAGGCAAGAGATGAATGCGGTGGGTAAATCAGTAATAGAGCTAAAGGGCATATGCCTGTGGGGAATTTGGTGGCTTATAAAAGAGCTTTAAGAGGCCTCCATTCATATGGGCCCAAAGAGATTTGAATTGCCCCCTTCACAATCACTTGAAAGGCTGAGCTTGGGGTGTCCCGAAACAAAGTGGAAATCGCGCTGCCTTTGAATGGCTCCAATAAGCTTTTAACTATTTTACATTATGGCGTTACCCCTCGTCCTCTCTGCCTCTTTTTATTGTTTTGCAGGCCGCGCGGCGGGCCAACTTAAATGTGTGATTTATACTTTCCGTCATGGTGACTTAAAAACAGCAGAAATCAAAGGCTTGGATTCAGTCTTTTTATAAGGTAGAGAAATGGGCAACAATGGACACTGTCCCTGGCTAACATGACAGCTTACTGTTTAGTGGAGCTGGAAGAATGCAAGATCAAATATATATTGAATTATTATAATTATATATTTTCTTTCTTTCTTTCTTTCTTTCTTTCTTTCTTTCTTTCTTTCTTTCTTTCTCTTCTGTTTATAAATACCAACATATAGTTAAGCCTTATACAATTTTACCATAGTAAAAGTATAGCAAAGTGTAATAAAGTGAATAAATTATAGTAAATCATAGAAGTGAGGTATGGTAAAGCATATTATTAAACATGGCAAACCAGGGTAAACTATGGTAAATGCACAGTATAACCATGGGGAAAACATGGTAGAACTGCAAAAATATTGTGCAAAAATACTGAGGTAAACTTTTATTAAGGAACTTACATGTACCCACGGTTTTTTATCAATCAAATCTAGGGAATAAAAATGTAGTAACTACAATGTTGGTTACCAAACTGCTATTACTGAAGTACACACTGTAACATAATGCAGCACCAATCATTTATTTTAAAACAAATCCACTGTGTTTTTTAGCAACAGTCAGCTCACCTGACCATTTCAGTTATTCTAGGCAACAAAACCGTGCAAGCTAGGAGCATTGTTGTGTCTCAGTGAATGGCACATTTAGAAGGTCACAGATTCAGCCCTTTCCTGGCTATACATTAAACTCCCCGTTTACTGACACACCGGTGTTGTGTGGATAGGGGGGCACATCGCTCTGTCGGTTGGCCGTCCTTTGCATGACACTAAGTTTGAGGTCCCGTCCGCTTTGTGGACATTAAGAATTTCATGGCAATTGTTGGAGACTAGCAGGGGGCTTGACCTCCGGAGCCCTGATTAAGTTCTCATCAGAAAACCTCACTGCTCCATCGCGGGGACGGATTAGAGCAGCAAATGAAATATTGTCTTGTTAGTTCAGAGACAGGAATACTACATGCTTTGAGACACTTTGTAACGAGACCGGGCCCGGTTTTCAATTGCACCACTGCAAACTTCTCCCGAATAATGCTAACTTTATCAAAGTAGCTGGAACAACAAAAACAACGTGAAACACATCAATCACCAGGAAGCATTGTGCTTTCTTTCTGTTAATGTGAATTTCAGTTAAAGGGACATCACATCCCTGCTGTTTCATGGCACTTTGAATTGCTTTGCCGTTGAGCAACAAACTTAAGGAGAATAACTTCCGCAAACAAATATGTAACTGTATCTACAAGAGAACTCTGTGTGCAATCAGTCAGATAATTTGCACAAACAAACAACTGACTTACTTGTTGGAATGGATGTTGATATTGGGATATTATTGGCTGGCCCAGACAAATAATAATATTCTTTGGAAATACCATGGGAGACAATTTTGCCATGAAAATAAATAACAAGACTTGTAGTGTAAGTTAGTTTATATAACACACATATTCATAAGAGCTGTTACTATTATTGTTTCCTGGCAGCTCAAGCAGCACCAGTTCCACTGTGCTCCTCATTGCTGCAATGACACCCCCTTCTCTCAGTTTGGAACCAGCGAAGCCATAGGGCAGGTGCAGCAGGGATGGCATAGGTTATCTTGTACTGCTTCAAGAGAAGAAAATCACATCTGTTTATCTGGAGTGTCAGACGGGATAGGGTTTCCTTGATTTGTATCTCTGCTCTCCTAGGACTCCCTGTTCAAAATGAAAAAGTGGCATCTATTTCCAGAGGGCCGGTATGAATGCACATAGCTGCCTGGCTGCCTCTTTGATTGACGCGTTCCTGTGGCTCGGTTATGCTTCTGTGAGTATCTAAGCATCTGTACAAGTGGTGGGCTATCCCACCTCTGAGGTGAAAGGAAGGGGGTGCTTGGGCAGGGGGATAATGTACGTGATGATGGCCCATATCCAGAGAGGTAGGTTTCCTCCCCTCCACCCCCCTTCTAACCACTCAGGCCTAATTGGACACCACTTGACTTGCTTAAGGGGGCTGATCATTTCCAAAGGATACCGGCTCAGGGTTAAAGTATCAAGCGTGCATGGTTTGGATCCCAGTTCAGATGTTGGCTTATATTGGGCCAAACAGGGATCTTAGGTTTGATTAGCACTTTTATACGAAAATAATGAAACAAAGACTATCAAGTGAGAGATGGTTTCACTTTCTTTTATTAAAATGTTGCACAGACGTGGAATTGGCAAAAGTATTTTATTTGTGTTTATTAGAGAGAGTCTACTGTTTTGTTTGTTGGAGGGTCCACTGAATAGCTTTTGATTTTTTTTTTTAAAAAGTAGAAACACTCAAATATACTTAAGCATTTTAAATTCTGAATGGACTGTGTTTCTATTGGTATTTCTAAATGTATTACTATTAGATTTTTAATAATTAACAGTGGTTATTAATGGCTCCTGATTTATGCCGATAGACACTCACTCTGAGAGAAGGATGTTAATTGATATACCTGAACAATGCATGTCAAGCTATGATTTCTCTAGGTGCACAAACCTGTGTGTGTGTGTGTTTGCTAGCTTTCTGTAACAAATGGAGACATGCAATTCTTCCAAATGAAAGCAAGCAGTCTGCACCGGGAGCCCTGGGGCTGTGCTCTTAGCTTTCGTTACTTCCGAATCAAAGTGAGTGTTGGAGGCACAGAGATCGAAGGTGAGGCCCTGGGTTAGGTTATAGGTCAGGTAGAGTCTTCTTCTCTACCATATGGAGCACAGCCCTGTAAACAGGCAGGAACGCAGTTGCAACGTAACTGCGCTAGAGCTGCTAATTAATATCTCTATAAAAATCATTAGAATACACAACCGTTACTTGCAGCCTGGTCAATACAAAAAAAGGTCATCAAGTACTGTTCTGACATCACAAAGTCAAAATTCAATTGTCAGAACAGTCCCTTTCCTGTCACATGACGCCCTCAACCCTTGTAAAAGTTTCCTACAGTAAAAGCTCAACAGAGTGTAGTAAAGCACAGTGAAAGCATGGTCGATATGAAGCATACTAAAAAAAAAAATCATAACAAGTCATAGTACACTATGGTAAATGCACAGTACAACCACACAGGAAAAGCATGGGACAACTTTGTTTTAGGTATTTTCCTGTACTTATATATGAAAATGTGAGAAAACCTAATCAGTTTACAAATCAGAAATTAATAATCCATGTATTTGGCTGAAGAGGGACAATGGAGGACTGCTATCCTGCTATGCAGTTATCATGCTGGAATCTGTTCACTATGTACTAAGACAGTAGTGGTAGTCTTCAAAGACACCTTAAAGACAACTTTAATTCTTGTATTTTCCATGCACTTCTGGAAGGCATATAACGGGGGTCTGTTTCTTGACATCTGTCACACTTTGGGTAGCTGTGCTACTGAGGCCAGCCCTAAGTAGTCTGTGATACTAATAAGCCTAATTAGCTCCAGCAGATTGAAAATAATCCCCTATTTACGCAACAAATCATTAGCAGACCAAATAGCCCTCTACTGCTTTCGGGTGTCTTCTGAGAGGCTCCTGGCAAGATCAAGGTGTGAAGGCTTCATTTTGAGGTACGTGGAATGGGAGGAATGTGATAAGCTGAAAGAGGCTTGAGTGGAGGTGGGCAGGGTACGGAGCTGTCAGCAAGACCTCGCTAATCCTCATTTGGGATGTGGACACAAACATCATCTGCACACAAAGCCAGGCTTCAAGAAGCTGCCAAAGTGCCCCAAACAAGCAATCAGGAGGGTGGCAAAAAACAACAGTGATCGACAACAACATATCAACACTCAGGCTGAGCAAAGGAGCAGCAATTCACAGGAAAGCAGAGGAATGGATAGAAGCAATACTGAGCACTGTAGAATAGGTGCCCAGGAACTGTACTATACTTCACAAAGCCTTACAGAATAGACCGCACAGGTACTACGTTTGCAAAGGATTTTCTTGTGGCTGCCTGGGGCTGTTTTCAAGTAGTGACGCTGTCTGGCAAAATATATATATTTGCAAGACAGTCATTTATGTCTGTTTACTGGAAACAGGGAGTTGCGATTGGAAACCATGAAGATCCTTGAGCAAAATAATCAAGTTATGGAAGCAATGTTTTACCCATCAGGTTCTGGAGGAGGGGCTGTTCCCTCTGAGCCAGAACTCAACAACATCTCTCTGTATATAATGTCTGTTACAGGGCGGAGGCTGGGGGTGAACCGGAGAGCCTGCACACCGCTAGCGAGCATCTTAACCACTATACAAAAGAGCTAGGCTCGTCTACATTCATTAGAGTTTCAATCCATAACTGCAGTGTATCACACAACACTGCCCGTTACATGTGCCTCAATCCTTACCCTTAAGAAAGTTCTCTAGAACAAAATGCTGGACCTCAGTGTCTCTATCTTGGTAAAATATATTCAGTGATACACTGGTCAATGAAGTGTGTTGTAAATCTGGCAGAGTGAAGGAGACTAAGGGCTTTCTGTTTCATGTAACCTGCCTATAAAGGGTTTAGAGTGCCATTTAGGAGTTGATTTCTTTCTTTCCTGGTGTGCAGCTGATGTCTTCTATTGCAACACTGCAGAGCGGTCACATCCCCTGAAGGCTGGAGTGAGGAGTCGGTTTGTATACCTGCTGTCTCACCAGCCTTCCCCAATCAATGTTTAATGGTCTCCAGAAACCAGCAGCTCTTGTAAAAAAGACATAAACCCAGTTATTTTCCATCCTGTTTCTTTCTCTTTTTTTTTTTTTTTTACAGCTGAAGTACACATTTCATCATAATAAATAGAGGCATACAGACACAAAACACAGTGCGGTTATTGCAGTCAAAATGTAATTGGACACAACCAAGAGGAAGTGCACTTTGTATCATTGAACCAGTATTATTACAAAGTGATTACTGTCTGCATTCCTGTCATCGTGGGATAATACTGGAATGATGAGTTGGTACTCCAATAAACAAGCAATCTATATGCATACATTGGATATAATGCTCTCCCTTAAGTGGCAATAACTAAATTTAAACCACAAAGTTGTCTATGCAGAAAATGTGTGTGTGTGTGTGTGTGTGTGTGTGTGTGCGTAGATAGATAGACACAAAGGTAGACACACACACATTTTATTTTATATGTAATAACAAACTTTGTGGTTTAAATTTAAAGTTATTGACACTTGATAGACCATTATATCCATTGTATACATATAGATTGCTCTCTCTCTCTCTCTCTCTATATATATATATATATGTATATATATATATATATATATATATATATATATATATATATATATATATATATAGTGATTGACAGAATAAACAGATGGAGACAAACTCCATACATACATGGGATATACCTAGAATACCACATACATACATACATACGTACGGACATACATACATACATACATACATACATACAAAAGGAAAATGTGGACAAAATTTGGACTTTATTCACTTTGAAGTCATTTTGCTTCAATGTAAAGGTCAAGGGTTTGGGGTGTTTTAATATACAAACCCATAATCTCAGGCCAGTTTCAATGGGTCGGTTCCAACCTAATGACATCTCTGGGAGCTCCTGTCTGTGCAGGACAGTCTTGGTGAGCGTCTGAAGAGGCTGTTTTGATGTTTTAGTTACTGTTTGACTGGGAGGCTGTGTCTCCTGGGGGGGCAGGGGTCTCACTCCCCAGTGGTTCGAGATGACCTTTCGTGTCCACGGCCAGAGCTGGGTTTCAGCCCTGGGGGGCGATTCCACACAAAACCGCTGTGCTCTTCAGGGCAGGTGCAGGCTACTTTATCAGAAATCCATAGAAATGGATTTGTCTAGAGCTAAGGAATAGTGTTACACATATTTAAGAGGTTGATTCTGCACACAATGCACACTCAAAACCCCCGAGTTTAACTTATTCAGTTGCATTATTTTACTGCTATTTGATAAAGCCTACAGTAAGTATATATATATATATATATATATATATATATATATATATATATATATATATATATATATATATATATATATATATATATATATATGCAAAAGTGCTTAAGAGAAAGCCTTACGAAACTAGATATAACTTTTTGGATCTTTATATCTTTATATTTAATAAATTAGCATTTAGACTTTTAATATAAACTATTTTATAAATGATTAAAATTAATATATATATGCAACTGCATTGCAAAATGTTGCCGTGAAAGCAATTCGGTGAAACGATGATCCGGAGAACAGTTTGTTGTGTTTCCATCCTTTGAAACCAGAGACTCGATCTAACAGATGCTACCAAATTCCGCGAATCCAACAAACTCTATAAATCACCCCATGACAAGTTTTGTCTCCATTCAAGCCAAATTAAGGACACGCGATAGTACAACAACTAATTGCCAAGCCTCCAAACAATTTGTTCTTCTCCAGTTCAGGTCCACGAAGAGAGGTCCGTGTCATTTGCTTAACAATGCAGACCCAACAAACTGTGACAATATCAGATACCGGTATTGTCTTGGCAAAGGCATTCACGAGTTAACTGCATTTTCCTCGTCCAAATAAACCTTAAAAAAAAAAAAAGATTGCTCGAACTATCTCTCCTGTGGCAAAGCTTAGAATAACAGTAATTTTCAAAACCGAGGAAGAAGTTGCTTCTTCAGAAAATAAAGTTTATTAAAGTGTCATTTTGTTTCACTGCAAATGTCTGCAGGCTACCACAAAAACCGTAGAGCTGTCAATCACACTGAAGAAACGCCGTTAATAGGCTTCCTGAACTTTAAACTCCCTAGTATGCTTATCAAATAGTTACCAGTAATACACTATATATTACGGAATAGCCCAAAACAGTGTGAAAAGCGATTAATGCGATTGGTTTGCGTATAGCAGAAAACGAAATAATTGCTTTCAAAACAAGCGGTCCTATTGTTATTTGTCTTGAATTCGGCCGCCAGCTCTTCAGGGATATGCTACCCTGTGTAAGTTGCAATTATTCATTTATTTTTTTTATGTAATAATAAGTATTTGAAAGCGTGTTTTAAACTCAACCGCCACGATCAAATGAAATACAGCATTACAAATAACTGTTTACAGTCCATCCCGGTTTATCAAACATCGCATTAAACAAACCCTTCCAGACATCACTTTCAAAGTGAAGGATCACTGCCTGGCACTCACTGACTTGGTATGGTAGAATCTGGGCTGGCATGCCCTGTACCGCGATACAGTATATACCCGGCAGTGTCATGATGCCTCTTTGGACAGATTCATACAGTGCAGCCTATGCAGTTATAGTGCAATTGCAGTACTGTTACGAATACTGTACACACACATTTGGGCTATGTGGCATTGTGTTGCTAACATATTTTACACACGTGCCAATTTTGTTGGAAGCCCTCCATCCTAAAACAGATTACTCTATACTTTTTGGATTAAACCCGACGCGGCTGTGTTCCACGGATTAGTCCGGCTGGATTTTAGTTTTTTTTTCTTCTTCAATGAGAGTTAGCATGTGTTTCTCCTGGGGGCTTTCTGCTGTCCTCGACACGTGCAGATACAAGGGGCTCGGGTGGGCCTCACGCTGGACTCGCAAATAGAGGGTTTAACCCGAGCCCTTTAGAAATAAAATGATCCCGAGATCACAAAGCGGGCCACATCAAAACCTCTTCAAAGCCGTATCAAAGTGAAAGAGCGAATTCAGGATTAGTGCCTTCACTCGCAGCACTGAAATAACCCCACACCGGACCCGTTCCCCCGTGCGCGCTGAAAGGCGTTTCATTCATTGAACTAGAAAGGGAAACTTGGGTGACACATGAAAATGGCCCACCCGAAAATTCTGGAAAACTGCCTGTGGCAACTGAATCTACAGAAATCGGGCTGGGGTAGTCCTTTACTTTTGTACGTGCAACCTGCTCCTCTTAAAAACGATTTTGAATAGTTCTTTATTTTGAAAAATTATAAACAACGTTTCAAAGCTTTTTTTGTTGTGTTTTTATTTCTAATAGACAAAGTAGAACAGAAAGCCGAGTTAAAATGATGTCAACATTGTAAACTATTCAATACCATGGGGCATCGATCTTTGTTTGCCCAAGTAGAATCGGGGGTTGAAATAATTCAGTCAGTGTTCATTAAAGAAAAGGGGGCAATAGGGTATGTTAAAGCAATTCAGTGCAAAAGCAAACAGAATAAAACAATAGTACTAAACTATCAAAAAACAAATAAAGGAGTTTCCTAAAACAGTTTGTGATGAACAACGCCATATTGGTGTTAGAGAACAACATAAACTGTGTTGAATGTTGTTTTTTTTTCGTAAAGGAACAATGAACTCAGTTTTAATTCGACACATGTATTAATTACAGGCTATACTTCTCAGTAAATATTTGTTTAATTTAAGTAAATTTATATCGATTTTAATTAATTCTGGTACATCGATTCGCGCTTTGGAAATTGAGTTGAGATGCCGGTATTGGTTCTGGAATATGATTATAATAGAACAAATATTCGAATATAATAGCCTATGTATCGTATTCTATTCTAAACAATACTGTTATTTAAATGTAGTGTGTGTGTGTGTGTGTGCGTGTGCGTGCGTGCGTGTGTGTTAGATTAAACCAAGCTTCATCTAAGATAATTCTATTTAATGCCCAGTGTTGAAAGACGTTGGGCTGTACGGTATAGAGTCTTATAGTAAACTTATATCGAAATAAAATAATTGTTTTCAGAATATTAATTGCAAAGTATGTATTATACAATTGTTTTATTTAGCTATAGAGCGTAACATTAGACGTTATGCAAACTAAACTAAAACGTGAGCTTTAATATACACAACACACAGCCTGCATGAATGCGTCAAGCCAACAGAGATAAGGCTTAACTACAAGCCAAAAGACTGTCATTTGCTAAAGCGATGCACAGAAGCAATGCCCCCTTTTCACACTAACAAGTGCTCCCACCTGTCACCGTCACTTCTATTGATGTCTCTTTGTTCCCCACCAAATACACAGATATCAAATACATGTGTTATTATTAGCATCATCAGTAGTAGTGATTTCAAATCAAAGCATTGACTACAAGGAATCATAATAACAAAGTACATGCTGTCTGGCATTATTGACAGTCTATCGAAATAAATACATCTAAACAAGTTGTTTGCAATTGTGTGGTGTTTTGTCTGAAAAGTGGAAAGATTTTGTTTTAGAAGGGCCTCCTTTCAAACCGCAGTAGATGGGAGTCAGAAGAAAAAGGAAGTACACAAAAGTTGTTTTTAAAAAAACGTTATAGTTTTATTTGTACAAAAACAAAAAAAATGATGTTTGGGTACACCAGCATTAAAATTTAAAGTAAATACATAATAGAATAAATCTCTTTATATACAATAAAAAAATGACATCTTCATATGAATGCAACACGTTGAATAAATTAACAAATAACTTGCAAGTTGACCAAAAAGCCTTAGGACTGAGTGCTTCTGGCAGCAGGACAGCAGTGTTCTGGAGGTCAGAATGCATAACGCATAAGACGAGATCCGTGTGCTTTCTATTGAAACCTATTCAGTCTATTGTCAGAGCGTTCAAACCGAATTTCCACGCTCGTTTTTTCTTCATTATCATTCTACAAATTGTAAAATTGACTTTTCACCTCGCCCGCAGAAGCAAATCTGTCTTTTCTCTTTTTGAATTCTAATTTTATTTTAATGGAGGTTGGGGTCAGGATTTGAAGCAGGGTGGAGAGGAGTTTTTTTTAGTGATGAGTAGAGTGAGATAAAAAAAAGAGAGAACATGGGAAAAGAAAAGGACCCCCCCCCCCTCACGTTACAATAGACTTTTTCTTTTATCAAAAGATCCCATCTGCAAGTTACAAGAAAGTTAATCTGCGAGATAAAAAAATAAGAACGGTATCTAATACAAAACAAGTTCACTTTCAGCAAATTGCAAAACAGAACTGAGGGAATAGATAAGGCAAACAGTGAATAGAGTCTGCATAACGTGCCTCTCTTACTTACTTTTTGTCAAATGCATGAGCTGAGTAAATGTAGTGAATATATTCTTCACGCCCATGTCCATGCATGCTGTGATTATAGGAGGTCACATTAGCTTGAGCAACATTGTCATTTTTAATAAAAAATATTATTATTATTATTATTATTATTATTATTATTATTATTATTATTATTATTATTATTATTATTGTCGGTACTAATTCTGGCAGTAGATGCCTGTTACGAAGTTGTGGTAGTTGTGGTAGAGGCTGTCCGCCTGTACAAATCCATAGTCCTCCGATGTAGCGGGGCTGCTGGGGTTAGAGAGGCCGTAGGATGGAGATGACGAGGAAGAGCCACTGGACATCCACGAGCAGGCATCGCTGCCCGGGCTCGAGGCATCTGCAACCCGGCTCAGCCCTGCAGGGAGCATCGTGGACGCCTCGCCCGTTCTCTCCAGGTCCGCTATTCTAATGGTCTCTGACAGCGCCCAGATGTAGTTGTGTGCAAAGCGCAGGGTCTCAATCTTAGTGAGCTTGGTATCGTCCGGGAAGGCGGGGAGAACGCACCTGAGGCTGTCTAGTGCGTCGTTCAGACTGTGCATCCTGTTTCTCTCCCGGTCGTTCGCCTTCACCCGTCTGTTCTTCTTGACGGTGTGCAGGGCGCCATCGCCCTTACCCCGGCCCCTCCGCCTCTTCTTCTCCTGCTGCGCCGGGACGGCTGTCTCCTGGCTCACCGCCGGAGAGCAAGGCTGGCCGAGGGATGAGGAAGGGGAGGCGGTGATCATGCTGCAGCGGGAGTCTTCATCGTCTGTGATGGAAAAGGACTGGTCGTAGCTAGAGCTGTCCAAGTCAGAGTAGATGCTTTCCATGGTGGAGCACATTGTGTTTAATCTATTAAAAGAAAAAAAAGCAACAAGATACAAAGTTAGTTAAAAGGGCGATTTCAGAGCCTAGAATACATCTGCACGTGAAGCAACTAAAGCAGAAGACGTTCATCTAAAGCGCATAAGCAATACATACCTGGGAAGCAAGTCGCAAACACGTGGATGGAAATGTGTAAGTTCCTTCAAAGGAAGCAAAGTCCAAGAAACTTCAAAAGTTGAGGAACAGGCACGCGTCTTGTCTTGATTTTGCTGAAATCAGCTCGTGTGAGCAAGTGAGCTTGGCACACGACTGGCCTCAGCCCCTTTATATACCCCGCTGAAACAATAGGCAGCCCCCACCGACCCCCCGAAACTCAACCCTTTGGCATTTTTGTAAAGGATGAATGAATAGGTTGCATCAGGTCTGCCCCGTGCCACACTGCCAGCTCATTAGCATAATGTATGCCCCGTTGTTTATTCACTCGCCGGAGCGTGCCTGTAATCACCGCTGTCCAATCGGAGATGAGGATTGCACCCCAGCCACGCGAGTGAACTGCACTGTTGCTATCTGTGCTCCCAAGACCATGCCCACTCAAGATTACTACTCAAGAGGAAAACGAAAAGATAAGCAGACGAAAGAAAAGAACAGAAGTGACTAGCCCCGGAGGCAAAGGCACACTCCACAAGATTCTGGGGCAGTCTCGTTATGTTTCTTGGCGTCCCTTCCTTGATAACCTAGCTGGGGGTTTCAAGAACACCTATACTTGTTTTTCTGTCATAAATTGACTATGCAGATCGACTGTAACAAGCACCCTTTGTGGCTTCACACACACGTAGAAAAAAGTTTGTATATATGAATCCATGAATTGGATGTCAATTGGATTTCTTGTGCCGTTAGATTAGCAAACTCAGAACGTTACACGTTTCCAATGACATTTCACACCAATACTCCGACTCAGGGCGTACCTGTGTCTATTGTCGCACATTAGGCTGCTAAAGCATTTCGTTTTGCTACATTAACCCCTGAAAATGTAACAGTACCCCACTAAATACATTCACGCCTAACAATACTGATCTAATGATTGTTAAATTATTTTAAGATGCTGTTAACTGCAACCGTTTCTCTCCTGTTTTTGTGGATATTTGCGTGTTATCACTTTTAATAAATCAAAGCCTTTCTTTATTTACGAATTTAAAGAAACATTTTAACAGATTCTGAACACACGGTGGTGTTTTAGATCATAATTTAAACATTAGGGTCTAAAGCATGTAAATATTGAAAATGTGTTTGTAATCTGTTGTGTAAGATTGTTGTTTACTTTTTAAACAATTGAATATCGTTTTTTCTCAGTATGTGCTTTCAAATAAATTGATTTATTTATTGATTGAACAGATACTACTACTAGCATATTATTATTATTATTATTATTATTATTATTATTATTATTATTATTATGATTATGATTATGATTATGATTATTATTATTATTATTAATAATAATAATAATAATAATAATAATAATAATAATAATAATAATAATAATAATAATAATAATAATAATAATAACAGGCCGATTAAATGAACATATCTTATCAATAAACTTTTTAACTGAGTTATTTTCAGTGTCTTCAAAATAGACTTCTAGTCCAAATGTTTGTCATTAAATGTTTTACGTTTATTTATTGTTTACCCAAGACGTAATAATAATGATGATGAAAATAACAATACTAATAATATTTCATTCCTATAATCTTTTTAAAAATTAAAATATGTGAGAAATATATTTGGTAAAGTAGCAACCTGTAATATTAACCTATACCAAACTATAAACATATTTTCTAAATACATATTATGTTATCTTCCTTGGAAATTAGATATTGCTTGCATTTTGTTTTTTAAATGAACAGTTTGTTAACTACGTGAGTTATGTTGCCCAGTTCCTTTGAAATTCAAATCATGCAAGTAAAAAAAAAGTTCTTACGAACTCAAAAGCATGAGTTAGTGTAAGACTGACAATACGCAATTTCATTACTTTCATTTAAAGACATTTTTATGAGATAGCCATGCGATTCCCCATTAATTATTCAATTTCTTCCATTTCAGCACCTCTGTCTTCTTTTGAAAGCAATAAAGGGCGGAGAGGCTATTTAGAAATAGTTTGGAGAGGAACCTGTAGTTTCTTTCTCTATGTGGCATAATAGTGAGAGTGGGGGGGAGAGTCATTTATAAATAATTACACAATGTTTGGAGTCTCGAGGCATGTATAATATATCAAAGCGATTAGTATGTGAATTGTTCCATTGTAAACGTCTCCCCTCTATCTTTTCAGTTCTGCTCGCCTTGTCCGCTGTCCAAACTCGCTCCGCCGAGCTTTTGTGCTTCTCGTTCTTTTCTGCTTGTTTCAGTCCAATGGCATTATTCTTATTCAAATACTCACAGCTTGAGCAAAACGCAACGCTTCTGTCGCATGTTGGGTATTCGCGCCGTGTATGGCGGTTTTTATGTATTTATATGGGCTATGTATCTCTAGAAAGTGAAATATGAGGAAGAAACATACGGAATACTCGAGGTTAAGCCAATTAGACATGGAGTTCGGCTGTAGGGCCTTCATTAGTGTCCTATGAGTTATAACACACTGGATAAGGAATAGAAGGTCATTTTTGCAGTAACACAAATACAAGTGTAATCACAATAAAGACGCAGAGGCTATAGCACATTTCAAGCCAGGCAATATATCTCTTTGGGTTGCATGTGCTCATCATTTGCCATTGTAATGTCTTTGCAAGGCAGTCATTTTATTGAACCACCTGCCATTTACATTATCTCTCGACGTGTTTCCAAAGCGCGTTTTGCATCACTTAAGGCTGAATTCGTTAAGAGTTCAATTAGGCATTTGTTTCAGACACGCCGGATAAGCGTTTAAATATTCTAAAGGAAGGCTTTTAAAAATAAAGAGCGGATTTGGTTGAAGGAGAGGAAGATCGATTTTATGAGTGCAGCACCGGCCTGTTAGTAAAAAGATCAAAGCGCGGCCTCGTGGTTGCTGATTTTCTTATTGGGTTGGACATTAGAAACTCTTCTCACAAGGCACGCTTATTGGCCTTATAAAGTGATAAAGGTAACAATTTTACAAGATTGGCAGAGTTCAATTACAAGGGCTGTGGGTGGACCGGTGGAAATGCGTCTTGCGGTAGAAGAGTGTGTATGTTTAAGATTCCTGGAGGGGGGAGAGAGAACACAAGTGGATTGCTGCTCGCGTGGTCCTCACTTGAGAGGAGTTGCCAAGGAGATCCGCTGATAGGATTAGACACAAGTGCACGAGATGTGATTGCATTTCAATACAGAAACACGTGAGAAAAAGAAACAATCGACTTGCTCTGAGAAGGAACTAATCCTTGTTATACAATTTATGCAAAAAAAAAAACGGTACAAGTTTTTAATATCCTTAATATCCTATAGCTAGTTTGCCAAAGCCTTTTCTTTCTTTCTTTCACGTAGGCTATTATTGTGTATTAGCCTATTCACTTTTTGTAGGCTGTTTCATACGAATGTATGTTTACATGTTTTCTGTGTCAGGTGCTTTATAACGTTGGATGAATGACTAAGAAATAATAATAATAATAATAATAATAATAATAATAATAATAATAATAATAATAATAATAATAATAATTTTCACATGAGCTTGAGCTTTATCCCAAAAAAATAATTTAATTTAAAATTCACTTTTGCATTCGGCAAATCAATTAATCCTAGGACATTAATGCGATTACCGGCAGCAAAACATCTTTGAGTCAGAAAGTCTGATCAGAGTTTTCAGATGTTAATCCCCAGAATAATCCCTTCCCTCGGTGTTGCAGAAGTGTTGCAGCCACAAGACTGTTTTTATTCTCTTTATTTATTCTTTAAAAAAAAAACCCTTCAAGCAGGACAGAATAGGAGCGTTACTCCTGAATGGTAATGAATTCCTTACCTAGTGCCTCATTGTGTTCGGTACAGCTCTCCACACTCAAAAAGCAGAACCCCCTCCTCAAAGTGAGGCTATGATAAAGAGAAAACACACAGTTCATGCTTTCAACATACAACAGCTATGCAAAACAAGCCTGTGTCGCTGAATTACGTGTGTCTTGGGTATCCATTTATACGCTTTCATTTGTGTTTGCCTAATAAAAATAGGCCTAATTTAAAAAGAGAGATGTGCGTATTGGAGCTTAAAGTAAACAACGCCTTTTCTATATGTGCAATATTTGCTGGTCTAAAAAGTGGTTCTTTTGAAAACTTTAGAGGCACTTTAACATCGAAACATGTGTTATGCCACTGTCTTCGGAAGATGCTACAGATGTTTGCAGCATGACTGTATGGGGCTCTGATTTCCCACATAGGAAAAGCAATGAAAATTGCAAAGACAATAGGTGTAAATGAACTATCAAAGCCCAGGCTTGGAGACCTGGTGCTCACAATGGCTACCAAAGCTAGACATTATCTACTTAGATCCCTTGACATTTTTTTTTAAAGATATCAATTACAGCATTTGTTTTTGTTCAATATCAAGGGCAGTTTATTCTCCCCCAAGCATTTCATGGCCAAGATGCCCCCTCTGGGAGTTGGCATAACCGGCTATTAAAATACTTGAGGTTTCTGAGATGGCATCGCTTATGGAAGAACAAATGAGCCATATGGTTTGGAGTGCAATAACTTGAATCAGTGGCAAACAATAGAGACATTGAGAAGGGGAAGGGGGTCAGAGTTTGACTCGACGAGGCTGCAAAAACTTCTCCTTTCACTCTGATGAAGCTGTTGTCTGGAGAGGTGCGTGTGGAGGGAGGGGGACTGGGACGTGATTGGTCAAACAATCAGAATCTTTAAGAGGGCAGGGGAAGACCTCCTCCCCATATGTCTACTTATTTAGCATCTGAAAGGTAGAGGTTGCAGGGGGAGGAGAGAGAGGACTTGTTTTAGGGGAACAGAAATGCATTTTTCTAGGTTTTGTTTCCAAAGGGAAGGATTTCAGGATTAGAAAAAAGTGATATACATTCCAGATTCAGTCATAGGGCTAGATTGCCAAAGCTTCTTACTCCAGATCTTATTTAGCACAGTTTTTTTTCTTCCTGAAAGGGAAATGCACCCCACTGATATTACCATATGTAGACATTTAGCGGTATGTAAGTAGTCTTTAGAATTGTAATTGTTAGTAGAACCAATGAAGCTCAGCATTGAGAGAGAGGTAAGTAAAGAAATGCTCAATTCTTCAGGGCTACTTAAAACAGGAATTAGAATGGACTTCTTAAATTCCAGCCCGAATTCTGAATTATATTTGTGGTAGACAACGGGCCGATTGTAAAATGAATCTATTTTTGTATGGACATCCAGTATAAAACCAGCTGTATTTCAGTAGTATAATTTTACTAAATACAAGTGGGCAGTTTATATTTTTATAAGTGCCTCCAAAGTCTTGGAACAGCTTTTAAATAAATCAAACCAGAACCTTGCCATTAAAAGTTCAATAGTGAAGAAACTGTTCTTTCATTCTAAACTGTAAAGCTAGCTATCTGGCTGTATTACTCATATTTGATAGAGTAATGCTAGATTGAAGATCTAATCATGGGGTCATTATTGCAATTAAAGAAAACAGCTATATAGAGCTATATCTTAATGTCCACAGAACACACAGTATCTGCTGTAACAGAGGCCAGGAAATAATAAACAATAAAGTAAACTGCAATATAAACGTGAGCCAGAGAACAGTGATTCAGGTTCTCAGGTTTAGGGAGCTACCAGTCCAAGGAGAAATAGAAGAGAAGGGAATGATAGATTCCACTAGTTAATCGAAGGACAAAGCACTGAATGACGTGCGTGTCCGCCTCACTCTCCATTCTTAGGAATGGAAGTACTGATCAGCATTCCACCCAGGATCAGCCCATTGGGTGGCGTCAGTTAGGAAGAACGTTCTAAAACATACTGCCAAGGTACGTTCCGCTAGGAATTCCTCTGGACTTTCTTTTTTATTTTGTACAATTTGAGGAATAGCACAGATATCTTAACCAACTTCCTAAACTAACATAGGGGCAATTGTGCAAAATCAGGGTAAGAACGGAACATTTCACCACAAAGCTTTGTGCTCCAGGTCAGAACAGCAGCATTAAGTAAAATAGAAATTGTAAGAACAAGAGTCCCACCCTGGTATTAAACAACCCCCTTACACAAACTACAACACTTGAAAGAATGTGACACCACAAAGCCAGTGTGGAAACAATGACAGGGTACTCACATTAGGTATCCCTTGTAAAAGCAGGACCCCCAGTAATGAAATGGCTGTGCAACTGCATTCATATCAAGACAAAAGCAGGACTACACCAGCACTCACCAAATCTATCCAGCAGCAGCCTGGCATTGAGAGCCAGTAACATAGCTAGAAACCTCCTGCAATAGGACCAACATCGAGCTGGACAGGACTGATGGGACATTCTTCTTATGACTGTACACTGTGACTGCCACCAAAGCACGTGCCATAGCAGCAGCAATCATAGGAATCACCAGACAAGCGGTTCATACAACACAAATTGTTGCATTAATATTTATAATTCTTGTAATCGATGCAAAACAAGTAATCTCTGTCTTTCTAATATTCCTGGTGATAACAGTTATCTGATTGCATTAGGAAGTACAGACACACTAAGATGCCGGGTTAGGAGGGCTTATTATTAGTTTTTTTTTAAATGAATATACAGAGTTTGACCTATACTGATGTTGTTCTATTTGGAGCATTTCTTTGATTGAAGTGTCAAGGGATATTTGATGTCCACAGAGTAGTTTAATCTTACCTGTAGCTGGGCACCTCCAGCAGCACAATGCCTCAACCTCCATGCTGGGGCACATGTTGAGCTCAAGCCAAGAGGGGCGTGTGCCCCCTACTGAGCCATCGAGAGCACTTCCTACTGCACAGCTGGGGCTCTCTGGAGGTCTGCCATCCAAATACTGACCAGGCCAAGCCCGGCTTAGCCTGTGAGGTCTAATGAGATCAGAATCCAGGGTGGTGTGGCTACAGGCTTCAACAACAAACAAATACAAAGAAACATGTTTTCACAACACTTCCTGTGTAAAGGGGATGTAGTTAGCAAAATCCTTCCCTAAATCATACCTGTTGTGCTCTGCCATTCTCCGTGTAGGTCTCAAATGGGTACTTTCAATAACAACAACAAACGTTAAGAGTAAACATGTATTTAATTTTTAAACATGCAGTAGATGACACTGGATCAAATAAATTTCCAACTTTTCTTTCAGGCTGTCTTACACTTCCTTTGTCATTTCACATGGCAAGTTAAATTGCCCCTCCCTCTTCAACACCTGCCTTCCTGTCAGTCACCTGAACGACTAGAATGATTTGCAGCCAGTAACACAATTTGAGCCCAAAGACGCTGCTGGAGTGAAATGACCCAGTAACTGGCTATACTCAAAGTAAATTAGAAAACTAGCCTTATGCAGTACCATATATCATGCTTTCAAATGAAAACGCATATGCATGCATAAGCATGTGTTTCTTTCAAAACTGCACACTTGAGACCAACATTGTTGAAAGTGTATGGTGTAATTGATTGGTATACTGTATTTTCGTCAGGAGTTTTTGTTGCATAGTGTGAAGCTTGAAGCCCACAGAGCAAAAGCACCCAAGGCATGCATGTCCAAAACGTAGGTTTCATTATGAGGGGCTGCGCTACTGGATTTTGCTATGTAGATGTAATTCAGTGGGGACATCTGCATGTTTTGTTTTTTACCCCGCCAGTATAAGGGTTAATAAGATGAGTCTCTGTTCCTCTCTCAGAATGTGACCTCCTCCCTGCCTGCTCCTCGAAAGAATTCCTTCAATACCGGGGCTGCCCTGGACAGCTGCCCGGCTCATCAGCATGCAGACCTCAGTCTGGGGGTATCTGACCTGTGGAGGCAACAATGGAGAGGCAGTCTGATCCATTGCATACTGCCACTGCTGCTTCACTGGAGTCAAAGGAACAAGCACCCTGATCCAGGCTTCAAAGAGCATGCTTTAGAAGCCCTTTCAGAGATGCTGCCCCACCACTGGCACTCTCTGCCATGAGCACGGACCCAGGAGACTGGATCATTGTACGCTTTGTTTAAACGCACCTATTGTTTTTATTAACAATAACATGACTGCTCTAATAATTCTACATGTTTGCCTAGGATTCTCCAATCATAGGCAATGCTATTCTTTAAATACGCTTAAAACATATTTATCCAGTATTACATCGTAGCAGGGATTATATTTTTTTGTCGTATTAGCAGCGGTAATGGGGTGTAAAACCACACGTTAATAGAAGAATATACATCGGAGTTCAATGTCGCATTCTTGCAGTTAGGCAGATTGCACGCTGGTGAACAACAGGACTAGCTAGCCTCCAAAACACTCCCTACCCACAGCGCCCTCTGGTGGACAGAAATAAAACAGCATTAATCCATGAGTTTAAAATAGATATTAAATTCTTAAATGAAGCACTCGCTAGAAAAATTAAAAAATAAAACACTGCGCATTCAAATTTCTTAAAGAAAACAGTTTCTGTTGCCAACAAATTAGGACAAATTTATGCCATGACAGGACTATAGTACCACGATTAAAATCCCAAGGCAGTTGCACAAGGTCTTCTCCCAGTGGTAGTTGAAGACTGATGTAGAATCCAAATTGAGATGACCAAACCTACTTGATACCCCATTAAGAGGAATACTTATCAAGTTTGCAAATAAAGCGTCTATAGTACATCTTGTAGAAAAATAAAGGTATATTGGATTTTGAATGCATGCTTTCTCAGTTTAAAAACAAAAGCTTTCAAGACCACACTGGTCCCTTTTTTATTATTATTATTTATTTCTTAGCAGACGCCCTTATCCAGGGCGACTTACAATCGCAAGCAAATACAAATACATTCAAGTGTTACAATACAAGTAATACAATAAGAGCAAGAAATACAATATTTTTTTTTCAAGTGTGACAAACCACAATTCAATAATACAGCAGATAATAGTGATAGTTACATCAGGATATGATTAAATAGTGATAGTTACATCAGGATATGATTAAGTACAAAATACTACAGGTTAAACACTTGGCAGATTACAATATTCTGAAGTACAGGATTAAATGCAGTAAAATAGGGGGCAGATAAGAGCAAAATAAAGCACATTTACATGAAGGGTGATAGTGTCCCAGGATACAAACAGGAGTTCTACAGGTGCTGTTTGAAGAGGTGAGTCTTAACGAGGCACCGGAATGTGGTCAGGGACTGCGGCGCAAGGGTGGAGAAGGAGCGGGCTCGGGAGGCAGGGGAGCGTAGCGGAGGTAGAGCCAGTCTTCTAGTGCAGGCGGAGCGGAGAGGTCGAGTGGGGGTGTAGGGAGAGATGAGGGTCTGGAGGTAGCTGGGTGCAGTCTGGTCAAGGCATCTGTAGGCTAGTACAAGAGTCTTGAACTGGATGCGAGCGGTGATCGGGAGCCAGTGGAGCGAGCGGAGTAGTGGGGTAGCGTGGGAGAAGCGAGGCAGAGAGAACACCAGGCGGGCAGCAAAGTTCTGGATGAGCTGGAGCGGACGGGTGGCGGACGCAGGGAGGCCAGCCAGGAGGGAGTTGCAGTAGTCTAGGCGGGAGAGTACCAGGGCCTGGACCAGGAGCTGGGTAGCATAGTTGGTGAGGAAGGGTCGGATTCTTCGGATGTTGCTCAGGAAGAATCGGCAAGTGCGTGCCAGAGTGGAGATGTGCTGGGAATAAGAGAGGCAGGGGTCCAGGGTGACTCCAAGGTTCTTAGCGGAGGAAGAGGGAGAGAGTGTGGTAGATTCCAGAGGAACAGAGATAGAGAGATCAGAGGAGGGGGAGGAGGAGGGAAAGAAAAGGAGGTCAGATTTAGAGAGGTTGAGTTTGAGGTGCGAGTGCATCCAGGAGGAAATAGCAGACAGACAGGTAGAGATACGGGAGGAGATGGTGGAGTCAGAGGTGGGGAAGGGGAGGAAAATCTGAGCATCATCAGCATAGAAATGGTATGAGAAACCATAGGATGCGATGAGGGGGCCCAGGGAGTGGGTGTAGAGAGAGAACAGGAGAGGACCCAAGACTGACCCTTGGGGGACACCAGTTAAGAGAGGGTGAGGTGTGGAGGTTGCTCCACGCCAGGTTACCTGGTAAGTGCGGTTGGAGAGGTAGGAGAACCAGGCCAGAGCAGTGCCAGAGATCCCCAGGTCAGAAAGAGATGATAGTAGAATAGAGTGATCAACAGTGTCAAAGGCAGCAGAGAGGTCGAGGAGAATTAGGACAGAGGAGAGAGAGAGGCAGCTCGGGCACACTTAAGTGAGTTGGTGACAGACAGGAGGGCGGTTTCAGTGGAGTGAGCAGAGCGGAAGCCAGATTGGAGAAGGTCAAGCAGAGAGCGGTTGGACAGGAAAGCAGAGAGCTGGCGGTGTACAGTCCGCTTGAGGGTTTTGGAGAGGAAGGGTAGGAGGGAGACAGGACGGTAGCTCTGGAGGGAGGTGGGGTCGAGGGTAGGTTTTTTGAGGAGGGGAGTGATAGAGGCTTTTTTGAAGGCAGAGGGAAAGATACCATAAAGTAGAGAGGTGTTGAGGAGGGAGGAGATGAAGGGGAGTAGAGGAGGAGCAGCAGCTTGAAAGAGGTGAGTGGGGAGGGGGTCCAAGGCACACGTGGTGGGTTTGTGACCCTGGAGCAGGGAGGACAGGTCAGAGTCTGAGAGGGGCAAGAAGGTGGAGAAGGAGGGCAAGTTAGTAGGGGATGTAGTGGGTGTAGGGGTTGGAGCAGGAGGGGGTGCGGGGGAGAGAGAGGTGTTAAAGAGTTTGCGGATATCTGAGATTTTAGAAGAGAAGGAGGCAAAGTCGTCTACTTTCACTTTTTGGTGAAAGTAGATCAAAAGAGTTAACATGCATTGCATATATAAACTGCTCAAAAATGTACTTTAATGCTGAATGTTCCATTCCATAACTATGTATTCACATAACCATATATACTTACTTTCCATATCTAATAACTGCTGCACTAATGCTTTGGAAAATGAGACCATACATTGTAGAAGACAAGCTTCAGCCCTCGGCACGAGACAAAAAAGGCACACATCCATAAAAAAGGAGATCGGTTTTGTCAAAACTCAAACTCCAAGACAAAAGGAACACTTACTTTCTTGACATCTCACCAGCAGACACAAAGTACTTGATTGCAGTGACCAATACATGGCAAGGAACATGCCAGCTTCCTCTTGCTCACTTAGGAGATTGAGGTCTTCTGCTACCAATTTGACCTCAAAAGGGAACAGGAATCAATTTGAAAAAGGAATTGGAATTGTAGATCTGGAAGTGACTCCAGCCCTGGTTTGTAAAACATGGCTTGAGTATGTGCAATGGCCCTGTAGCTGCAGCTTCTGAACTGAGTGCAACACTTATACAGAAAATCCAGACACAAAGTGGAACAGGAGACAACCTTGAAGTTACAAAGACACACACCAAAATCCATTCCACTAATATTTATTTATTATTTTTTTTTAAATATTTTTGAAAAAATATATGTATTTTTTTTTACATTTTTTTTTCTTTAACACTATTAACATTCAACATACTGTATGTGGCAGTATAAAACTACCAGGTTATGATTTTTTTTTTTTTTTCCTTTTTCTGTGCTGGAGACTTTTAATGTAGTGTTTTTGTTAAGAAAAAAAAAAGTCAGAGGCACCATTCAAGTTAAACAGAAAATAAATCACTTCTACCTCTCAACATTGATGTATTATATTAAAAGATCTTTTTCTCTTTAGATTGACCTACTTGGTGGACACTGCTTTAACAAGGACTATCCTGTAATTCAATTCTTTAGCAGAGGGAATAGTTTGTAGAAAGCAGTCCTTCAGATAACACACCAGTTACATGTAACAGTTGTCAAAACGGCAGTTTGGCAAAACACAGGACACAAAAAGTAAATATAAACTAAAACAAAATACTTGCGTTTATCAGAGTTGCTATTATTGCTGGTTGTGTTGTTGTCTAAACCTCTTGTAAATATAGAGTTCGTTCAAAATCAAAGTAGATTCATTCTGCAAAAGTGCATAAAATGTAATATCTCAAGTGCAAAAAAAAAAAAAGCTTGTAGATACTACAGGCAGACCCCAATCTAACATCGTGTATGTAACTAAACTGATGTGTTTATATAGCAAATATATATATATATATATATATATATATATATATTTCACCCCTCCGACACACACAAAAAAAAGCAAATGAGCATTGCTTGAATCTATAGAACAGCAAACATGCACTATGATATGAATTCATTTGTTTTGTATGTAACATATGCATGGATTAATGAATTTAAATTGGATAATAAAATAGGTTAAAAAAATAAAAGAAAGAAACCTCTAGCATTCTGGCACTGATTTTTATATATATTAAAAAAAAAAGGGGGGGGGGGGGAGAATGGCTCCACCTACTGACCACACAAGAATGCAGCACCTGTGTGACAACCACCCACTGCGGGGAAAAAATATATACAAAAATAACAAAGGGCTTGCAGGTTGGTTTTCTTTACGGAGATACCTTCATAAGCAATACAAATCTGCATGGTGTATTCACTAATAAAATAAAAGTACATACATTTAAATGAACATCTATGAAATACTTATACAAGACAAACATTATGCGTTGAAGTGAAATGTTTTACATTAAGGCAACACACTATAAAGAGCTTCATAGATTGCACAAGTACCACAGTTATTGACTGGTGCCTCTTACTCACTGGTCTCATAATACCCCAAAATCAGACATATCTGCTAATAAAAGCTTTTTTTTTTTTTTTTTTAATAACAGTCTCAGCACTTTAATTAAGCATGCAAGACTAACTGAAAACTTTGGCAATGCATTAAATGTAACACAGTGACAAAGAGAAGCTTTCACAATGAATCATCTAATACTGGCTTCACAGTGTGGAGGTTGAGCTACATCCACTAAGAGAGGCCTGTTTTCTGATATTCAGTACTTGACCCCAGGAACAAACTCTTTCGCATTTGGGTTTAAATTACTGTGGACCTAAAAGAGAAAAACAAATACATCTAATTAGCAAGGAAAATATGGGCTTTTAAAAGATTAAAAAAAAGTCAGCCCAAGTATTATTGGACCTTTATTTTACCGTTACTTTTACTCTGCAAAACTGGATACAAATCCGTAACCATCCCCACCATCAACCCGTAGCTATAAATGCTGTACAAGTACACCACAGAACAGTCCAAGACGTGGTGTCAAGCGTGTCTGATCTTCACTCTGATGGGTTATATCTTGGATCAGCACAGCCTAACCTATAATACATGTACAAGGAGTTTACTAAGCAAAAGTGGACTGACCACAAGGCTTTCCAACACACTGCAGTCACCGATGACCAGCCCATTGAGTTGGCCCTGAAGCTGGTTGATGGTCTGTGGCAGGTCCCTTGCTGGAATGAACCACTCATGTTCTTCTTCCTCTTCCAACATTTCCTGAAAGCATCGCTCAATAAACTCCTCCTCCCACAGCTCCTCTTCAATCTGAAAAAACACAGAGCGCTCGTCAGCCACCGCAACACACGCAAGCTGCATTCTGTATCCCGGAGAACCAGCTGTTATCCCGAATCGGTACAACTTAAAATCACATGAGCATACCTGTCTGTTAAACTCCTCTTCATTCTCCATCCACATGTACTCAGCGAAAGGGTTGTCCTCATCGTGGGACTGTCCATTGACAATCAGGTCATCACTGATGATGCTGGGTGTGGTGCTGCTACGGCTGGGGTCTTTCATTTTTGCCCTCTGAGATAAGAAAGTCCGTTTTTCAGCTGGACTGAAATACTAGGACTAAATAAATAACTATCACATACATTTTACTGCTTAGATGACTTACTGGGTGTGTGAAGTAACCGAGTGGCTAGGAGCGAGAATATTTCCGCTCACTCGGATGACAGATTAAATCTGTTCCGTAGCGCTCGGAGCTGCTCAGTTGGAGCAGGACTCTGCATGCTGTTAAGTGGGTTCTTTCATCAAGCTGCTCAGTTACTTAACACACCCATTGTGTCAAGTGTGAATTAAGTGAATCTTTAATACATTTCTGACAATTCTGAGAAAACAGTATTTCAGATTGTCAATTTGTCTGTTCTAAAAATACTGTGCAATTTGTTTAATAGTTCTTTGTCAATGGCAAAATGTACTGTATAGCTGTTAGTTAAACTACACAAAACAGTTTATGGGACCAATGCATACTCTACACCTTCACTTCTGCTGGATTAGAGCAAAGTACAATAGAGTAATCACTACTGTAATTACACTAAAAGCTTTCTATTCTTTTGCAACACAGATAACCATTTCTTAATCTTCCTATTTTCACATGTGTCAAAACAAACATCTGCATTCTTGCAGTGTCCATCCTTTGTTCACACAGTATGTTCCAATCTCATACCCTAATTTACTGGGTTCTATAGTTGGTTTCAATGCCAGCAATCTGTAATTGTAAAATATTACTTTCTACTTGATATAAAAGAAAAAAAACACACTACTATAAAGAGCGGAAACTGCTTCCATGAAAAAGAAAATCCTTGGGACTGAAGATACTGCAAAATTTTGTTTTTTTTAGAGATTCAAAATCAATTACAATATTTAATACTAGTGCCCTGTAATTAAAGATTGTGTGAAAACATTGCCAACTTTAACAACAAGAAACGCCAAATAAACCGTCGTTTCTCAGCTTTCAAACACATTCATTCTTAAAGCGTGTAGTTTAAATTCACCCAAGGCAAACAGGAGGCCTTACACCACCAAGGCATGGAAGCAAAACTGGTATGCAATTGTGTTATTTATAGTCTTCGTGGTGCAAAAGGTGCTGGCACACATGCAGAATTCAGTTACACGTTGGGTTATTGTTCTGTGGCAACGGAGACACCATTCGTGTATGTAACATTGCACCTGGAATCCTACTAGTTATTATTAGTATGGATGCATTTTATGGCGAAATATATAAGGCCTAGTAATACAAAGTTACTTTTGTTAAAGAAAAGTGCACACCACAGCACCCAGCTCCTGCCATCTACCTTATTAAACTGCGCCTGACATTATCCGTTAAATATGTTAAATAAAATTAACTAAGTAAACTAAATACAACCAAGTGATGCAGGTGGGTGGATGCAGACTCCCGGATGTTTACAAGCCCAACAACACAAACAAAATACGATATTAAACACATTTCTTAGGCCGAAATACAGCCATGCACCAATACAATTACTGAATACCGACCGTGGTCAACAAAATAAATGCTGTCTAAGCAGGGAATTTACAAACAAAAGTCATGGTTTTGCTGTCGCCAAACCTCCTCCACGCTTTCGCCGTGTCTGCCATCTTGAGGATTCCTTGTCAAGGAAGCACAAAACGGATTTTAACCCGTCAACTGGCTGGAAAGAAAGAAGAGACAGAAAACGTGTCCTACCGAGACGCGTGTGTGTGTTGGGGGTACCTAAGTCTGAGGTGTGGAAATGGCTGCGGACGCCCGAAGCTCCCTGGCTGAATGATATTTTTCTAATATGGCCGCTCCGAGTCCTCTGCTTCTTTGTTTTGGTAACACCGATGCACATACGTCAGACGCGTC
The DNA here is from genome assembly GCF_902713425.1 of Acipenser ruthenus. NCBI lineage: Eukaryota > Metazoa > Chordata > Actinopteri > Acipenseriformes > Acipenseridae > Acipenser > Acipenser ruthenus. The sequence goes on from NC_081211.1 coordinate 26,899,157, forward strand.
TGGTACCGCCTTCCTCTTTATGAGCTCACACAACTGTTATCGCCTGTCATGTGCTGCAAATCTGATAAGATTGGTTTACAATCGTTTCTTTTTAGAATGCCGAGTTTTAATTACAGACACCATAATACATGCTGCTGTAAAAATACGTCTTATATTAGCTACACATTCATTTCCTTTTAAAAATGATATGCATGAATATAACAGATATATGTCATGTCTATTGTTCGTAATCTATGAATAATTAATATTATACAGGTGATTATAATTATGGGCATGCTATCTTTATAACATGTTCTCAATCACTCATTAGCACATTGTTTAATACAAACCCTTTTTCTGTTGATTTTATGGTTTTCCAGTTTATTCTCACACTAAGCTGAGGCGAGGCTCATTGTTCTCTCACCCATTCCAAGTGCAGTGAATTACAGTGTAAGACGCCACATACTGTAAAAACGTTATTCTATGATGATAAACTACTTATTTGTGATGTCCAGTGGTGATTTGCTTAAGAATAGAAAACATGATGTGTACAGATTATTATACTCAAATCATTCAATCATATTCACATAACTTGTTTAGGAGTGTGTGTGTATATGTTTTCATCTTTATGACAACTAAACCTTTTCACAGCCTCCAATGAAAGGAGTGCACACAAGCCCCCAGTGGATGAACATTATAAATGCTTCTTTTTTTTACACCCATGCAAGAGCACAACTTCCCAAAACATCTTTGCCAGTGTACCTTAATCCTGAGCTTAATGGAGACCCCTGTATCCATGGCCACTACCCAGTAGATTGTGTGGTGGGTGTATGATATGTGAACAACAGACAAAGCTGAGTTTCACTAAAATTAGTTCACTAGCAATCCAAATCAGGCCAGGGCAGGAAATATTAGTATATTCACTGCCACTGTACTTTTATCAAATGGACTGCATAACTGGTAATCATGACATTGTTTTGCACATATTAATTTATACAGTACAGCAAAACAATGTTCAGTTTGACACAAGGGTCTACAGTCTTTTAGCAGCAAGTACCTTTACATCCAAAACTGATCTATAGGAATAGCCAGCTCCAGTTAACTGTTGTGCTGTGTTGCATGCTGTTAGATTTTCACAGCCAGACTTGTTATGGTCTAATGTGTCAAATGAAAACAAGGAAGCCACAAAACCCAAACCAAAATGAAAGTCACTTTAATACTGAAGCATGTGCAACACAAATGCGTGTCTTCAAACATGTGAACTATATTTACACTTCGTCAAACAATTACAGGGGATGTCTGGTCTGGTACACATAAGTGTGTGACTAAGGGGGGTATTTTCAATGCTGGGTAACATGTTGAGTAAACCTCTGTTTTTACGAAGCTCTGGAACTAAAAAGACAAATCATATTTACAGAAACAACATCACTTAAACTGAGCTCAACAGAGCATACAATGAAGTTAAAATACAAAAAGCTGAGCCAGTTTATCCTTGTGTACTCCAATTACATTTGGGAATCCCCCCTCAGTGTGTGAGGTTTGCTTAAGTACATACTCAGAATAGTCAGTCCTT